>NC_141828.1:27874787-28184787 GCF_982586985.1 Callionymus lyra
CACCCAGGTTTTTCAGGCGCAGTTTGACAGACTGGTCTAAGTCACCCAAGTACTGACTCAACCCTAGAACCTTATCATCAGGAGCAATAACCAGAGTTTCAGTTTTATTGTTTGATTTCTAGCAAACAATTGACTAAGCTGTTCAGCCTCTGGGGCTCAGTTGGATCAAATGAGCAGTAGGGCTGGATGTCATCAGCAAAAATGTGGTTAATTAATAATAATAAAAAAAAAAAATAGTGGATCAACATGAGACCATCTGGATGTAGAGAAACCACACAGGTGCTCCTGCTTTTTCCGAGCGATGATGATGTGTCATTTTATGCACTTAATGTTCATTTTTCACAGCTCGTGCTACATTTTTGTTGTTTTTATCTGTAAAATTGGAAATTCTATTTTATCCAATTTTGATGACATAAATAAAATATGTGATATACTTAAATAAGGATCAATTTCAATCATTTCAGCTGGTTTATGTTAGTATGCAATAAAGATTTTATGGTTAAGAGGGGTCTGAAGTCAATGTAAGTTTTTCAAATCTATAAACTATAAAAAAAAATCCTATCAGACTCATAGTCAACCCTTACAAAACAACAAGTCAGAGAGTCAACATGTGAATGATAGAGTGTACGAGAGAGTGAACGAGAGACAGTGCAAGTGAGTGAATGAGAAATTGAACAAGAGAGAGAGAGAGAGAGAGTGAGAACAAGAGAGACCGAGAGAGAGTGAGTGAGAGAGTGAGGGAACAAGTGACAGCATCATGTGACTCTCTTACTTCGCACCAACATCCAGACATGAAACTTTCTTTTCCACAGTCAAGCCACCTAACCCTCCAGATCTTTGTCTCCGACAATATTCGGAGCAGAACAAGTGAGTCGTGCAGATGCAGGGATTTGGACTAATGTGTTCCCCAGAGTTCCAGACCGCCTCCCAGAGACGGCTCCCAATAAACTCCTATTTCACCTTCCAGGACGAGAGGAAGGAGTTTTTACACAGGAAAAACTTACTTTCATCCTTCAATCCAGTGGCAATTTGATCTACCTTTATTTAACTCATTCTGGATAACAACAGAAGCATAGAGAGACTTTCAAGTCACATTCTGACTGAACCCGGTTAGATGAAGTAGATTTATTTATGTAAATAATTATTATTAAAGCTGGGAGTCTGGGCTTCATTGCAGAGGCTGCTGCCCCCGTGACCTAAATCAATGTAAGTGGTAGAATACAAACAGACACGTTAGAAACATTATTACATTCTTTTGTCAGAGAAAACATAGTGACATGTAATTATGCCTGAGATTCTTCATGTTATATAAATTGTTTTTATATTTATTTTATTTACATATGTTGTTTTTTGTAGAACACATTGTAACTCTGGCCTGTAAATGAGTTAAATACAATTATAATTATTATTATTATGGCTGAAACATGTTTATACTATATAAAAGCTTATGTGGTCTGCCACAAAAAGAGTATTTTGTGCTGCGGCCCCAGATCTGTGGAACCTCAATCTATTGTTTCAAATGGATCTAAAGACATTTGTATTCAGTTAAAACTTGAATTAGGGTTCAATTTTAACAATATGTTTTATTTTTTTAATCAATATCCTGCTCTTATGTTTTTATTGTTATGTGGCCAAAATCTTTAATTAGTTCAAGTTGAACATAATGTATACTTAAGTATGAGAAGTTATTTTTAATTTTTCATTGTATTGAAGCTCAATTTATGTTCATTATCTCTGTATTTGTTGTCCTTTACCAAAAAAGATCCAGTTTTACTCGTATTCTTGGCATCAATATTCTCGGTTTCTGATCTTATCTTAAACATCTTTATAATTTAATGTCAACACAAAAGTTCATCTTCGTTTTGAAACAACATCCAACAGGCCACATAAATGACCTGACCGGCCACTTCTGGCCCCCTGGCCTTGAATTTAAAACAGGCCATTTGGATTCTCCATTAACCCGCATTTGACTGTGGGAGGAAACCAATGTGCCAAAATGAGACCAACAAGGTAGTGAAGGAAACAAAAGAAAAGAAGAGATGCTGCAGCCAGAAACCAAACCTATTAACTGATGTTTCTGCTGAAGTTTATCACAAAGTAGAGAATTCATTTGAAAATATTAATTTTAACTTCAACAAGTTTGAACCAGAGCAAACAAACCAACTGCCGGATCATCATTCGTCACTTTCTCTTCCTGCATATGAAACTGAAAGATTGTGTGAGTTTTGATGAATAAATATGAATCATATTTCTCACAAGCTCTGACTAAACTAACCAAGTGTGGATCACACATCTGATTTAAATCTGATTAAAATGACTCTTTTTTCGCAAACTGAATAGAATGTTTCAAGCATGCATAAGAGGGGCAAATTTAGTTCTCAGCCCTAAATTATTTATTTATTCTTTATTTATTAAGTGGTACATTTATGAGATTAAAATACAAATTTCAGTCACCAAAGTCGATTTTTAATCTGGAGGCTAATGTTTCTCTGTCACTTTAATTAAAACACATATGTTGGCAAACATCTAGGCGTGAACATAATCATCACGTCTCTTCCAGCAATTTTCTGTCTCATCTTGTTTATCCTCAAGCAAACAAGAAATTAACACATGACAGTAATAATCACTCGCGTCACATCAATACAGGAAGTCTGTACTTAAAGCTGGAATCACTGTATTTCACATTGATTCATTCAATCTTAAACAGTATCTTCTCGTGACTCGTCCTTTAATCCGTCATCACAGATGAGAGGAAGGGAATGATGAAAGATGCAGTTCAGACAAGCTTTCACGCTTTAGTGTGAAACTGAAAGGGAATCTCTCCATATTACGATCACCTGTTGTTTACTGGCTTATAAAGACTGGAATGTAGTCATTAAAATCTGAGCTAATGCACCTGTGAGAGCAGTGGAGCGCATCGTGAACGGCTACTTTTGTGTCCTCTTGATGTTGTTACAAAGAGCGGCCTGTCATCAGCAAACATGATGGCAATAATGCCAGACTACTTCCTCCAGCAGACACAGTTGAAAAGAGCATCTGAGTCATGAAATGCTGCCACACATTCCTTCACATGACTGAGCGTCAAGAGGATCTTCCTTGTCTGGCAGACATGAATAAACATTCTGGTGAGGACGTCGTCAGAAGAAACAACAATGACAACGACATACGATCAGTATGTTGACAAACAGAGACAAGTGGAATATAAACTTTGGTTAAAAGAGGATTGGTTATGAGGATTCAAGATTAAACAGTTGCAAGATTGTTTGAAGTTTTGATTCTTTTTTTGGTTTATTCAAAAAGTGGTTGCTCTAAGAATCAAAAGCGGAAGGTTTTAAATAGACAATATCATTTAAAGTAACATATTGAAAAGATGAAATGGAAACATTTCTTTTTGTTTTCGCAGGTCAATAATCAAACAATTGTCAACTATAATCAAACAATTTTCCACTATTATCAAGACATTTTCAACTGTTACCAAACAATTTGCATCTTTAATCCAAAAATGTCAACTACAATCAAAAACATTTAAACTATAATCAAAAATATTTCAACTATAATCAAGCAATTTTTTATGATAATCAAACAATTTTCAACTGTAGTAAAACAATGTTCGACTATAATCAAACAATTTTCAATGATAATCAAACAATTTTCAACTATAATCAAACTATTTTTAAGTATAATTTAAAAAAGTCTAGCTAATCATACATTCTATAACGTGTAATGTGCATATTATTTCAGGGTAATCATTTGAAAATCCCATCCATCTTTAAAATTCATATTGACAAGGAATTTCTAACAACATATAAGTGTAAAAGTCAATTTTCAGACATTAAAAATCCAAAAACCATTATCTTTTCATTAGACCAACAGATGTTTAATTTTGTTCAACCCGATCCTTTAATTGAATGACCCTCCATGATGGTGTATCTAAAATAGTATTATGAAGTGAAAGTGTAAATATTAAAGCGACTGTTGCTGGATCGGATAATTGGATGCAATTATTTGATGCTACAACGTTAAATGAATAATATATATATATATATATATATATATATATATAACAATCAAAAAAGTGTTTTTTTTGTTGTTTTTTTTAAATCGAATGGTGTAAGGAGACAGAAAAAAATGTTAACACAACACTTTGTTGATTACATTGGGAAGTATCTGAGGATTTGTTTGACAGTAAATTTAAACATGTTCATAAACCTATTTAGTTATTTACATGTACATTAAAAAAAAAAGTACATGTGTTTTAAAAAAAAAAAACCATAGCCACTTAATTTATTTTATTTTTTTCAATTATATTCAAGGCCTAGGAATACTCATAAAATGGAGAAAATATGTTAAATCCAGTTGTACTCACAGGAGCTTCGATGGTGATCAGAGCGATGTCCGATTTTTCATCCACATCTTTGATCTTGGCGTCGTAGGTCGCTCCGCTCTTCAGCTCCACCTTTACTCTGTGCTTATTGGCCACCACGTGAGCGTTGGTCACTATTTGTCCGTCTTCAGAAACCAAAAAGCCAGAGCCACTGGCCACTGCCACCTCCCGCTTGGAATAAGTCATTCTTGGAAGATTAAAAAAAGAAGATGTCAGCCTCAACTGTTTGATAAGTACAAGATTTAAGTTTTCTGCCACTTATTTAGTTGCTATCCCAGCTACACAGGGAGAGAGGCAGGGGACACCAGACCACATGCTCACACATAAAAACTAAAATTCACACATTTTGAATCGAACCAAGACACAACAATTCAACAAATGTTCAGACTCAAGTTTAACGTCACTTGAAAAGCGCAAGAATCTTTGAATAAATATTCCTTATATATATTAAACTATTTCTGATCGGGAATACCAATAAAATTAGTTAGAAATGAATAAATGTTGTTCAGTTTCTTTGGCACTGTTGAATCATTACTGTATATCTTGGCTCCATTCAGAATCCCTTTTACTTTATTTTATTATTTCCAAGTTGTTGATTTATTAGAGGATTTACCTTACAATCTCAATAAAACCCATTTGGTGTGTTTATGGTAAAGAATTTGTTGATATGTATCATGATACAATGATGCAATGCATTGTGATATATTACGATACTGTAGGAACATGGATATATTCGTAGTATTGTCAAGTACTTGACTCTGTAATTGTAAAAAATACAATTATTTCATTTTACACACGCATTATTGAACTATTAACCATAAAAACACTATTTTGAAACGTGAAATATGATTTACAAGCCAGAAATTAAATTTAAAAAAAATGATATATTAAACTATCGATATTAGAGAGAAATCCCACGAGTTCATGGCGATGACTGAGGACGAGAGGATACAGTGGACAGCTTTTAAAGCTGATTTTTGGACATTGTAATTTCAAAACAAATGAAAGCAGTTACGACTTCGTCAAGAGTCATGTGGATTGTAAATTCTGCAACACCAGAGTCAAGTACTCAACGGTACCACAAATATATCATGGTATCACAGTATCACAATATATCGTATAAATGACGCTGTATCGTGATCATCGTATCAACATATTCTTGACAATACACAGCCTCACTGCAAACAGTGACAGATTTAACAGACAAAACAAATCTTTATGCCTCAAGAAGGATTGAAACTTTCAACCTTCTTCATATAAATCTGAATAACCTATTAAACTTAACCACATTTAAATACAATTAACCATGTTTTCGATGAACCAAATTGTTATGTATAAATAATATTTGACAAAAATATTGGCCATATTTAAGATATAAAATTCTCACAAAAACTGTTTTTTTCTTTTCATATCATATTTCCTATTATTATCCCAGCTAAAGTGAAGCTCTAAAAATGCGGCTGCAGGTGAAAAAGAAAGGAAACAAAAAAAATTTAGGATATTAAAGTGAACGAGACAAATCAAGCTGCTTTATTATTTAAACCAAGACTTTCCAGGGACATGAAACAGCAGCAGATCAGCGACTAAACAGCGACTGAAAGGAGAGACAGATCTGGGTGAGGCTGGAAGGATGGAACTGAAACACTCGTAGATTCTGTCACAGAACAAGCTAATGATAAGAGCCCATTAGAGAAGATGAAAACGAAGATGTTGAACAATGCGAGTCATTGACGACTTCAACAGAAGAGTTCAGATAACAGTTAATCGTAAATTCTTTAATGACTTCACACTCTCAGGTGCTCGTACTTGCGATAGAGTTCAATGTGAACCACAGCTGGAGCGATTTTCTCCACCACATCTGCGATGAAGTTGTATTTGTGTCTCGGGCTGTCGGGATTGTCCTGAGCTGCAAAAACACAAATGTTGGACGTTAGATAAGGGAGAAAACAAACAAAAGATTGTCATTTTGAGAACGTTGTATCATGGTAAATGTGTGGAAAATAAACACTTTTAAGGACTTAAACCACTATAAATTTCCACCCATTAATGCAGGAATTTGACAAAAGGACCTTCAGCTCTCCCATGATGATGCTTTTATAGTACGATGATGAAGCACGTGACCAACATACTGCTCTACAGCATTTAGAGACGGCGTTTCATTTGTGTGTGTTTATGTTTTCTGTAGTTAAATGTGTTTGTTTCTATCTTCATTCTTACTCTGTGCCTTATTCCATGACACAAATAATTTGATAACTATAGTCCAATTTATTTTCAAGTTTCCTGGAAGGGAAAACTGATCCAATCACAACCTTTCTCTTGTTCAGTCAACAGATACACAAGTCCATCTTAAATCAAACCTGCACCTTTTTTTTACCTTGACCTTGTGGTCACCTCTAACTCTGCTGAGCTCCCAGACTCAGAAGAACATAATGCTCCGTGTATTCAAAAACATCAGGAAAAACTTCAACCTCTAAGTTCTGGTTCAAATCCCTTCTGGCTGTGTGTCTTTATCGAGGACCGGATTGAACCTTTTCCTCCTGGCAGCCCAATCTACTCGTCAACAGCCAGTTGGGTAACAGTTCCTTCACTGTGCGGATCATCTCACTCCTGGTATTCACTTCTGTTTGGTGTCTTGGCTCCAGAACTGTCGGAATTATCTCCCTATTGACACTCATTCTGCAGAAAATCATCAGATCTTTTGACTAAACACACAACTTGCCTTGCAGACACACACGAGACACAAAACTGATTGAAGCTACAAACCAGGTTCCTAAAAGTTGACCATGAGATCCTCCTCCTTGTTCTTCAACACAAGATCATTTTTTTTCAATGCTGGGTGCAACTCGTGCTGCAGGAGGCCATCAACACTGAATCTGGTTGTGCTTGAAGTTTCTGCCTTCTAAAAGGAAGTTTTTTTCACCATTGTCACGTTATGATTCACTCATTGAGTTGCTGGGACATGATTTTCTTCAATTGATTCTCCAATATGGTCTTACTTAAACTGTGAAGTGCCTTTAGAATACTTTGTTATGACACTTCAAATAAAATAAAATTGAATGTTACGAGGGCTCCACCCACCATGAGTGTGTAGCAGCGCCGGTGGAAACACAAAAGAGTTAAGTCAAGTAGGACTGGAACTCTAGCGGAAAAGCGCCATAAATAGACATTCCTTCTAGAACTCCTTTATCAGGGAACAGATAAATAAAATGGGAACCCTCAAAGCCTCCAAAGAGACCTTCTCTGACATAGTACAACGCTGCAAAAAACTGACCAAAAACATTTTACATGTTTATTTTCATGTCTAAACAAGAAGGAGCTGTCTCGTCTGCAGTTTATATAAAAGGGAGAACTCACCTTTCCCCGATCTTTAAAACTCTTCATTGGCTGCCAGTTCCTTTCATGATACATTTAAAAATTCAGATTTTAACTTTCAGTACTATTCATGGTCAGGCTTTTCGATCTTTATAAACTGCTCTAGTAGGCAGAGGAACATGCCTTCACTGTCTGATTGTTTGCTTGTAATTACAATGAATCAAGACCATCTCTCCAGGAAAAGTTGACTGATTTACCATATGATTAAGTTTCACCCAGAAGACACTTTTAACTGAACAATCAACACTCAAACAATTCTCATTTTCCTTAACTTTTCCACATGCTTGAAACCATTTAATTTCAAAAGTATCATTTTCTATTTGTCCTCTAAGTAAGCTGGGACAGGAAAAAGCCCTGGGATCAAGTAAATACCATGGAAGGGTTAAATGAGAGAATCTGCTTTAGCTGCCTTCGAGCCAACACAAGCATGGGATGAGCTCAGTATTGACATAGAAAAATCCACCAAATTATATGGTATGAAATGATTTTGACAACCCACAGTGGAAATCTAAGGATTCATGAAATCGCAGTTCAACTGGATTCAGTACATATTTGCGTAAAGTGAAGTGTCTGCACAATTCATGGTACCAGGAAATTTACTTTTTGTTTGAAAGCTGTATTCACTTGAACACTTGAACAAAACATAATATATATAAATAGTGTTTAATTAACGCATGACTGTTGACTGTTTTTGCACCACAGACGGGTTCAATATATTCCTATTTCTATCAAGATGAGCGGACAAACCGGCTCCTCTTCGGGTTCCTACGTCAACCTTTTGCTATTTAAAAATATTTTGTTTTATCTTCCAGGTTTAAAGTTTTAATACTGTGTAACTAAGACAAGTGTCTTGACATGTTTGGAGAGATTTTACACTGATCTCTTGTCAACCTATCAGACATCTCTCTAGAGCAGCGGTGGGCAAAGTGTTCCACAAAGGGCCGCAGTGGGTGCAGTGTTTTTGTACCAACTAATCAAGAGTCTTTAGAGTCTATTCAGTTGATTGTCAGTCTGGTGTTGCTTGTTTAAGCTGAAACCTCATTGGTTAATGCTCTAGAGTCTAGACTGTGGAGCTGATGGAACCATGGTAAGCTGTGATTGCAAAAGAAAAGTCTATAACACGTGTTGAAGTGAAAGGAATAAACAGATAATTAAGGTTTTTAAATCCAATATGACAATATTTCAATCAGATTCATACTTTCTGTCACAGGATACACAAATATTTGACCTGCGACTGTTTTTTACTCCTGCCTGATCAAGTTTGACGTACCTGGTCTAAAAGTAAAGTTTGCTGATATTAAAGATGGATTATTTAAATTTTTTACAAAATATAATCAAATATTTGAAAAATTTGATTATGATGGTTTTGCAAGAAAAAAATGGCAGGAACCTGGCCCCTCAAGAATGTCACTCACTCTATCACGCGAAGTGTGTTTATTTAAGCTGCATCGTCTATCTATCTTCTTTTTTTTAGGAGTTGAGAAGATGTTCAGAATTGTTATTCCTATTGAAATCAAAGCATGATTAAGCAGATATGACACAAAGTTCTTATACTCCATTGAACATTGTTTCTCAAGGAGAAAAATACCATGTACTCTTGAAAAATAGCTGGAAAAAGAAAATACACCTAACCTTTGGCACCCAGGTCAAAAGACCAACTACGATTCTTGAACAAACTGAATGAATGAATATTGTTTATTTAGGGCATGACAGTTTAAATCATCAACATCATCGTTATTCACATATTACATGCATGTCCCGAAAAGGGAAAGCGGGAGAAGCAGAAGCTTATCTAGTCCCGCCCCCATTATCCTCAAAATAGTAGTAGTATTTTAAATGAAATGTAAATATAATTATTTCTTATGTCAGCGCTTGTTTCACTTCAGTTTAACAGATTATTGTTATGTATGACAATTTCCACAAAACATGGTACAACAGTAGATCACAATTTTTTTCGGTAGACATATTTTTAATTTATTGGTCTCTTTCTTCTGTAACTTTCTCAGTGTTAATTCTCGCTAAATCCTCACAAATGTTGGCTACATCACCTCGCATCCACGCCACGATCTCGCGAATTTGGATATGTCAGAGCACACCCAGACCACAGCACTCCGAGTAGTTGTGTTGTCCTCCCTCGTGCCGGTATGCACAGCTCGATCTTCCTTGTTTTCAGAAACAGATTAAAGATCCAACCAAACCAAATCCCAGGATGACCATTCCAATTATCATAAATGAGAATATGTACACGTTCTCAACATCCTCCAATTCCAGTGGAGCAAGGCACAAGACTTTCAATTCTTCCCAACTGTCCAGGATGTAGCCGATTTTCAGGCCTCTCAGACTGTCCCTTCTGACACAGTTGTGTCACAGTCTAATAAAGCACAATTTATCTCTCAAGAAAATACATTATGTCACATCTTGATACGTACTGTCACGGGTCTTCTCGACCTTGACTTTGTCAACCTTCTGGAATCATTTTGTACATTTCAATGGTAAAATTTATAAAACCATATTTTTAGACCTTTAGTTTGATATCTTTTTCTAGAGCATTCCATTGTTTCACACCTGTGACCAATATGGAAAAAGATTTTAAAGTAGTCCGTATCGCTTGTTTCACATGTCTCAAATTCATATTTCCTCTGAGATTCTGTCTTATCGTCGTCGTCATGAAAGGTCTTTTGCATGTTGTGAGGGAGGCTTTTAATTGCGGCCTTGTACATCATTAGTACAGAGCGATAATCTACCAAGTCATTTAGTGTAAGGATGTTGGATTTGATATATAACTGATTTGTATGTGCCCTGTAGCTGGTGTAGTGCATAATTCTCAAAGCTCTTTTTGTTCTTGCTTAGCTCTGGGCCATGTGAATATGGATAATTTAGAGTTACTGTGTAAAACTCCGGACAAAACTGATCATTTAAAGAGGTTTTAAACCAATTCATGACTTAAAAAAGGCCTAAACAGTAGTCGTTAGACTGAACATTAATAAAGACTAAATGTTCATGAAAAGTCATTCAAAGATCGACTTTTTCAAAATGAGAAGTCACATTAAGTCTGTACCGTGGGAAAATACACCCCAATACTATAACCCTGAACTTCAATAGACAGTCCATAAAATCTACGTGGAAAAGCTATATCTGGATTAAACGAACAAATGCGAAAAAGCATGAGAAAAAATACTCTTAAGAGCTCATAGATACAATGTATTTGAAAAGGATAACCACTCACGGTTCCATACATAAACCTCAACATCAACATTTCTGTTTTGCTTCACAAAGATTCAGACTGAACCTGCTATTTTACAGACGCCTAGAGGATAAAGCAAGAACTGAGAATTCATCACACATCACTGTTGAGAAATGAACATTTTAAGATCAAAGACAAATGTGTCAAAACATTTAGGCTATTGACAAGCTTTTTGTTTTGGAAGAAAAAGTCCCCTGAGGCTGAGGTTGAGTTCAGAGAGTCAAGTGATGTCAAGATCCTGTATGTTCATTTGTGGATGGATTTCCACTAAAACACTAAATAATCTCTACATTTGAAAATGTGACACTTGTTGCGATGTTTGGATTCAACAGAGATGAACTACGATAATCATACATTATATTTCCTTATTCAAATTAGACCAACAATCTTTAAAAAGAGGAATAAATCATGGTTGTCTTTGCAGAATCCAGTTGTATTTTCTATCTATCTATCTATCTATCTATCTATCTATCTATCTATCTATCTATCTATCTATCTATCTATCTATCTATCTATCTATCTATCTATCTATCTATCTATCTATCTATCTATCTATCTATCTATCTATCTATCTATCTATCTATCTATCTATCTATCTATCTATCTATCTATTCACGATGCCCATGACCATGTTAGCTCTCAACTGTGAACTTCCACTTTCACTTGAAGGCTCGACGGCAAAGTGTGAACTGGCTGGGATGAGAATCAACAAGCAGGTCCGGGAAACAAGTCTCCTTGTCCAGAAAAAGTTTCAGGAGGAGAGAGACAAGTGTTTTCCCTGCTACCTTATCTCAAGAGATGTTCATGGTCAATTTAAAAGTTCAAATCCACAGAAATTTGTCACAGGATTCTATCTATAAAGCCAGAAATAATTTTTTAAATCCTTACTTTGTTAGTTCAACTCTTCTTTTTCACCACAGAGAAACCGACTTTGCCCCTCCAACACTCAACCTATTAAAATGTTTGTCGTCAGCAGTCCTGTGGCTCAATTCTTCGCCTACTAAAAAACATTTTATTCCATTTAAAAAAAAAAAAACCCTATAAGACCAGAAAATAAATAAATAGAACAGGTTACTTAACAGAAGTTTTACTTTAACTTCATCACCCCAAATGGCATTCAATTTAGTTTTAGTGTAAATACTGTTCCTCTCTTATACTGATGGACTGGTTCAAAATATATATAATAATTACAAGTTTATTTATTATTTTCCATTTTTATGTTTTTCCCAGATGTTTTATGTGGAGTATCTTATCCAGAATTTGACCTTTGAAAGTCAGAAATTCAACATATTGTCTTCTGGCATTGATGTTGAGGTGTCAAGGTAGGTGAAGAGATATGCATGGGGAAGCAGTCGGAGACCGGTATGTAGCAGCAGCAGAGAAGCTTCATAGGACAATAGAAGGTCTTGCCATGAATCATAACCAAGAGAAAAAAGACAGGAAGCAAAGGGAAGTTGGGTCGACTCGTAAAAGGGAGACAAGGAAAGTTGAACGGGAATAGGTTTGAAGGTAATCTGGTGGAAGATGACTTGTTCTGTGGCCCCAACAAACTCTGACGCATGTGTGCCCGCGCTGAAGAAAACTAAAAGCTCTCTGCGGTCCGAACAGCCAGAGGTCCTAGCAGCACGGGGCAAGGTGGAAGAAGCACGGCTTGACTGCGCACAAGAGCAAGACTATGGAGAAACATGGAGTACTGAACGAGGCCAAGCAACTTCTCTTCAGTAGCTATTGCAAGATCAGGGGGTAAGAACTGATGGAGAGGGTGCAGATATTGCAGGCTCCGCATGGAAGGTCATCAATGAGATGACGGGACATAAGTGGACCAAGGAGGGACACGTTGAAGGACGCAGCCCTGAGGAGAGGGTGGTGACTTGATACAACCATTTCCAAAAGCTGCGCTCAACATCAAATGAAGGGGAGGAGAAAAATACTATAATTCCTACAACATCAACGATTGCTAAGGCTAAAGGCACGCCGAGTGAATTCCTCCAGTAGTCTTAAAGGAGTGTGTTCTTAACAACATCCTGTTCTTCTACAACCTTGCTCTGCTTCAAGACAAGCTGCCCGATATGTGGTCTCTCTCCAACATCATCCCGGTGCCTAAACCTGGAGACCTCTCGAAACAGGACAACTACCAAGGCATCAGTCTGACCTTTATCGCTGCAAAGGTCTTCAACCGTATGATACTAAACCGGATTCGGCCAGTCATTGACCATCACCTGAGGGAAAACTAAACCTTTCGAGAGGAGAGGACTACACTAGCCCAGATTGAGGAGGTGCAGAAGAACAGCCTGACAACTGTGTTGTGCTTTGTCGACTTCAAAAAAGCATTTGACTCAGTACACGGAGGCACCATGATGAAGATCCTAAAAGTCTATGCTGTCCCTCCGTACCTGTCCCGGGGAATATAGATCATGTATGCAGGCACACGGACCAAGGTTGTGACCCTAAATGATGACAGTTTGGGGTTTGAAATCTGAGCTAGGCTTATGCAAGGATACACCCTAGCCCCATTCTTCTTTGTCACACTCCTGGATTACACGCTCAGGAAAGCTATCAATGGAGAAGAGAAGGGAATGGCCTCACTATTACACCAAGAAGGCACCCGGCAGTAGTTCTGACTGATCTGGATTATGCGGACAGCATCTGCCAGCTCTCTGGCCACAGGAGCCCTTGAGCGGAGTTGAATCAGATTGTGCTAAGGTTGACCTTCGCTGAATGCTAGTGAAACGGGTGATCACCTATAACATCCAAGTGGAACATCAACTCCTTACAACAGCACAGCTCTGAAGGAAGTCAACAACTTCAAGTACCTGGATTTATGGGTCAACCCAACAGAGCATGACTCAAAAGTAAGGAATGGAGAGCCCTGTGTATGGACCTCTAAACTCCCTCGAGAAATCAAACTCAGCTTTTTCTACGCCACGGTGGAATCTGTTCTCCTCTATGGCAGTGAATGCTGGACCCTGAAGTTAACTCTGCAGAAAGCATTAGACGGGTGCTACAGCAAAATGCTGGACATCGGCAAGAGCGCACATATAACAGCTACTAAGAGATTTGGAAGGACACTGCCAAAGGCTTAAAGAACTGCTGGCCAGCAAACTGGTGCTGTAGGAACCAACGCATGGGCCTAGAGGTCACGAGGACATCCAAAAATAACATACAAATAAAAAAAATAGAAACAGGAGTTCAAAGCATCAGCGAGCTGGTCGGAAATATGGTCAATCAGGATGACTGGAAGCAACGATAGACAGCTCGTCTGTGGATGATCTAGAGACAAAATTGCTGAAATTATTGAAATTATCCCTATTAAATATGTTATATAAATATATAATTTATAGTTAAGATTTTGTCAAAATTGTTAGGGAGCTGAAATTATTGAAATCCTGTTTATTTGATACATATTAAGTATTGTTTAAATTAGATAACAGTTACCAAGAGGTCAGAAGTCTTGATGATGATCATTTTCAAGACAATTTGTATTAGACATTTAGAGAAAGAAACTTACTTTAAAATAATTGAAATAACATTATAGGGTATAAAATAATTTATAAGAAGAACAAATTTAGAAATTACAATGGTGTCAATTGTGTGATAACTCTTCTTCTTCCAAAATCAGAGTTTTTACTTAAGTTTCTCTGAAAGTCAAATCTTATCCACATGTTGTTCCTTACATACAAAAGTGCAGTTTCTTGTTCCAGCTGCTTTCCAGAATCTCACAAAACATGACAGTTTATAACTCACTCTGGAAAAGTTGACTTGGACTTTTGGAAAACTGACAATTCTCACCATAATGAAGTTGCTGCTGTTGCTCACTCTGGGAATGACTGAAGCTCTAAGGAGCGCTTACATGACGACAAGCAAACAGCACTAACTCTGAAGATTTCTCCCTAAAAAGAAAAGCTAATTTGGTGTTTTTAAATAGAGTCGCCTCCCCGCTCTAAACAGTCTAGAGAGGAATTATGGCTTTGAGGCGATGCCACACATTCCTTCATGCAGACAGTGATTTATGAGACACGAAACCATGAACTGAGGAGGACAAGGAAAGACAAAAAGCCTGGAGGTACGATCAAGAAGTCTGCGATGGCAGGTGTTGGCGGTTCTCAACGACACACACACATCATGCTTCAAAATGTGAAACATACACTTTGAACACCAGTATGTCTTTACCACCTGTGAGTGTCTGACGCACGACGGAGAGAAACAGAACTCGAGTCATTTTACGAAAAAACTACTGCTGATTAGAATGTATTTCTGATCAGTTTTACCTCATGTATGTATGTTGTATATATATTATAATAATACAACAGTTCTGTGACTTTGTTCTCTCTTAGTGATATTCATGTTCATTCATTCATTCATTCATTCATTTTCGATGCAAAGTCCCTTATGGGAATTGCGTGGGGCTGGAGCCTATCCCAGTTTCTTCTAGTGAGATGCGGGGGACACCCTGGACAGGACACCAGCCAGTCTCAGGACACACAAAGACAGACACCATTCAAACACATCTCATTCTTTTTCATATAATTTCCCCAAGTTCCCAACTAACCTCTGTATGTTTTTGGACTGTGGGAGGAAAGAAGAGTGCCCAGAGTAAACTCACGAAACACAGGGAGATCATACAAACCCCGCACAGAAGGGTCAGAAGTTGGCTCCCTCCCGACCTGGAAGTGAACCAGCAACCTTCTTGCTGTTAGGCGACTGCGCTAACCTAACCCCAGATTTTTGTTTAGAAGTAGTAAAAGTTTCCGCGACTCTTTCCACTGACATTTTTATTACAATGTCAGGTTTCTCACGTTGATTCATCCCGAGTTTTTCAGACAGATTAGATTGCACCATGATGTAGCCAAAGTTTTAACCCAGCCCTTAAAGTGTTCTACTGGTGTTTTTTCCAAGGGGGACGTGGAAAATAAACCAAATCCTGCTGAGTCGAACGACTTCAGACCGATGGCCCTGATGTCACACATAATGAAGACCATAGAGAGACTGCTGCTCACCACCTGAGGCCCCAGTCCTGCCAGGCTACCGACCCCCTGCAGTTCGACTACAAGGAAAAGGTGGGAGTGGAGGATGCCAGGATCCCTCTCTCACCTGGACAGAGGAACCAGTGCTTTGAGGATCACATTTCTGGACTTCTCCAGTGCCTTTAACACCATTCGGCTACTGCTCGTCAGGGACAAACTGACAGGGATGGGAGTCGAACCACACCTGGTTGCATGGATAAACAACTACCTGACGGACAGACCTCAGTATGTGCAACTTGGGGTCTGCATGTCTGACACCATTGCCAGCAACTAGGAGCGCCACAGGGAACTGTGGTCTCTGCAGTCCTTTTCACATTTGTACACATCCGACTTTCAATATCAATCAGAGCTCTGTCACGTACAGATGTTCCCCATCGTGGGCTGTGTCAGTAATGGAAAGGAGGAGGAGTACAGGTAGCTGATCAAGGACTTTGTTGAATGGTGTGACCACAATCACCTGCTCCTTAACACCACCAAGACCAAGGAGATGGTGTATGACTTCAGGAGATCCAGGACATCTCCTGAACCGGTGGTCATCAAAGGGGACTGTGTGGAGGTCACTAAGACCTACAAGTACATAGGAGTCCACCTGAGTGGACTAGTTAAGATGGCGCCGACAGGACGGCAGCTTTAACAGCAGCTCCAAGCGCTTTTTTGGGTTTATTACTTTTTTCCGAGGATTGCCTCCGTTTTTTCTAACTTTTCTTTTCGTCACACTGTCTCTTTAAGACTCGTGGACAGTTTTCTACAAGAACTGGAAACTTTCAGTTAAAAGGAAAGTTTTTTTCATCGCTTTTTCTGGTGCGCAACGGGCGTCCTGCGCGCGTAATGGCCATTGTCTACAGTCGGGATCAGCTGCTGGCGCTGCGTTTCTCTGCGGTGCGGCCGGAGGAGCGACGCATCATCCCCCGGGATATTATGAAGAGGAGACGGGGATGCCGCGCCGGAGTTAAACGCCGGGAGCTGAGGAGAGCTTATTGACCGGCGCTGCCGTCCGTCGTCATGGGCAACGTGAGATCTCACAAGATGGACGAACTCGCGGCGGCGACCAGGTTCGACCCGGAATATCGACGGTGCAGTATGCTGATGCTTACGGAGACGTGGCTGAACCAGAACCACATGGACGCGATTGCTGCGCTGGATGGATTCTGTTTATTACGCGCGGACCGGACGGAGATGAGCGGGAAGAGAAAGGGCGGAGGACTGGCGGTGTTCGTCAACGAGAAGTGGTGCCTTTCCAGGCACGTCACTTTAAAGGATCAACACTGCTCTCCCGACATTGAACTTTTGGCGCTGAGTCTGAGACCTTTCTACTTGCCACGGGAGTTTTCACATGTTGTCGCGGTGCTTGTGTACATTCCACCGTCGGCGAGCGCGGAGGCAGCATGTGACATCATCACTGGAGTAGTGAACGGGTTACAGACTCAGAGCCCTCAGGCCCTCTTTATCATCTCCGGTGATTTTAATCACGCATCTCTTTCCTCCTGTCTGCCCAAATTCACGCAGTACGTCACTTGTGCCACCAGAGACAATAACACACTGGACCTTTTTTATGCGAACACTAAAGACGCTTATTTATCATCCCCCCTTCCTCCTTTGGGACGAGCTAACCACTGTCTGGTCCATCTCCAACCTGTTTACAAGCCACTTGTGAGCAGGCAACCAGCCTTGACTCGCTCGGTCAAAAAGTGGTCTGATGAAGCTGAGGAAGCTCTGCAGGTCTGCTTTGAGACCACGGACTGGAGCATTTTCAGTGAGTCCCACAAGGAGGATATTGACGGACTAACTACATGTGTCACGGACTACATCAACTTCTGTGTGGAGAGCATTGTACCAACCAAAACTGTACGATGCTTCTCCAACAACAAACCCTGGATTAATCCTGAAATAAAGGCTCTCTTAAAGGAGAAGAGGAGAGTCTTTAGGTCAGGAAACAAAGAGGATCTGATGGCAGTCCAGAAGGAGCTGAGAAGAAAGATCAGGGAGGGGAAGGAGAGGTACAGGAGGAAGATGGAAGAGAGTCTGGCCAATAACAACACCAGAGATGTCTGGAGAGGTTTGAAATCCATATCCGGACATCAGACCAGGCTCTCTGTAGCAGCGGGGGATCAGAATTGGGCTGACAACTTAAACGGTTATTTTTCAAGGTTTGAGGTGTCGGCCCTCCCCCCGTCTTCTACACCATTCACACCTCTACATTTACCTTCTCCTCCCCCCCGAGCTTGTATTGTTCCAGCCCCCCCGCTGACTCCACAGGGGACAATGCCCCCCCACCCCAGCCTGTCCCTCACACCTCTCCAGGTGAGAAATCAGCTCAGGAGAACCAGAACAACAAAGGCCCCTGGACCAGACGGCATCAGTGGCAAAGTACTCAGGACGTGCTCTGACCAGTTAAGTGAAATTGTTGGACTTCTGTTCAACATGAGCTTGACCCTGGGAAGAGTTCCACTACTGTGGAAGACGTCCTGTGTGGTACCGGTGCCGAAGACTCAGCACCCTAAGGATCCCAGCTGCTACAGACCTGTGGCCTTGACATCCCACCTTATGAAGGCTCTGGAGCGGCTGGTCCTTAGTTACCTGAGTCCTCTGGTGCGCTCCTCCATGGATCCGTTGCAGTTTGCCTACCAACCTGACATCGGCGTGGAGGACGCCATCATCTTCCTTCTCCAACGAGCACTTTCTCACCTGGAGTCGCCTGAAAGCACTGTGAGGATCCTTTTCCTGGATCTAAGCAGTGCTTTCAATACCATCAGGTCGAACATCCTGAGGGACAAGCTGGAGCTGTCTGGAGCGGACACTCACCTCACGGACTGGATTGTGGACTACCTCACCAACCGTCCACAGTTCGTGAGGACCCGGGATGGTGTTTCGAAGACTGTACTGTGCAGTGTAGGGGTCCCCCATTGAACAGTGTTGGCACCGTTCCTCTTTTCACTGTACACTGCAGACTTCCAACACTGTCTCCCAACAGTCACCTGCAAAAGTTTCCGTTGGATTTCCGGCGGTGTCCCTCCATCTCCCCCTCACCACTGAACATCCAGGGACAGGACATTGAGATTGTCACGTCTTACAAGTTCCTGGGTGTTCACCTCAACAACCGCCTGGACTGGGTGGATAACACTGCTGCTCTGCGGAGTAGACTCTACCTGCTCCGGAGGTTGAGGTCGTTTGGTGTCCGGGGGCCACTCCTGAAGTCATTCTATGACTCAGTGGTGGCCTCTGCCATCTTCAACGGTGTGGTCTGCTGGGGGAGCAGCATGACAGCAAAGGATAGGGCTAAACTGGACAGCCTTATTAAGAAGGCCGGTTACGTCCTAGGGCGCCCCCTGGATCCTGTGGAGGAAGTGACTGGGAGGAGGATACGGAGCAAGCTG
Source organism: Callionymus lyra (assembly GCF_982586985.1). Classification (NCBI taxonomy): domain Eukaryota; kingdom Metazoa; phylum Chordata; class Actinopteri; order Syngnathiformes; family Callionymidae; genus Callionymus; species Callionymus lyra. Next base: position 27,894,186 of record NC_141828.1, read on the forward strand.
GGCTCCATGAGGAGGAACTTGTCTCACCCTCTCCAGCACACACTGAGGGCATTGAGGAGCTCCATCAGTGATAGGATGCTCCATCCCCGGTGTGTGAGGGAGAGGTACCGCAGGTCCTTCCTCCCTACTGCCATCAGACTCCACAATAAAAACACAGCCAGATAATTATCTAACTGCACCTTTCTCGCTATTTTTGTAAATATGTGTATATAATATAGTGCAGATTTATTTTCTATTCTATTTAGATTCTTTCTTTTCTTTTTAATATTTTATTTCTGGGTGTTTTTATTTTTCTTCTGGTATATTGCTCTTGCTGTTTGTTAAAAAGAATTTCCCCTCGCGGGATTATAAAGGGATTCTGATTCTGATTCTGAATGACAAGCTGGACTGGACATAACACAGAGGCTTTGTTCAGGAAAGGACGGAGCAGGCTGCACTTCCTGAGGAGACTGGCATCCTTCAATGTCTACAAGAAGCTGCTATAGACCTTCTACCAGTCTGTAGTAGAAAGTGCCCTCATGTACAGGTGTGCTGGAGGCAGCCTCAAAAAGAGGGACTCGACTTTCCTGAAAAAACTTGTTAAGAAGGCAGGCTCAGTTAATGTTGGCACACCGCTACATCAGTAGCTGAGCAACGGAAACTGAACAAGCCACTGCATGGCACCATCCAGAGGCACTGGAGCAGCTTCAAGATCGTTCCTCCTCGACGCTGTACAACATCTCGGGGAGAACAATATACAACACTGCACTCCTGCCTTTTCTTACAGTAAGAGTTTACTTTACCTTTACTGTACACATCTTATCTTTCCATATATCTTGTTTGTATTTGTTTTTTTGCCTTATGTACTTATTATATCGTGTTTATAGATTATTTTGTTTAGCTTATTGATTCTACCTCAGATTTAATTTTTGCCTTCTGTAATTTTATTTTTTGTTAATAGTTTATTTTACATATCTTAATGTACGTATATGTTCAGTCTTTATCTGGCCTGTTTACTGTTATATGTTATTGTATTTAATTTTTTTATTATTATTAAAAAAATCAAAAATTTATACATTCCCGAAATTATGTACAACTTTCTATGAATCTTTTGATTTACACGTGTTTATCCATAACAGGTGCTGCTTAGATTTTTTAATTTCTCTACGAAGATAAAAAAAAGGATCCATCTATCCATCCATCCATTCATCCATCCATCCATCTATCTATAACTCAACCAGGATTGCATCCTTAATTAACAATTAAGCTGCACCGTTTTGACGTCAGAGAAGTGAGAACCGAAAATGCTCTGACACAAGATGAGAAAGGTTGGTGTTTTCACCCGTTGAACGAAAGAAAAAAGAAAAAATACGATGGATAACGACTTTTAACGACCTGAAGAAATCAGGCGACTGGCATTGTCAGCCCTTGGTCTTCTTGTTGTGGAAGAAAGACGTCCCAGAAAAAACACCTGGATCTCACAGCGGCAGCTCGGAGGCTTTTCCATATGTGTTGAGCAAGATATAGGGAAATAATTGTGATTATCTAGAATCATCATTAAAGTCATGTCAACAATATTGTCCTTCTGTATCATTATTAGCACAAAATGACCATGAATCAGACACAGTGATAAGGTACAAACATTAAGACGAAGGTGACCCACATGTGAATAGGACAACAATTCAAGACAACGTAAATTAATGAGTTCATGGAGCAAGAGGTGATGAGATGTGTTCCAATGTTATAAAATGTTCGCTGGATGCATGTGAAAGGACCAGAATACCATGTCTAGACTGCACCGCATTGACCTGCTTCATTCACATCATAATATTGGTGTGAAGTTTTTGATGGAAGTGTGGTTTCATCCGTTGTTGCTTATCTAGTGTTTACAATAGTCCCCTCCGTTTCATTTTCCTGCACTGATTCGCTAGCTAAACCTAGCCCTCGACCAATCAGATTGACCATTGAGCCAGACTACCGACAGACTGAACGCGTGCACCCTCCTCTTTTTTCGTCCGACTAGGACGCCGACTCCCGACTGGGGGTGACACACCAAAGGGACTCGGGGAGCCGACAACACAGGACTGCCCAATGGTGCCAGACGCCCAATAATTCGGCGTGGTGTGTCAAGGCCTTTAAAAACTGAAGTTTATTCTATAATCATCTCAAGGAAGGTGCTAAACTTGCGCAGAACGTACACTTTTGCCGACAGTCTCTTTGGTGTGTAGCGAGGCATTTTTTTGAGGGACCAGGCCAGAATACACTGGACTGCCCCACGCTCGACAGTCGGCGCGGTGTGTCAAGGCCTTAAGCCTCCAACTTCAAACTGTGTTTTATAGAACTGTATCAAATGAAAGGAAAGGCTCCTAACAACAGAGCAAACCAAAGTGAGCAAAGATCAGTAAAAGATTATTTGGAGAATCCAATCATCAGTGCCAAATGTATGAGAGATTTCTGAGACAGAGTGGAGTCACAATGAAGCTTTAACAGTAATGTTAGGAATCCAAGACAAGGGCAAGGATTAAATATCTGCTCTGATGTAAAAATGTCACTGGATTCCTGATTCAGAGCAGACGAAGGACTGATGGGAACATGTGATGCAACGACGCCCGAGTAATATAAAATGTACTCTTTTAGCATGAAGACTCGGAGCAACTCAGTTTCCAAGAGTAATGTGACTCACACTGGCCAGAGCTCACCCACATCAGACTTGACATCAGCGGACTCATGACTTCATCCAGACCTGAGTGGTTTCGTTCACAGCCACTAATTGTGATGCAGAACGAGGGACAAACAATAGAAAAGAGGCTCTTGTTATGAAAGAAAACAGGGGGTTTGTGTGCCACTGGTGCCAAGCTCAGACAGTTTCTGGAGAGTTAAGGTTTTTTTAAAACCAAAACCTTCAATTAGGGATGAAAACTGTCGGCAGGGAAGACTAAAGCAATGGTTCCCAACCCCTGCCTGGGGCCAGGTACAAGCGCCAGAGTCAATAAATAAATAAACACGCACATGCGCACGCACGTACACACACGTTTAATTCTTGATGGCTGCAGAAACAACAATAATGCACACGTCGTTTTCCATTTTCTCTGTGTATTGATGTTTATTCGTGAGGGTTGATAGCGTGTGTTCTAGAGCGTGTTGTGGTCTCACCTCTGCCACAGGCTCCTCTCTGGATGAAGAGCACCGGCGGCTGCTGCAGCTTCTGGGCTCTCCTGCTGACCCTCTTCAGCTCGCAGATGTTTCTGTACGAAACCCCGTCACTGCCGCACACCGGGTCCGCGCTCGTGCACGCGCACCGGCCGCTCTTGCTTCTTCTGCGGACCGTGGCCGAAGAGGTAACGGAACACTCCAGTCCGTCTCCACACACCGGGTCTCCGAGCTTCGCGATGCCGCCGCAGGCTTCTCCCTCCCCGGACGCGCAGACCGAGCAGCACCGGCAGGCGTCCAGCGTCTGGCCAGTGGGACAGTCCGAGGGAGTCCTTGGACACATTGACTGGTCACAGCGGGCTGGACACCCCACGGTGAAGCGACTGGAGGTTTGAGCTCCAGCCGTGGAGACAAGATAGAACCAGAGCAGCAGAGAGAAGTTCATCGTGAGAAGAGAAACCAGTCGTTTGCTCACCGCGTTCGAAGGACGTTAAGACTGAAGTAAGAAGGAAGTGAACTTCATTGAAGACTCGAGTGGGCTGCCCACTGCTGCGTTCACGTGACGTCGTAATCGGCAGCTTTCCACTCGATAGAAAACACAGTTTTCAGTTCAAACTAGAAACACACTTATACACATCATATACATTTGATCCTTCGTATTTTGCATTTTATTCCATCATTTTGAAGACAAACTATCCGTTTATTTTGAAGGCAGTGAAGTGGACACAACTGAATGATGTGCAATATAAACATTTTAGCTAAATTAGCATTTAAGATGAATTTTAAAGCATAAAAATAAACAGATGATCATCTTTACTTAACTACAGCCTCAAATTAACTTATTTCAACCATCACTTAAAAAAAAAGAAAAGCATATGTGTTAGCATTCGCAACAACAGTAGAATTTTAGCTTCATTAGATTTTAAGCTTCTTTTTTTTTTTTAACCCTATAAACAAATTGCACCAAATATTTCAATAATCATTTTAAAGATTAATAGGTGGATCTTATTAGATCAGATTGAATGCACTATTATCAATAAGATTTTTTTTATTTTTATTCCTTAACATTAACAATTTAGTTTGTTTTTTTAACCATTAAAAACAAATAAGCAAGACATGATTATACATTATAAATTATATTCATATCCTGGTCAAAAAGGACCTTGAAACGTTTAGATTTTCTGGAAATAAAAATAAGTCGTTCTTTTCTTGAAACTTTACCTTCAAACTACATTTTGTAGTCAATGCGTAAAAAATTTCGATACACTTAAATATTGTGATATTTGTTTTGATTTGATGATACTGTATCAATATTAAAGAGAACTGTATCCATGTTTTAATTTATTCACAGCGTTTGTTTATGTTTGTGTTCAATTAAATATTCGGCCTTATAGATGGCAGCAGTCATGACACCTTCCATGGTTAAAGCAATAATGAAATCCAGCAAGATCCCAGCGATGACTGAGGACAAGAGGATACAGTGGACTCCAACAGCTTTTAAAGCTGATGTTTGGACATTTTTTGGTTTCCAAAGAGTCGTCAAGAGTCATGTGGTATGTAAATTCTGCAACAGCCGAGTAAAGTACTTGACAATACTACAAATATATCCCTCTTCCTACAGTATCACAATATATACATCACAGTTTATCAGTGACACTGGCATCAAGAGATTCTTAACAAAACACACCTTTTCTGTTGTAACAAGCTAGGATTTATATATATTTACATTATAAAAAGCTGTCATATACCAGATGACTAATGAGGAAACACTGAAGTTCATTGGATTTGTGTAGCACAATGTGATGTTGTAGTCGATATAAAACTAACTTGTTCGTTCTAAGTGGAAAATCTTTCATATCTTTAACTGACTTCAGCTCCAGAGGGCTTGAAATTGGTAAACTACGTAATTAATTATTAAACCAGATTATTAAAACTGGGCATGAAAAGTTGTAAATATTCATTTTAAATTAATGGAATTTCACGGGTCATAAAAAAGGAGTCATGAAGATAGACTTAGACTTAGACTGCACTTTATTGATCCCTTTGAGATGACACTCTCAGGGAAATTTCTGTTTTCCAGTAGCACAGAAGGAATAGAGAAAAACCAAAACAGCACACAGAAGAGGACGATAGCATTAAATAACAGTAACTGAATATAACGACAGTATAAACAAATAAAAAAAAAAATAAAATAAAATAAACTAAAAAAGTGACTTTACGTTATTGCAAATGAAAGTGTCAAAGTGTTATTAATCCACTGTAGAGGTGGAAGTGTCAGACTTCTTCCCCTCTGACTCCAGCCCCAAGCAACCTCCTCCCCCCAAGTGAGGAGTTGTACAGCCTGATGGCGTGAAAGACAAAGGAGTTTCTCAGTCTGGTCCTACACTTGGGGAGCAGCAGTCTCTGAGTGAACCGGCTCCTCTGGTTGGTGATGACAGTGTGCAGAGGGTGGCTGGTGTCATCCATGATGTCCATCAGTTTGTCCAGTGTCCTCTTCTCTGCCACCGACACCCGAGAGTCCAGTTTATTGCCGAACACAGAGCCTGCCCGCCTGATGAGTTTGTCCAGTCTGGATGAGTCCCTCTTGGATATGCTGACCCCCCAGCATACCACGGTGTAAAAGAGGATGCTGGAGACTACAGATTGATAAAACATCCGCAGTAGTTTGCTGCAGATGTTGAAGGACCGCAGTCTCCTTAGAAAATACATCCTGCTCTGGGTCTTTTTGTACTGGTGGTTGATGTGTGTTGTCCAGTCCAATTTATTGGAAGATGTCTTACCTCTGCTTAAAGGATCACAGTTTAAAAACGGAAGGGCAATATAGTGGGTTTTAAGGAGAGAAGTGATGCAGCGGAATACATGGTAACACTGAGGTCTATAACAAAAGCAGAGAACATACAGGAAAGAAGAGCTCCGTGTGCATCGTCAAAAAAAAGAAAAACTTTTCACTTTTTAAATAAACATGGAACATTCAATTTAACATTTCAAATGTTGAAACCTTTAATTTTTTAATGGAAATTGTATTTTTTTTTAAATATTGAATTCTTTTTTTTTTGTTTTCATACATCATTGAATTCAATAACATAAATATTTTCAATATGAATGTATTTGTTTTACACAGAGTTTATTATTCTAATTCCAATAATTCAAAATTACATTTAAATGTAATATTTAATTTATAGTCTTTTTAATTCAATATAAAAAATGTTGGTATAAAAGTGTCACCAGATGATAACAACAGAGTACCAAGCTGAAAGTCTTTTGGTATTGTCACGTGACACTATCATACGAACATTTTTTACATTGAATTTAAAAGACGAATTAAAAGAAAACAAAATTGTATTAAAAAACATATATATCTTAATGTGTAAAAATATATATAAAACATTTCATTCTAAAAAGTACAAATCTTTGACATTTCTCATTTGTTTTCTTTTTTGAATGCAACCTTTCAATAAACAAATTATTGAATTAAATAAAAACAAATTCGACCTCTCAATATAGAAAAATGAAGAAATAAATACTTTCCTTATGTTTATAAAAAACACTGCAGCTAGTGGGCATCATTAAATTCCTTAAATACTCACTTTCAGAAGTCTTCATAAAAAGCAGCTGAAAAGCAGAACAACATTTCACCAGTAGAGGGCAGAGGAAGAGATAAAAGACGACAATTCAGTGTTTATTTCATCCACATAATAAATAGAAACAATTGAAAAACCAGATAGACTGACGCACACAGGATTAAATAGCTTGTCCTTGTCATCGAATCATAGTGCTCAAAACTAAAACAAACATTAGTGAGTATCTTGGAACATTTTTAAAACACCAGGAGGCTGACACCTGCTACTGACTTAAAACTTGAGCAACACAGACAAGGAAGAAGAATCAGTCGACAATCTAGAAGCATATCAAAAATAAACAGGCTCTTTATCAGCAAACAAACACGAACAGATCCAGAGATTCAAACGCTAATGAAACACTACACGCGTCTTTGAAACAGGAGCAGCTTTTATCCACAATATCATCGCTCAGACACCCCGTTTCTCGGCCATCTTGAGTTAACGACGACCAGAAAATACAACGAAATATTAACTCAATGAAATGTGCTGCTGAAATAATGACTTTGATATGAACAACGTTAAACTGTCAGAGTTGCTGGTTCATGTTTTCGCAGCGATTCATATTGACATCAATTTTCTGCAATACTCCTGAGTAGAAGAATATTATTCATTTATTTATTAATATTATTGTTAGAAAAGCACCTTCAACAAGCAGGTTTATCTCATGTTTGTAAAAATTCAGTCGACCGAATAGGAAATATTGGCAAATGTGTTCAGTTGATCCCCGTCAACAATTTTAATTATTAAAATAAGTAAAATTTCAACATATTTATCATTTATCTGAACTTGGTTATCACTTCAGGAGGACTGGTACCTAAAATTATCTTGGAGATTAGATAAATAATAAAGTTTAATCTACTTAAATTTATCTTCAAATCTTTCTTAACCCTTTATACAAATTACATCCTCATATTTGTCTAATTAAGTACACATTGAAGTGTATGTACTAAAATTAGCAACAACATAAGCATTTGAGGTAAACTGCCATTTAAGTTTTACATTTTTAAACCAAAAAGAAATAACAGCCTCACATTTATTGAAATAACACAGAGCACTCAATAAGAAAAAAAAAGAATCTTATTCAACATCTAAAACTCCCTTTGAACTTGGCACAAAGTGGCAGAAATATTGTTAAAAGCTCTGATTATAATCTATATTGGCATCTGCAACACTCCAGAATCAGAAGAATATTATTCATTTATTAATAATGTATTAAGTAATATTATTCTTGCAAAACAATCTTAAACAAGTAGGTTTTTCTCAAATGTTTGCATTAACTCAGACAACTGAATCTGACATTATGATGATATATAAGGTATAGTATCAGTATAGTATATAGTATATCAGTGTCGCAAAAATACTGAATGTTTGAATTTAATATTTGAAATGTTGAAACTTTTGTTATTAAAACTTTTCTTAATTAAACATTGACTTTTTATTATTAAATTGAATAATTTTATATTAAAAGGCTAAACATTTTTTTGTTTTTAAATGATTGAAAACGAAAACATATTTTCAAAATGAATAATTTCTTTATTCCAATTTCCATAATACAAATATACAGTTTCTAAATTCATTGTTTTTTAATTCAAAGCAGTTTAAATTCAATATAAAAATGTTAAAAACAATAATAATAATAAACAATCATTTTATTTGAACTCCATTACAGGAAACTTATGCAAGTATATTAGTACTCATTGAACAATCATGTGACTGATTGATCAAGTAGCTCGATACTCTTGTACTGGTCACTGTATTAAACCAAAAATGTTTATATTTAATTAAAAAAGCCAAACATTCAAAATGTTAAATTCTTTCAATATTCTGTTGACACTGATACACTTCAATAAGATACTGCATGTTCAGTATTTCCTTTGTCGATTAGCCGACCAAAAATAAAACATTTTAATCATTAAAATAAGGAAAATATCAAAATGTATCTAATTTATCTGAACGTTGTTATTGCGCCTAAAGATTATGCGTTTAGAAGTAATAAATGTAATCTAGTTGATCTGATCAGAGGAATGAGTGGTTTTGTCAGATGTTTGCACACAACTTGCTTGGGAATGTTGTAGAAGTGAAACCATGAATGAGCAACACATACTTTGTCCGCTCTCGGCTTAGAAATAAGCAACGAAGGGCAGTGGATCGTCTTTGGCACAAGGGTTTACTTAGTCTCGGCTGGTGAAGAAGCTCTAAAGAAAGTTTATTTGGCAACATCTCTTCTTTATAACCTTGTATATCACTGGGTAGAGCGAGACCTCACACCTCACTCACGGGCAGGTCGGCAGCATCCAGGTCCAGAGGCGGCTCGGGCATGTGGGGCTCGAAGCTGCTGCGCCGTAGCCACGGCGACTCCTCAGATTTCATCATGCGACCCGTCACTTCACCAGACGGGCATCCTGCAAGGAGAGGCGTGCTGGCGTCCGACTGGCACCGGGACGGGGCAGCAGGCTCATGAAGTGCTCGCTGTCCCACGCCAGGCTGCGAGTGTGGGCCGCACGTGACGGCGCCGCCCCACTCTGGGTAGCCCGGTGGCACGGCAGATATGGGCGAGCGAGGGACGGGGGGGCCCACGTGGCTCCTGTAGAACGTGGAGCGGCTGCCGACGTCCTGGAAAAAGACATCAGACATGAGCGGCCGCAAGCGGTGCAGAGATGTGGCGAGACATTACAGACTTGAGGTTAAGCGCCGGCCTGAAGCTGGAGGTTGAAGGTGCTGGAGAGGAAGTAGCAAGAGTGGAGGTGGAGTGAGAGAGCGGTGGAAGAAGAAAGAGTCGGCAGGTTTTAGTTTGGGTAGTAAAGCAGCAGAAGGTTTGGAAGTCAGTTTGTCAGCCGTTAACTTTCAGATTTCAATCTCTGAAACACAAGAGAGACCGATGGCAGGTGGGAAGACGAAGAAGCCAAAGTAGAAGAAGAAGAAAAATAAGTTAGTGACACAAGAAAACCAGAGGAAAAAAGAAACTCAACTGTTTCACAATGAAAAATAACATTATAGTTTATTCACATATACAGTACATAATACCTTTTATTATAAGATCATGTTGATCAAATTTAAACGTACCATTAAACAATCTATTAGGAGAAACATACGGAACCATTTCAGTACCCATCAGCAAATCATGAAACTCACTCACAAGATCACATGACTGATCAAAGTGCGGTACTCTTTTGTCTGGTGACACCATTATACCAACAATTAATATTGAATTTTGGAAATAATATTTGGAAATTATTGGAATGACAATATCAAACTCTATTTTCAAAAAAAGGATTTAAATAGCAGAGGTTGCCATTAAAAAAAAAAAAGAACAAAAATATGTTTTCTTGTTCTGTTAATCAAGCCAAAACTTTCCTGGTTTCACACTTTTTTTAATAGGGCTTGTTAAAGAATGGAGATCGGAGAGATGGAGATTTTCTTTTACAACATTTTGTCTGATATTTGATATGATTATTTGTTATCTATATCTATCTATATTGGTAATCGCAATCATTTATTTTTAACCAAACCGTTCAGCCCTAAGAGAAACTTAGACCTTTGACCTTCGAACAAAGCAAAAGTGTCAGTCTTTGGTTAAAAATTTAGAGAATGTCATTGAAATTTTGCTGACATTAAAAATGATCTATCCATCTATATTTATATATTATTTTAAGAAAACATATATGTATATAGATGTATATAAATATAAATAGTCAAAGTGTACCATTTCCATAAAATACAACTACAATTTGTTTGATGCAGGTTTTTTAAGAATGCAACCAACGCAATAAACACAATTAAAACTAGCTCTTTCTGTCATTATTGCATCAACAATGAAAGCCTGAGGCTGATGTGACTGAAGAGTTAGTAGAGACTGAAAGTCTGGCTACAGTGTCAAGGATGAAAGAAGAAAAAAGATCATACAGGCAGTGGACAGGAGGGAGGAGGAGAGACAAGCAGGAAGTCACACATCTAAGACAGGTACAGAGCTGCAGCAGGCTGCAGACACGTCAGGACATGGAGGGACAGAAACAAATGTGAAAAGACACGCATGATAAACTCTCATTGCTCATGCAGTTGTTCAGATTTCTTCTCGTTTACGTTCAGATATTCCAGTAATACCAGCGAAACAGTGTCAAGTTGAGCGGCAAATGTGGCATCTAAGCGTTAGGTACGGTTTACGACTCGATTTTATTAAGATTATTCAACCTGAAGCATTTAAGGTGTGAATGATTTCAGCTGCCATGCATGTGGGAACGATCTCTCATGCAGAAGAATCAAACACACCTTATGAGAAAATTCTTGCACTTTTGGAAAATCAGTGTCATCAGATTATTGAGTGGTTGAATTAAACATTGCAAATGTTGAAGCTTTAAATTCAAAAACTAAATTAATTATCAAATTCTTTAAAAAAATACACCAAGAAATTCAATTCAAACAATGAAACTATAAGGTGGAATCGGCCTTCATTGACTAATTCCATTCAATCATTTCTATGCATTTCAAAATTGAATATTTTCAAAAAATATATAAATACATATTTTTGACAGTTTGAAATTCTAATTACAACAATGGAAGAATTGAATTATTGAAAAATGACAATATATATATATATATATATATATATATATATATACACACAAATTATGGAAAAATTAAGAGACCACTGCAAAATGTTTCAGTTTCTCTGATTTTACTACCTATAGTACTTACACTTATTGATTTCTGAACTCTTCCTAAGTTAAAACATTAGTATTGTGTTGTTTTAAAATGAATATGAACTTGTTTTCTTCGCATTATTTGGGGTCTGAAAACATTGCTCCTTATTTGTTATTTTGACCATTTGTCATTTTCTGCAAATAAATGCCCTAAATGACCATATTTTTATTTGGAATGTGGCAGAAATGTTGCCAGTAGTTTATAGAATGAAACAAAATGTTAATTTTACTCAAACACATACCTATTAGTAGTAAACTCAGAGAAACTAATCATTTTGCAGCGGTCTCCTAATTTTTTCCAGAGCTGTATATACACACATAAATACAATATGTATATATAAATTAATTTATTAAATTATTCAAAACTAAATTACCTTTTAACCTAGACATTTTTCCATTTAAAAAAATAGAAACAACATTTCCATAAAAATCTCAAAGTTTTAACATTGGAAATGTTAAATCCAAGAACTCAATATTACTATGAGACAAATATACTTAAATACACATATGTTGTTATCATAACCCTGAACTATGATCAGAGGAACGACATAAAAAAAAGCAGAGGAGGAGGAATGACGTGATGGCAGGCAGCAAGTGTTTTGTTGGGTTATCACAGCCGTATTAAGGATGTTGTGACTTTAGAAAAAAAAAAGAAAGAAGCATCAGGTGCAACTCAAGGTCTGATCTACAACCAGAAGTGTCAGCCAGTGAGTGGAAAACAGTTTTGCATCAAAAAGGGAACATTGTAGTTCAACAGGGAGGTTCTGGAGCCAACATACGTGCTGCTGCACTCCCCGATTCGGGACGTATACCTCTGTATACAAGGGTTTGACAGCCGTCTAGCCTGCCGCATCTGCAACAACACAGTGCAAAGCAGGATTAGAGCAGATGCGCCATTTGGCCACTAGGGGAGGGGAGTAGAGAGAGAAAGTTTGAGGAGAGGAGTGAGAGGGAAGACCAATATGGAAGTATTATCAGTGTCATCATAGTGTATAATTTATCATTTTAAAAGTTGAAATTCGATTATTATTCAAAAAAATGAATTGTAATGTTGTTAATTAATTGAATTTGTTTTTGTTAACAACTGAATACAATATTTTTCATGTATGCAATATTCATGTTTTTTTTTCAAAATGATTACGATTATTTTAATTTTTACATCGAGTTTGATATTCTAATTCCAATTATTCAGGGAGGAAATTCTACATTCAATATTTTTTAATATGCAGTCTTTTCAGTTCAACATTCCACCAGACAATCACAGTAATGATGGAATTTGCATCCAATCATGTGACACACAGACGTTCAAAGTGACTGATCTCTTGGTATCGTCTGGTGTCACCATTATACCAACATTGAATTTGAAAGGCTAGGAATTTAAAAATATTGAAATTAGAAAATGTCTTTCGAATTATTTGAAGAAGAATACCAAAATCCATTTATACATTTGTATTTTTTAAATAATGTTTGTATGTATGTAAAGTAAGTAAAGAAACACCAGTTTAATAAAAAATAAATAGTTTAAACTTTTGAAATTAAGTCAATATTCTGATGACACCATTATCCTTCCTAAGAAAAAGCTGCCAGGGAGAGACACAGCAGGAGCGAGGGGAGAACCACACACTTCAAACGGGTAACCAGAGATGATCACCACAGAGAAGGTCGCTGCTCTCTGGAGTCCACACTGCTGCTACAATCGTGAAGGGGCTTGTTTGAGAACAAAATCCCGAAATAGGTTTTCAAATAATAGTAAAAAAATATGGCACTGTTTTTATAGAATGAGTCAATCGGCCATTTAGATCGAAAGAAAAATATCCGATAAACACGGTTAAATCTTAAGGTGTTAAATAGAGGTTGAATCAATCATCTTGCGTATTTGTGGAAGAAAAGACAGACATTCAGGGGGACAATTGAAGACAGACTACCAGAAACGGATGTGGGTACGAGTCTAACCTTTGGAAATCGACCACTTTTTCAAAGCTACTTAAAACAAAGTTTACCCACTGACACACTGGTGGGAGTAGGCTGCGACGCAGCAAGCTAGCTCACCATAGGGAGCAATCAGAGTAAAGCATTTTTCAAAATGACACAATATTGAACTCACAACTTCTTGGCCCACAAGCCCACCACTTTACCAGCTCAGATGTTTTTTTTTTTAATTGCCTCCATCATCACGCCTCCTCCACCCAACACAAGCTGCATCAGAGACTCTGTGAAGTGACACTTCTCTCCAACGTCTACAGAACAGGGTTGGTCATACATACTGTAGCGGCAGACCTCCCAGGCCCTCGCTGGGCCACGATGGCACCTGAAACGGCCTTGATCCAGCTGTGCATCTCCTCGGGACTGTCGGCCTGACAAAAGAGAGAAAAGAGTGAAACAGTAAAGCAGTGGAGCCGGTAACTGTTAAACTGATGTATTGATCAATCAAACCTGGATGTAGAATGTCCTTGAAGTTGTGACGACCTCAAACAAGTTATCTCTCATCATGATGTCGCTGTGGAGTGAAGAAAGAGGCTTTTGATTAGGTCACATACAAAACACCATCACACCAGGACAGGAGTTTATACTTTAACACATTTTTATTTTTGGGATGGAAAGTGACTTAAATAACATAAGTCATAAATAAAATTATCTAGGCAGTTAATTACAAGAATATAATAATATTAAATCCAGCCCAAAGACTTGTCAACCCCTTATTTTCCCGTCATTCTTTAATGGTGTCACCAGACAAGTTTATTCATCACAACTCCCAGATACTTGGACAAAACAGGAAACTTCTTTTTAAGTTCAGGAATTAACTGAAGTGTATTGTTTCCACTTTCCAAAACACACTCGTCTGCTTTATTAATAATTAATTCATGTTGGTTTATTAACTACCTCATTTTGTTTGTTGTCGTTTGGAAATCATGCATTAAAATTAATATTTAATGTTTTTTCAGATAACCTTTGGCAACAACTGGATATGGAAGTGGACAGTCAGACTAAAAGTGCAACAGTTGATGCAATCTAGGATGTCCTACGATATCTGGCGGAGGAAAATATTGTGAGGTCACAGGATCCAATAAGATACTGGGACCACCAAAAAAACCTTATCCCAACACCTTCCTGCGGTCTTTGGAATTCCTCTGTACTCCAGAATCATCTGTACCCTGTGACGTGCATCTCGACAGCAGGAGAAAACATATCCAAAATGAGAAAACGACTTAATTTAGAAACTGGAAAAACATTCTTTCCAATAAAAATTTGTACAAATAAAAATAAAAACACCCAGTCCAAAAGCATCCTCATTTACAACATGTTCACTTGCTTGTTCACATTATGATACATGTAAGTAAGTAATTTATATTTTTTAGAGTGCTTTTCCAGACCAGGGTCACATAGCGCTTAAACAATCAAAACGATAGTCAAAAAAATAAATGCTTAAAAGGTCAAGACAACATCGAGACAAACACAAGAGTCTCAGAAAATCAAGGAAAACCCTGCACAAATAAAAAGGTCTTGTGATGTTTCTTGAAGGAGTCAGTAGACTCCAACAGATTACTGATGTAAGGAAGCGCCTGACCATGAATAGCTCTGAAAGTAAGAACCAGAATTTTAAAGTTGATCCTGAAAAAAACTGGAAGCCAGTAAAGAGATTTAAGGATCAGAGAAATGCGAGGTTCTTCTACTAGAGCAGGTCAGAATTCTCGCTGCAGAGTTCGGTATCATCTGCAGGCGAGACAGCTCCTGAAAAGACATGAATACAAACTGTTGCAATAGTGACGAGTGGCGAGACGACACAGAACGGATAGATTATAAGTTCCAGATCATGCTGTGACAACAGTTTCCTAAGTTTAGAGATTTTTCTATTGACTGTATAAAAACTATCTTAGATATTTTAAATTTCAATTAAGCTTTTGAAATAACAATGTGAAACACAATGTTTTTGTATATAGTAGGTCATAAAATCAGTCAGTCGACCCTGTCAATTAGGTTGCCTGTAGGTACCCAGTGTCAGTATTGAGTGACTCAATATCAACACAAATGCTTCATGATACACCCATCACCATTGACAAGTCTAAGTATTATTTAACATTGTTTTAACTTACAACAAGAAAGTAGATTACTAATATAACTTATATTACTTATATAATATAAATGTCTAATTCTACAAAAGGGTGTAGAAACCCCCTTCCCATTTCATGTTGTTAGCAATGGCGACACATGGAAGAGAAATGTCTCAAGATCTGAGAAAGACAATTATTTCTTTACACTGTAAAGATGAATGCTACAAGAAGCTTAGTAAAGCTTTACTTATCAGTCAGAAAACTGTAGCAAAAGTTGTACTGTAATTAAAAAAGAACACTAAACGGGAGCGTCTCCTGATGAGAAGGGTCGAAGACAATCGACATACAAGTCCACTGCAGTTATCCAAGGAATTAGAAAGCCAAACTGGGGTTACCATTTCCTGTGATACAATATAGCATACACTGCAGAAGAATGGCATGCATGGGTGCCGTCCCTGAAGGAAGCCTCTCCTAAAGCCTAGAGTTTGAGAGGACCCATGCCGACAAATATAAATACTACTTGGTCTCATCTCTCTAAAGTACAGAGTCTAAGATAAATGTTTTTTGGAACTGATAACTGTATGCCTTCGCAAAGGTGAAGAATTCAAAGAAAATGCATTGTGCCTACAGTGAAACTCAGTGTCCTTATTTGGGTCTGCATGAGTGGTGCTGGTGTCGGGGAGTTGCGTTTCATTGATGGCATCATGAATTCACAGATGTATTGTTCTATACTGAAGAAAATATGCTACCATGACTCTGTGTCCCTGGTCGTCGTGAACTTTTCCAATATGAAAATTAGGGCCGTTTAATCGCATTTGCGATATAGTCGTGATTTTAAAAATGTGATCGTAAAGGTCGCAATTTTATTGAAGTTTATGTTCATTTTTTTTTCCGGCCGTTATTTGACTTACAAGTGGCGCGAGAGCAACCAAGCAGAGAAACGTAAACAATCCGCTTTAAACTGTTGATCAATGACGTCTATAGAAGCTACTGAGCAGCAGTATGTGACAACTGTGTGGATCAAATGCTACCAGTGTCTTAACAACATGGGAACACATTAGTATCAAAAGCGAACTCATCAAACCTCCATATGACCACAACTTGAAACAACAAGTAGTGAGTCAAATAGTAACAAATAAATATACATTATAACGACACACCTTTTATCACGTTTTTTCAGGACTTTTTTTTTTTTAAGTATTTTGCAAAGATAATTTTATCTATTCGTTTACAACTGTAATTAGTCTAAATGAACCTTCTCCATTTATTTCAATGTATGTTTAATTTGCCTTCATCTCAACAATCACAAACAAATACATTTAACTGTGAATTGAATTATTTTAATTGCATTAGGGAAAGAAATGCATGAAAAGAGAACATTGAAAAAAATAATCCCATATTTAAAACAATAATCAAAATTAGATTATTATTATTTTCAATAATCGTTCAGCCCTAATGACAATAATCCTAAACACACATCTAAAGCCACTGTTGGATTTATGAAGAGATTAGGGAAATAGTGATTCAGTAGCCAAGTAATTTTCCTGATCTGAACACAATTGAAGACCTATGGGGAAGTCTGAAGAGACAAATTAAGGATCACTCTCCATCCAGCATCCAGTCTCTTAAACAGATCATCTCACTTAGAAGTGAAAAAGATTGATGTAGCTTAATGTTTTTAACTTGTTCATTCCATGCCTAGAAGACTTGGTGCGGTCATTAAAAATCATGGTGGTCAAACAAAGTAATAGATTTAGTAGTTTCCGTTGTAGGGTGTACTCATTTTTGCATTACCCTAATTTGAGTAATAGTAAAAAATGTGTTCTCCAAGTTATCTTATTAACCTTACATTTATGTCACAAGTTAAAAAGATGTAAATAAAACTGAATCTTGTCTACATTTATGGAAATGTTTTTGTGCGCATTGAGATATTGTTTAAAATGGTACTTTTCGAAGTGGGTGTACTCATTTTCGGCAAGCTCTGTATATGTAGAACACAAAAAAATATGACAAGAAGGATTACTAGTCTTAACTATAATTGTTGTTCACACAAATATATAAACATTAAGAACGTGTTTAATTTGACAATGTGTTTTACAAAGATGCTGGTCATTAATATAAGAAGATTCATACTTGAATAAAGCAGGTACAAGAAATGTTTTGTTTAAGATGAAGATGCTTAGACTTATAAATACCTCTGTTTGCACTCCTGGACTTTGTGAACCTCCTTGAGTGGAATCATCCTCAAAGGCTCTTTCTCCTGATTAAAGATAAAAAACAGTCCTCTCAGGCCATGTCAAACTCAATATGTCATCTAGATCAGGGGTTCCCAACCACCAGGCCGCAGAGAAAGGATAATACATTTGCATAATCTCTGCTTTTTTTAATTATCTGAGTCGCAATGTTTTATTTTGATTCTCTTCTCGCATCTGGTTCAGGTGATATGTTAGCAGTGTTCTAGTGAGTTAAACATGCTATGCTCCTTATACTCGTTTCATGGTGCATCGGTATTTTACCAGTATCATTTTATTTTGAAGGTATGTTTACACGTTACCATAGCAACCAGAGAACATGCGGAATAGCATGACAAAGACAACAGAGGGGCAGAGTGGATGTTACTTTCTGTTATGTTTCTGGCGTGATGTTACGTGTATGCTGTAAATGAAGTTGTAAAAGAGTTCACAGTGGGTTCAGGTGTATCGTTATTATATTTAACATACAATACACAGTTTTTACACTGGTCATATCATTTTTGTATTTATCAGCCACACACTGCATACTACTAACAGTGAAATCTTCACCAAACATTAGAGAATCTGAGCAAAATTGAATACCAGATCAGACTTGAAGTAGCTTATAGAGTTTTCTTCCAGAAGGAAATAGCGTCGCTTCCAGTTCCTCATCTGAGAAAGAAGGAAAAAAAGAGAGCAAACGTTCAGAGCTTTGTTTAAGGTTTTGGCAGCACACAAGACATCACAGTCTCAACAATGAGGAGTTTCCTTTAAGGTTTCTGTACAATGTATACATTGACTTCATGAACATATTTAGAGCAAAGCAAGTGAATAACGAGGTTTCCTAATTTTTCAGGCTGAAAGGGAAATAATATTGCCTGTATGTCTGAATCATGAAAGATAAAAGCTTTTAGATGAAAAAAATTGACTATGAACAAAAAAACAGACTAAAATGTGGCAGCTCAAACCATGAGAGTAAAGACGAGAAGAGACTCACCACAGCTCCTTGTTTGACACAGTATCCTGACTTGATGACGGTGTGTTCCTGAGTCGGCCGGCCCAGAAAGTACGGCAGCTGACTGTGGGAGCGCTGCATCCCCTCCCGCTCGCTTCGGTCAGCTCCATCAGCCCCTTCATGCTGGGCGATGACACAAAACAAACTATAAAATCGGTGTTTTTAAACACTAAATATGTCAATAAATAGGAAGTTTGTGTATCAGTTATCGTCTTAAGTGGATCAAAGATCAATATTTGAAACCTATTCATTACTTGGGTGTTGAATCCTTTATTGGCATTACTTTAGAATGAGTGTATCAGAAGAAGAGAAGATATTTAGGGTGTTACAGCAGCAAGTCCTCAGAGAAAACAGAAATAGAAAAAGATTGAACTAAATTAAATGTTTGAGAAATATACAGTGCAAAAAAGATATCATAATAATTTCTCAAAGATTTGAATGTATTTAGGATAAATAAAGTTATATTTAATAATATAAATATAATACAGTAGTGGGGGAATGAAATTATAAACCCACATTTAGAGGTTCTATTTTTTAATAAATAATGTCACCGCAGTGGGCATAAAGTAGGAGTGGAATCTGTCCTTAATGCAGAAATCCTGACTGAAACAACAAGGCCACTCATGGGTCGTGTTTTGCCAAAACATGCCAAATCCAATACATTGTATTAGCTCTGACAAAGGTTAGACAACTGAAGAAATCCTCTCTTACTTGCAAGTTTCCTTTTTTATACGTTAGTTAATATAAGGGATGGACATTTTTTATGCAAAAAAGACCACAAATTTAGACCAAATACTTTTAGATTTTTTAGTTGATTGGGAAAATAATTCTCTAATAAATGTACTGTAGGATATGGAACGTTTTAGTGAAATTGAATTGTATTAAAAAAGGGGAATAACTATCCTTATGACCGCTAATTCTAATGTTTAAAAAAAAAAGAGTATAGTTAGAAATTTAGTTATCTAGAAATTTGCATAATGATGTTCACTGGTTGGTCAGAGTAGGGGGGGCCTGTTTTCTTAGAAATGTTTAAGACAAAGAAATTATTTCTAGCAGTGTAAAAACTCCACTTCCATATTTTCAGAAGTATAACCTTGCTGAATGTTTTGGAGTTACAGGCTTGACATCAGAA
Organism: Callionymus lyra; assembly: GCF_982586985.1. Taxonomy (NCBI): domain Eukaryota; kingdom Metazoa; phylum Chordata; class Actinopteri; order Syngnathiformes; family Callionymidae; genus Callionymus; species Callionymus lyra. Next base: position 27,914,059 of record NC_141828.1, read on the forward strand.
CAATCTGGTATCTACTTGAGAGAGCAGAATGTAACTTGTGTTTGTATTTTTTAGGAATGTTGAGTTTTCCTAAAAGAGCTGAACAGTTGAAGAGGCTTCATGTATTCATTAGCGCTGATAGCAGTGAGATCATGCCTTTACAAAGTGTTAACTTGGTGATTGAGTCTAGGATTCCTTTTAAGAACAGCGGCTCTTTTGAAGACTCTAGAGTGAATCTTTTGGTATGGTTTAAACATGTAGTTCATTTGGTTGGTTCAGATGTTGTTCACTGGGATAATTGAAGCTTGAAATTTTGAGTTGTTAGAATGTTTTTGGAAGGATTTTAAACGGCAGGAAATAGACACAAATTTTGCATTTCTACCGAGGTACTGTGTTTAGTACTCACTTGATAGTTAGATTGAATGAAAATATTGATATCAGATCCATGTTCAATCAAATTGCTTTGGCGAGATCTAATGATCATTGATAACTCATACTGTTGTGAGAATAACTTGTTTGTGTTTTGATTTGAGATGCGTTAAGTTTAATGCAAACCCACTTCCATACGTCAAGTAGTTGTAGTTATAAATGAAGAAAGAATATTTGAAAGAAACAACCGTTTCATATTTGATCCTCAGTCTGATCAGATGATACCTGAACACATGCGTCGACTTTCTTAAATACAAACATGACCTGACAGTGACTACGAGACTTTTTGTATGTATAGAAATCTAGATGACTATTACTGAGACAAATCTGTGAAGCTGCAAAGACTGACTTTGTGCATCTGTATGTCTTTGTGTTTATGTGTCTCCGTTTGTGTCTGCAGACTCTGTATGAATCAAGTGAAAGAATGTGAGAACATTAGTGTGTATTCATAAATCTTTTCCTTCCCTAATCCTGTGTATGTGTGAAAGAGGTCCTTCCTGCAACCAACCTTTGTTTACTTTGCAGGATGAAGTCAAAATGTTGACTCCCCAACACATTGATGACGCGTTTTGATAACAATGTGTGTTTCTAATCATATGACTTAAATTAAACAGAAGCAACACATCTGTCTGTTGCTTGGTGGTATAGGTTTTTCATGATATGGTGTTAATATGCAACAGTTTTGGTGATGACCATTGTGTGCTTACGAAATAACCTTAAACTCTTTTGAGCACATAATCTGTAGCACTCCAGAACCAAGGGTATTGTTTAACCCCATCTAGAAACAACTTCTGCCATGTTTAAAAGGGGATAGCTGCCCTGCCATAATACGCTTAGAGCTGGTGCTTGGAGACTCTGATGGTTGGGACCATGACTGGAGCACTCTCCATCCACATGGCTGTGAGTGTCTGAGAAGAGGATATGGTAGGAGCACCGCACTGCATGGTTGACCTACTACGAGATGATGATCTCTAACTCTCCAACCATTGACTGTCTACATGGGGTTTTCAACGCAACATTGCCTTCCCAAACGGTGTACAAGAAGGTCTACATCGAGTTTTAGAAGACATTGGCTGGTCAAAGCTACACAGGAAGACCCGTAGACCTGACATCACTGAAGAAAGCTTATCCACTTAGGACACCGCAGCATAAGGAGAAATCTAACCCATACGGTCTCTCCCAACGTTAAGCCACAAGCTGAGGACATCGCTTGATATCATTCGCTACATCTTGGCTACATGTTAGAAGTCTTCGACTGAAGCTCATTGAAGAGCAATATCGGTCATGAAATAAGCTGACCAAAGGCCAAATGAGAAAACAGCAGTGTTTGGCAAGAAGAAAGCTGAGAGCAATGGATGGGAAAATACCAAGTTAGTGTGTTAGAGTTTTATCAAATTTGTTGAACCACAGGAAACTAAATGCTAAACCTTGCTCTTGTTTCAATCACTGCTTGATTTATACATATTATTATATATATTGTTGACGACTGATTCAAACGGAAACTAAAAGCTTAACTTTGTCCTGTTTCATGGGTTACAGATAACGTATGCTCGTGTATAAAGGTGCGACTGAAACAGTCGCATTCCAGAGTAAAAATTGGACCGGGAGGGGGTTTGTATTCATCTCTCCTCATTATGAGTAAACCGTTGTGACTTTAAATCAAATCTGATGTCTCAGATTACTAACCTGACATATGTTAATCTTTTTTAATTACTTTGTTTCGTTATTTTTTTCCAGTCATATTTTTCCCTTTGCTTCTCTGTTTTGGCCCGACGGCTGCACACAACAGTCATAGTACATAATGTGGCTCCTGAGAAAATTTAATTTCCCCGATTTGTTTTAAGAGATTATAAAAAAAATACACAAAGACTTTCAAATGAATAAAACTGAAGATAAAAAACATAACTAGGATTATTGAGCCTTAAAGAGAAAAAAAGAGTTAATATCAAAATTCCTGTTAGCCGAATATACAAATATACAAACCTGTTCGACCAGTGACTGAGCCTGCTAAAAAAGTTTGACACCCCAGAGCTAAATTAAAAAGCCATACTTGGGTTGATCCCACTATCTAGTTATTCATTTACAAGTGTTAGATCATTACCTGTGTTTGGGTTACTATGGGAACTCCTCCAATGATTTCAGTCTTGTAAGAAACTTGTTTTTTAGGTCCGGAGACATCAGTCACACACTTCAGGCTCTCCGAATTCTGCTGTCCATCCGATGTTTTGGGAACCTGAAGAAACATTGAAAACATTTCATGAACGAAATAGAAAGGATTCTTTCTTCAGGCAATAATCATTCTGGAAATGGACAGCTCATGTGGCAGACAAAGGAAATCTCCCAGTGCTCAACACAAAAATGGAGTGTCCCATTAGTCACACACTGTCCACTCCATCCACTCACTCTCTTCCACAGAGCAGTAGAAAGTAAAAGTGCAAGAAGCAGAATGTGAAATAACACTAAGTTGAATGTATGAATGATACATTTGTTTGTCTTACAGTGATTTTGGTGGCTTTGTTGAGAGCGTTGACCCAGTCCACGAGGTCCTGCTGATCGTTTGCCTGCAGGAAGATTTTCCTCATCCCAGCATTGATGACTGACAGATCAGAAGAAAAAGAAGAGGAAAATGTTTAGCACACAGCAAATACCAGAGTTATGATGACAAGAGTAGAAGTTCTGTGGTGTTCATCTCTGAATAGTGTCAATGTAGAGTTTATGCATGTGTTTATTTTACAATGATTGACTCCCAGAGGGTCTATTGGTTGATTGAGTCTTCCCCGTCCACACCGAGAGTTAGGTTTTGAAACAGTCATCTCTTCAAGCCCTCTCATTGGTGGAATCGAGTCACATGTTCTGAGCTCTCCTGCAGCAGTGCAGAAACGGCGCTAAGCGAGGACTGCCAAAAAGCTTGCAGGGAGGAAGGCAAGAAATTGTAAAATGAATAAATAATGCGAAATATCAAGTATTTAAAGCCTGAATTTAACATAAATGACCAAAAACCCTAACAGGAACTGAGGGGTGTGTCTCTAGCTCCTCAGTGCGAGCCGTAACGTTCTGTTTCAATTTGGTTTAGCTAACTTGCTATATCAGATATTGTGTTGTAATGTTAGCCACGGTAAAGCAAGTTATTTGACATTAGTTTGTTGGCTATCTTTAAGTTAGCTAGCGAAGCTAACGCTTCTTCAAAGCTTCTAACTCCCGGCTGAAATTAGCTGCTAGCTTCTCTAAAAGACCCTTACTCGGAAATGGGCATAGTGTATACATTTTAAATTGAAGTTGACCAACCTTTCAAATTTTATTGTATATTTCATAGGAGTAATAGACAAAGTTTTTCTTCTGCAGGCAGCCAGGGGGGCAATTAACATTCTTTAAAATAACAGTCAATTCAGTACTGTGTTAAGTGCAATATTTTGTTTGTAAATTTTGTTGATAAATGAATAATGTATTGTTGTTGCCTCTTCCATCTAATAGTTCATTGCACTAGGTGTCTAATCATGCTTAAATTACTCATTTTATTTTTCAACATTGTTTTAGGAGCATTTCCATTATGCAGATAGCAACAAGGGCTACATTGCCTGGAAGCTTAAAAACACACAGAGAACTCAGCGGCAGCAGTAACAGTGGAGTTCGGAGAAGGAGCTCTCAAACTTCAGACAGCAGTGGACTGGAGTTGGACAGGGAAGTAACTGAAGAGCAACAGCTGGAGGGAGCCCAATGCTGCGAGGCCATATTTCTAATAAATTACAGCATAGACAAAGAACAGATCTTCATAAAACTGAGAGCAACATTACAACACAAGAGTTGATCCATGATCTTTTGCGATGCAGCACAATGCTTACAGTTTTCCCAAGTTTCATTGACACAAAAGGCCTTGTAAGTTGACATGAATTGTTGAATATAATTTTTTTCCCTCAATAAAAGCTTTGTAGAGATGAAAATGGTTACTTCCTTCGATTGCCACCATCATCAAGTTCACCTGCATTTGCTTCTTCTCCTTTAGGTTCTACAAGACTTTGAACTCTTGTTTGGAGCGGGGACTAAATCAAAATTCTTGGAGAATTGGGGAACACCCCTGAAGGCAAAGGTAATCGAGCAAGCAAAAAATCTCAGTAAAACACCCCAGCTTTACTATCTTATTCAGTCGGCAGATGAGAGCCCTGGTGAGGATGACGAGGTCCCAGGTAAGAGACAAATGTATTCTATGCGTGTATCTGCCCACAATTTCAAATGTTGTCTTGCTGCATTTACTGTGACATGGTTGTGCTGATGGAAATGTCCTTGACTAGAGCCTTATGAATGTTAATATTGTTTTGTCAGGTGCATCTCATGCCGAAATTGAGAGTTTCTACTCCCTCCTTCTCAGGTTGGGATAGTGACCTATCCTGCTGGTCTAGCTCCTGCCACCAAGTGGAAAGAAGGGAGTTGTGAAGATCAGTATCCGGGAAGCTGAGGATCGTTTAATGAAGTTTCATAAGATTAGTGTATCCTGATTTCCATTTTGAAACGATCCAATATCAACGAGTGGAATCCACAATGATGACCAATTATGATTTCTCTTTATAAAAATGGACTTTTCCAAGTGGAGAGAGAGCCACAAGATGGGGTAGCATGACAACATGAATAAAGTAAATTTCAGTCAGACAATATCTGGATATAATAATATAGTTAAGAGGGTTTACCATATCCGTTGTCAATAAGTATAAAAACATTTTCATAATTTTGGTCTTTTATGAAAAGCAATAGATGTAAACACATTTTTATGATATAAATAGTAATTAACATAAATTAATTTAAATTAATTAATTTCTATTTTTAATTCATTCTTTTTTTTTCCTGTTGATGTGAAGTGATTCTCAGACTGTGCTAACAGATTTCTGCCCGACTTATCCATAAAAAAAATGATGTCCAGGATAGTTATACTTTTGATTATCTTGCAGGCGGGTCGCAGCCTTCAGGAGCACTCTGGACCAGCCCAGCGGTGGCAGCCTTACGTCCTGGCAGTTGGCATGACAAGAAACAACATCTATGAATACTACATTGTGATAGATGGTAAGCCCCTTTTCTGCAGGGCAAGTCTTCTTTGTCAGCCTTTGATGAACTTTTCAAGACACATTATGCGTTTGGCAACTCCTATGACCAGGCCGTAAACAACATGTACACATTTGTGCAAGTCACCATCTACAATATTGATGTAGGGCTTTCTCATGAAACTCCCAGAGTCAAGGACCTTAGGGCAAAGCTCCTCAACTGAAGCTGTGATGTACAAATGTTTTGTTTGCCAGTGTACTTTTGTCACCATCCAGCAGTAACTTCGTCATCTCAAACTTACACATGCCTTTTTTCCTGGCAAGAAGTTTCATACGTTATGTGACCAGAATGGATGCCGTCAAAGATTTAGCACTTTTTCAGGCTTCAGGAAACATCTCCATTTTGAGGATCGTCCTGAAAGTCTAGTTCAAATAAACGTTAATGAATCTGTCACTCCTTCGGTTTTTGTATCTGATCAGCAAACAATGTCCGTTTTAATTTCAGAGCAACCAGTGAATTCCCAAAGGAACAACAAGGCAACAAGAAACCAAAGAAATGTGTGCATCCCTTATTGCAAAATTTCAAAGCTCTGGTGTGGCTACTAATGTCATAACGTTGAGGAACTGCATTCAATTGTTAAAGATGATGTTGTAAAATTACTCCCCATTGTTGAAGACATTAGAACAAAAGTTGGTGATTATTTTAAAAATCCATTCAGCAAACTGAACACGGAGACAAAATGTAAAAAACATTTTAGTGAGAAATGGGGTCTTGTAGAACCTGTTGAGGTCGCTCTAGGTGTGAGGTATGAGAACAGAAGGAATCGAACCACTGGCACATACAATCAGGTTAATGTGACAGAAAAATGTGTGTACATTCCACTATAGCAAACACTGAGGTTTATTTTCAAAAACACAGATTTTAAATCATATTTTGCAGCCTTGTGAGAGAACCTGGTTTAATAAAGATTTCTGTGATGGGAGCCATTTTAAGGGTCATGCTCTCTTCTCTATTAAAAAAAAAAAAAAAAAAAACTCTCTCCAAATACAGATATTCTATGATAACTTTGAAGTGTCAAATCCACTAGGAACCAAACATGGTATCCATAAGATTGAAAGTATATACTTTATTTTACGAAATCCTACCGTAAAGATAAACTCACACTTTTATTTAAACTCAATATACATCTCTTCGCTCATTTTCATACAGAGGACATAAAGAAGTATGGATTTAATCCCATCTTAGAACCCCTCGTACAAGATCTGAAAGTAATTGAGTGTACGGGAGTTGAAGTTCCTGTCTCTGGTGAAGCAGTGTGTGGAACAATAGCACAGGTGACTGGGGACAATTTGGGATTGCACTCACTACTTGGGTATGTAGAATCATTTTATCTAACTACTGTTGCCACTTTTGTCTGGTAGACAAACAAACCTCAGACAATTTTCAGTGATGATCGTCCAAGAATAACACTCCGCAATAAAGTACTGCATGATCAGCATTACAATGACTTAAAAGCAGATCCTACACTGCCGTCAACATTTGGAGTGAAGCGAACATGTTTACTCAATGATCTACAGTACTTTGATGTTTCTGATAACTATGCTGTAGACATTATGCATGACATTGGAAGGAGTTGGGCAGTTTGAGCTTAAGCTTTGTTGCTTTTTGCTTACCTGTCAGACAAAAAAATCATATCCAAGACAGATATTTGTAACAGGATATATTCATATAATTATGGCTTTATTGAGAGAAGAAATCAACCAACCAGAGTTAACTTGGAGCAGACTGGAAATGGAATCGGTCTCAATACCATTCAGACATTTTGCTTGTTCCGGAATGTACCTTTGATATTTGGAGATGTTGAACAAGAAGGAAATGCACATTGGAGACTTTTGCTGCTTCTACTGCAAATCATATTTTCTCCAGTCGTTAATGGTGGTATGACAGTATGTCTGAAGCATCTCATTCTTGAACACCATCAACTTTTCAAAGAGATTTATTCACATCGCAAATTGATTCCTAAACATCACTTCATGATTCATTACCGCGGATCCATTCAAAAAATAGGTCAAATTTTTCATGTTTGGGCTATGAGGTTCAAAGCCAAACACGGGTTTTACAAAAACACAATAGTGTTATTCATGAACAAGTGTTGGGTGTACACCAGTCATAGAATACATTCTCAAAGTGCTACAAATTACTTACTTAAGAGTATATCTTTTAATCTCTGGGTGTTCTAGGTTTACACTGCAAGTACTGTCTAAAAGTAACAGTGACAGAGTACAATTGCACACTCAGAGTTTAACTCTTTATTTTGAGTATATATATTTTACACTGTTGTATGTGTTCAGTGAACATCAAACTCTTGGACCTATATATAAACCGAAACTGGAGTTAAATGTACACTTATAGAGTACAATATACACCAGGACTTTTGCTGTGCAGGAACAACTTTATATAGTGAAGCAATACTTAAATAACCCCAGATTTCAAGTAATTGGTGAACTAAGGAAGCTTCCTGGAAAAGAGGTGAAATGTCTTCTTAAAAACTATAAACATGTCAAAATTGTGGCCTGGGGACCAAATCTGGCCATCCAAGACATTTATGTGGCTCGCTGGATGGTTTGCTCAAAATCGAAGTAGAGAGACATCAGAGGTGGGGGTGTAAGAAAAACATCGATATAACAATATATCGAGATATTTTAATTCACGATACTGTATCGATATTAAATAGCACTGTATAGTTATTTTTTAAATATATGTTTTTGCGCCGACGTCGTAAAGCAGTGGCTCACAGCAGTGGCTCTACTGCAGTGAAGATGTGAGCGGAGGTTAGGAGGAGGAGAAACAACGCTATGATATTCAACAGAACTAACTTCATTATACATCTAGAGATGCATCACGACAAAGAATATGAGCAGAAGAAGAAACAAGGTAGACAAAATAAAACAAAGCAGTTAACTTTGCTGCTCTGTAAAGACGAGAGAAACTTTCAGTCGACAAATAAAAGCCAACTATTACAAACCTTCTTGTCGGTGTTAATGGATCCTGTTCCTGGACTTTTCTAGTGCCTTTAAAACCATCCAGCCCACTCTGCTTCAGGACAAATTGACACAGATGCATGTGGACCATGGTCTGGTCTCCTGGATTCCGGATTATCGTACTGATCAACCACAGTATGTCAGGCTAAAGGACATCACGTCTGACACTGTGGTGTGCAGTACAGGAGCACCTCAGGGGACAGTACTGGCCCCTCTCCTCTTCACCGTCTACACTTCAGACTTCTGCTACAACTCAGAGCTGAGTCTCATGCAGAAGTATGCTGACGACACTGCCATTGTTGGATGCATCAGGGACAACAGCGAAGACGAGTATAGGAGTCCAATACGTGACTTTGTGGACTGGAGTGAGAGGAACCACTTGCAGCTGAACACCTCAAAGACCAAGGAGCTAGTCTTGGACTTCGGGAGGTCCAGGACAAAGCCACGTCCCGTGTCCATCAGAAGCAATGAGGTGGATATAGTTGACAACTATAAGTACCTCGGTGTGTGGCTGGACAGTAAACTGGACTGGTCCTGCAACAGAGACCATGTACATAAGAAAGTTCAGAGTAGACTGTACTTTCTGAGGAGGCTTGGATCATTTAACATCTGAAGGAAGCTCCTCTGCATGTTCTACCAGTCTGTGGTGGCCAGTGTCCTGTTCTATGCTGTGGTGTGTTGGGGTGGGAATGTGTCCAAGAGGAGTGTCAACAGGTTGGACAGATTGATCAGGAGGGCTGGCTCTGTGGTTGCCATGAAGCTGGACTCACTGGTGACAGTTGCTGAGAGGAGATCACTGGACAAACCACTGTCCATCATGGATGATGACAGTCATCCTCTCAACGCTGTCATCAGTGAGCAGAGAAGCAGATGGAGTGCACGAATGCTCCTTCCAAGATGCAAAACAAATAGACTCAAGGACTCATTCATTCCTCGGGCTATTAGATTGTACAATTCTGAGTTTGGGGGCAGAAGTGGAGTAAAAGTATCAGGATGTTCTGTTCTATGTTAGTCTTTGTATCCTTTGTCTTTATTATTTTTCTTTGATCTATGTTCTTTATCTTAGACTAAGATTGTTCTCATCTTGTTCTTTCTCTTTATTTCTCTTTGTTCTTGTTCTTTTTTTTTTTAATGAAAAATTGCTGTATTGCTGTGGCTAATTGGAAAAAAAAAAAAAAATTAAGGAGACCTCCTGAGGGATCAATAAAGTTCTACCTAACCTAATGTGGACTTCATCATTGGAATCCGCCTCGATCCTATAACTAGATTAATTTATTAGTGGTTTAATAAAGGCTGACAGCGCTGAATTCCGCGTGTGACATCACCACACCCTCTGCTAATTTAACAAACTTCAGGACAATCAATGATGACACAAAAATACATTTAACAAGTTAAGTTTAGTCATAACACCATTAAACGCTTTAAGAACCAACTTTTAAATTTCGTTGATCACAGATCAGATGATTTTCTTTTTTTTTAAATAATAACTTTAAACTTTATATATATAAAACCTTTGAAATAACATTTTATTATTTTCAAAGTTATTATAATCATGTTGAATACAGATCAAATGTTTTTTTTCCAAAAAATAAAAACCAATGAAATGGCAGAAATTGTAAAGAAGAAAGGATACAACAGGCTCCAGAAACGTTTAAAGATGTTTGGCCTCATTTTAAAACAAAGTTTAAAGTTAAATAATTAAACACTGACATATACTGCATATTGCATGTTGCTCCAGGTTGTTTGAGACTGTTAATGCACTTCATTGTTTATTGTTAATGTAAGTTGACACTTTTGTTTATATTTTGAGAAACACTTTCCTACAAACACTTTTATATTTGATTAGAGAAAGTACATACTCATTTATTTGCTGTAAAGGCCAGAAAAAGCTTTAAAAGAAACAATATATTGTTGTAACTACAGTATAGCAACACATCGTTAGTACATTATAGTAATACATCGCATTGTCACACATGTTTCGTGATACGTATCGTATCGCCAGATTCTTGGCAATATACAGCCCTTATCAGGGGTGTGAGTATATATAGATAGAACAAATGAAAGCAGATAACACTTCATCAAGAGTCATGTGGTCTGTAAATTCTACAACACCAGGAATACACAATACTACAACTAATCCTTGTTCCTAAAGTATCACAATATATCCTGTCCTTGCCCCTGTATTATTGCCAATACATACCCTTACTGGACAGTACATTCAGGCCATCATTACATGCTACAAACAATATTCATAACAAACTCAAATATCTGCCTTTATCATCCGTGAAGGTTCTCATTCATCCAGGTCATGGTTATCCATGACGTTCAGAAGAGCCAAATGAGCTGGGGTTAGGAGCCAGTATATATCCTGCTAAGGGGCAAACCTAATACTCCTAAAGGCACAGAACCAACTTCTCAACGAAAGGATTAGATGAATCACCTTCACCATCGATGCTTTACAAGCAAAGTTGGACAACACCAAGGAGGCTCTGTCAGCCGTGTTTCTAAACGACATCGCCGAACAGGTCAACAACTTTGTGGAAAAGGCACAATTGGGTGAGCACACCCAAGGCAAGGTAAGACAGACTTACACATTTGATAGACTACTGTCCCAGAAGGCACCCAAATCTACAACACTAGCATGGAGGAACAAGGATAGTTGCCCCCCAGACAGGACCCCAACCCAACCTGAAAAGGATGTCCTTGCAAAAGGACTTAACTTTGTGGTGACCCCCAAAGAGATTCCACTGGTGGACAGAACAGCTACAGAGTCAGTGATCCACAACAACAAGTTGGCCTGACCTGAGGCTGAACGACTTAGATTGAAGGGAACAGCTGCCCTCTCCAATGCCAAAGTTTGACAAACTCTTAGCCTTCCTGGACTGCGCAGTACACATGGAGACAGGCGGGGCCCTCAGTGTGGTAGTGTACAGGAATCCAACACATGCAGATCAATACTTACTCTTTCACTCACACCACCTGTTACAGCACAAACTGGGTAACATCAGAACCCCCAACCACCAGGCTGAGTGTGTCCCCACAAGAAGGGAAGGTAACATGACTACAACAACATCACGTTACAAAAGCCGTAACTGCTGTGGATACCCTAAGTGGGCCTTTTGAAAAACAGGAGGAGGAAGGACAAAGAACATGAAAGGAAAAAGACATTGTAATTCCTTATGTTGCAAGAGTATCAGAAAAACTAAAGAGGATCAAATCCCTGTTCACCTCAGCCTATAAACCCCACAAGGCAGAAGCTGGTCTATCTGAAGGACAAAACACCCAGGCACAACCAGAGCAGAGTGGTGTATGACGTCCAGCAGAATGTGGAATGCCAGGACCTGTACATTGGGGAAACTAAACAACAGCTTCACAAGCGTATGGCTAAACCAGCCACCTCCTCAGGCCAGGACTCAGCTGTCCATCTGCACCTAAAGGACACAAGACACCCTTTTGATAACAGCAACATACGGGGACTGGCCAGAGAGGAAAGATAGTTTGAGAGGTGTGAAAGAAGCAATTTTTGTTATTAGAAAACCCTTCTCTCAACAGAGGTGGGGGCTTAAGGCATAACCTTCCAGGTACATACGATGCAATTCATAGATCTCTCCCTAGAAATGTCTCCAAGGAACAACAAGAATAAGGTGGCCACACCTTGCTGGACAGTGTGGGTCATAGACCCTCCCCAGGTGTTTACGACCCTCACCAGGCCTCAGCCCATAAATGTGTTTCTACCGAACTGCCAGGCCAATCACCTTGATGGGTTTCACACCATGCATTGTTCAACACCCCTCCCTGTTGTTCTCTGCTCCTCTCCTTAGCAGGATATATACTGGTTCCTAACCCCAGCTCATTTGGAACTGAAGAAGATGCTTGGAAACCTGCGAAATGTCTTCCTAGAAACTCTACACAGTCCAGTTGACTAACTTTTTAACCTCTTGGATTTGCCTTTATCCATAAGCTGTTTTACCGCACAACTTCCACTGAAGCAACTTGTTTCAGTCATCATATCCCTTCAGTCTCATCTTTAACTGAACCTCAAGCTCCACACATGTCATCTAATGTGTGGAAACTTTGTTTTACTGTTGTGAAACATGATGATCACTGCTGACTCGTAGCTTCTGAAAGCATATGCAGCAAGGAAATTAAATCAAATATATGCACATACAAAATAAACCCTCTTGATATCTGAAGAGAAAATGTTCAATAAAACATGGCAGTATCTCAGATAGCACAAGCGAAAACACTTTATTCCATAAGAACCTTCTCTGAGCAGCCAGGTCTGCTGATGCATATTAAACACGTCAGTTTAAAAATAAACTCAATCTCTGGGAGAGAGGACAGATTCTCATTCAAGTGCCGACATCCTGAGCAAAGAAAAAAACGTGACAACTGGTGCACGAGCACGAAAAGAAACACCGTTATTAATATTCTCACACACGCATCACACAATTACAGACAATTCCTGCTATTGAAGTGGAAGAGCAGTAAAGGAACAATGACAGTGTCCACAGATGTTATATTTCACATATTACTATCGCCAAAACGTTATGCCTAATTAAATCACTATTTATATCTTAAAATAAGATGTTTCTTTACAAACTTTGGTTTGATCAGGATGAGAAATATTTTAAAATATGTAAAATGTGTGTTGTTGGAATTGGTCCTAAAACTGGTTAATGATTTTATTTTTATTTTTTAAGTACGTTAAATTCCGGATTAAGAGCACACCCGATTAAAAGCTGCATGCTCCAATTTTAGAAAGAAAATCTATTTTGTACTTCAAAAAGCCGCGCCGGAGTTTAGGCCAAATACATCCCACGTTGTAATATTAAAAATTAGCTCAAAAACGTTGATTGTATCTTCTCATGTAATTAATCAACAAAAGGTGCGCCACGACGGAAGGAATAAATGAACAGTTCTTTAGAATACCCAAAGTCTCAATACTGTATTCAACGGAAATCCAAAAAAAGGCAAGAAGTCCCATAAATCCAAAGGAAAATACACCCAACACTGAAAGGAGCAGAGACGTTGGTCTGCCTGCAACACCTGCCTGACGTGAAGTGGGGTCTTCATACGCACAATCACGGCATAAGTGACTGATGAAAACAATTTCTATACAGAGAAACAAAAAAACAATTTATTATGCAAGATATTTACACAGAAAGATATTACTCCAGAAGATTTAACTTTTTTATTTAATTCGCTTGGTAACATAAACATTATAACAGAACGAATAAGATATTGATAATGCTTATTCAATGATCGCCTTCTTCGTCTTCCTCCTGCCCACTAAAACCCTCAAAGTCCTCTAATTTTTCGAAAAAAAAGCCCCCTGGTCGCTTTGGGTAGCATTCGTTGAGCCAATCCCTCATTAGGTTCTCAATCATCTAACCTTTCTTATTGACTTTTACCACGATTTATTTTGGAAATTTTTCCTTTGGCATTGTCAGCCGCTCAAAAATCACCATCGGTGGAAGCTCTACTCCAGATGCTGTGCAGCTCAGAACACCGGTAAAATGAGTTCTATCATGGCTACTTGTTTTTAGTGTGATGGACAAGTCACCATTTTTTATTTACAGTCCGATTGAGAGGCAGGTCAAACGTCAGAGGTACTTCGTCCATATTTATGATCTCATCTGGCACAATGCAATTCTCCGCTATCTTTGTTTGAGTGAATGTGTTGAAATTGTCCTAACGGACAGGCTTTTTCTTTTCATAAATCTAAAACACCATGATGGCCCACCTCTAAAATCTTCTATATTCATCTCGATGGCGATTGCTTTAGCCTTCGGTCTGGTCTGCACGGTGGAGACACCGCAGGTGCCTGCTCTCTGTTTGTTTATCCAGTTCTTCACGCTGATGTCTCCACCTTCTTACCATAGATTCATTCATTCAGCTGTATTTCCTTCTTTATCGGCCAGGGTGAACGCCTTTAATTTAAAAGCCGCATCACATGCTTTTCTTCTAGTATTGTCCATGTTGACGAGGGCGAGTACAAATAAAGATTTACAATAGTTGTGAAAGTGCACTTGATCGATCATACCATTTCATTGGACATCTGTGAACTTCATCAATTTTATTGATCGACTTTTACATGGCAAAATGCTTTTGGCACCACGGAAAAAAAAAGCCGCACTGGAGATTATACCGCAGTGTTAAAAGTGTGGAAAAAAGCAGCAGCTTTTAGTCCAGAAAATACCGTAGTTAGTTATTTTTATGACTTTATGTTAAATATACAATTGTAATTGAGCAGGTATTAAAGCAATCTACAAGATACAAAATGAAAAAAGATACAATAAATGGGTCTCAAACTCAGGCCCGGTGCTAAATCTGGTCATTCTATGTTGCCCACCAACATAACTAAAAGGAAATCAATCAATAAAATAACCAAAAGATTTTTTTAAATATGGAAAATAAAAATAATATAACTAAAATAAAAAATAAACTATATCATATAAAATAACTTAAGAGTCATTGCATGAGAAAACCAGGCAAAACCAGGTAGAGGTGGAAAGATGGGGGTCGGCCGAATCGGCTCATACTTTGCATGTGTGATAGGTATGTGGAACTATGAAGAGCCATATAATTAATCCCCCTCCAGCTATCTTTTGTTATGGAGTTCTGGGACGAGACCCTCAAAAATCAAAGAATTTATGGATGACAATTACTGAAATTGCGATGTCTACCCTGGTAATTCTGATAAAGATATGAACAAAACTTTTATATTTCCATATAGTATGTGTTCTCTTGTTGTTATGACAAATAAACCTGGTTATAACTTTACACTACGCGCTGATATTTGGCCCATTTTTGGAGAAGCTGGATCATGCATGATTTTTAGAAAATGCTAAAATTGATAAGAAGAAGTCTCCTTTCATTGGTTCTGGTAACCCCCTAGTACACCCTTTAATGTATATGCTTCATTTTAAACTTTTTGTCATAAAAACTAGAGACCACATACTATTTGGAAATATAAAAGTTTTTATCAGAATTACCAGGGTAGTTTTTTTTGATTTTCAAGGGTCTTGTAGGGGGATCCCAGAACATAACAAAAGACAGCTGGAGGGGTTTAATTAAATGGCTCTTCATAGTTCCACATACCTATCACACATGCAAAGCATGAGCCGATTTGGCCCCATCTTCCCACCTCTGCCTGGTTTTCTCGTGCAATGACTCTTAAATATGGATAAAGTAATTAAAAGTAAAACAATAAAATAAAGATTCAATTAAATAACTAAAAGGTAGATTTGATTACTAAAGGATAGATATAATAACTAAAGATAATAACCAGTATAATAACAAAAGCTAAATAAAACATCCATAAGATAAATTAAACAACTAAAGATAAATGACATAAGTTGAAGATCAATAGGAAAATAAACAAATGCTTATGTTACTTTCGGATGATCTCTCATTACAATGAGAGAGAAGGCTCATGTGACTGCATCTGTGAGTTTGCTAAACACAACTGCAGAACGCTGTGAATGTAGAAAGCCGCTGGTGATGAAGGCACTTACGCAGGTTCAGAGAGCAGATGAGGACAGCAATCACGCCTCCCTGAGGTTATAATAACGGTGCTCTCTCTTTCAGCATATGATAAACCACAATGACCCCTGTGGGCTTCAGAAAGTACCAAGAGGTTTTTTGAAAAAAAGAAAAAGAAAAGAGGATTCATTCTTTGATTGAGAGGTAATTATTTCAAGAAAAGCAGCTTTTTATTTTGCGTGAATATATTTTCATGACATAATATCCTAAGGCGAAGGAGGTTGATTAGATTAGATTTACTTTATTAATCCCTCTATATGACAATAACGCATGAATTCATAAAACTCTTGGTGACAAACAAAACTTTGTAAATATAATAAGACTTACCAAAACAGAATTCGGCTTTCGGCCGCAGCTTAGTTGCATCGCTGACCTGCAGCAGAAGAAAAACACATATTAACCCTCAAACTGCTTAAAACAACCTCCATACGAAAGATATAAATCACATAACTAGCAACGAATGTATAGTGTACTTATAACTTTAGTTAAAAATATTAGCGTATATACATATAATATATATAATGAATACAATAATATATTTAAAGTTACAAAATTAATTTAATAAATTAATAATTACATTTATTTGACCATCAATTGAATGTAATCTTGTTTTATTTTTTATTTTTATTTTATACGGTCATCCCCACAATATATATATATATATATATATATATATATATATATAGATTGATATTATAGTTACACATATATACTGTATACCATTCTGAATGCATTTTCAATAGGATTCATGTTCTAAAATTCTAATATGAATCTAATCATTTGATGATTTCAGATATATTAAAATGTATTTCAAATTAAGTGAAAGAATAAAAATCATTTTTAAAAGTCCTACCTTAGAAATGTATGTGAGCTTTAGAGACCCAACAAACTCTGTACCAACGGGCAGGTTCTGTAAATGAAAGCAAACAGTCATTATCATCATTGAGAGGATTGAGATTTAACATCATGAAAGTTTGAGCCCTTATCTATAAATAGAAGGTCTGGAGTGAATTATTCAAACACTCTCTCTTGCACTACATGATTCATGAATACCTTGTGTAACAGCACAATTACAAATGCGGCCCCTCCACAGCAGCAGAACAAATCATGAAGAGTTTAACCGAGATCACCATCACGGCATAGTCAGAGTAGGAAAATGTGTACATTTCAGCCGCAGCCAAGTTGACCCACTTGAGACTGAAATGTCTGTGTTGTACAATGATAGGGGTCTACAGGTTACCCGATCTTCATTCTGTGAAAAACCTGATCCACTTTTAACTCATGATGATTCAAATGAAAAATAAGGGCTTAGAAACAGCAGGGGGAAATGGAACATGAATATATTCAAAATGCAGTTCAATTATTCCTAACAGCTGACAACGAGTAAGTTTTTCCCAGACAAGTGGCTGCTCTTTAAAACAATATTCAACACAATAATAATAATAACAATAACATTGAATATAAATGCATGACAGATGTTTAATGATAGGACTTTTTCTGTGCTTCAAACTAGCTTAAGTCATAATGTATTTATATCACTTATATCAGAATATTGAATGGTCAAATGTAACTTTTTAAACATTTCTAATTATATTATTTCTATATTGAAATGTTGCCTTTTTATGTTGGTATAAAGATTGAATTGAAACCAAATTATTCAATCCCTAAAAAAAACATTCAAATAAAACGATTTAAAGTTTCAACATTTGAATTGTTATAATCAATCATTAATATTCTGATGGCATATACTTAATAATAATAAACGACCACAAAACAACTGCTAGTTTCGCATTTTAATAATCTAAAGTAGCTCAGTGCAATCCTAGCTCGTCTTCTTCAGAATAATCTGTCAATCATGGTCCATGTAACGTTGACATGCTAAACTAGGCCAGTTACCTGTGGGTTGTCCATGAACCAGACCAGGCTGCCCTGCTGTGTGTCCAGTATGAAGTAGCGACGCAGGAACTTGCCGCTGCTCTCATTCTCCTCGATGTCCAAGAAGCCGCAGATGCGATTCTGCCTGTCCACGTAAGGCATCCTACTGCCGGGTCATTCCCCGGCCCGGCTGGGCCAAGGTTCAAGAGAGAAGGCGGCCTGAAATCCTGCAGACCAGGAAGGTTTAAAAATAGAAAGTATAGAGAATGATGACTTGCTTTTGTGTCCGTTTCCTTTTCCTCTTTCAGCCGCTCTGCCACCTGGAGCTCAGTACTGTGCCAACAGATCATGTGACATGACCACAACCCCGCCTTTGTATCAACCTCACCCAC
The DNA here is from genome assembly GCF_982586985.1 of Callionymus lyra. Lineage (NCBI taxonomy): Eukaryota > Metazoa > Chordata > Actinopteri > Syngnathiformes > Callionymidae > Callionymus > Callionymus lyra. The sequence goes on from NC_141828.1 coordinate 27,932,351, forward strand.
GTCTTACTCCCAGAATCTTTTTTTTTTTTCCTAGCAACACAAATGACTCTCTTCATCCCCTCCTCCCTCTCTGTCTTTTTCTGCTCTGCCGTGCCATCCCCTCATAGCTGCTCTCGTCTGATTTGGCAAGCCTCTGGCTAGCCGCCGCCTCCCCCCTTTCCAGTCTCCTCCCGCTCACCCACAACACTTTAGTCACAGAAGGAGAAAACGCAGAACATTTCACCTGAACATAACAGATCCACACAAGCTCAAACACAGAGAATAATTTGAAAACGTGAGTGTAAACACTTGATGGGTGGGCGCCATTACACTAGAGCGGTCTATTTAAGCTGCCATCTTATTATGTTCTGGGTCTGAAATATGTGAGATGGTGTTCTGGAGAGCAGGCATAAAGACAGTCTGTCTCTGGGACATCATGAGGACTGTGTGGGAGGACAGGGGCAAAAGAGGTACAAAAGAGCTGATTATTGCTGTCGAGGCTGAAAGCGTCAACTTCAGTCACATACAGCTACATTGTCAGAGACAACCTCAAACAAAACTCTAAATTGAGATTATATATATATAAAGAGCAAAAACAAAAAGCTTATCTCCCATGCAAGCGGTTATAACCGCGTTTACTGACTCATACAGAAAACCGTTTCTAGCTGGCTAGCTGAGAAAATCCCTGACTAATATATATATATATATATATATATTTTACCTTTCCATATAAACATTTTTAATTGAATTATTTAATCAAAATAAATTAAACCTTTCAGTATAGAAACTTTATTTTTTTTAAATTTCAATTAAAAATAAAATAAAATCAAGTTTCAGCATTTGAAATGTTAAATGCGATCAATATTCTGATGACACTGATTTACTGACAGAGAATAAGACAGTTTAATGGTTTTAAAATGTAATGATGCCTTGAGCTAGACTTAATATAAAAGTCGATAAACATGTCATTTTTAATCTTTTCATCAAATCAAAAGTCTTTAAAATCCATTTTTCAAAAGCAAATAAGGCGCCAATAAGGTTTTCACAAACATTCTTAAATAAATGACATGTCAGTGGGGAAAAGTTAGTAAATAGTTAATAGTAGAAAAGTTTAATAGTTAAACAACAGGAGATACTCGAGGAACGGGACGAGCAAGCTGAACTGAAGTTAGAAATATTTTTAAAATAAAAAATAAAAACTAGTACAATCTCAGCTCTACTCTTGAGACTCAAAGAAGAAAGTAAGCTTTATTTAATTTTAACTTGTGACAAACCTTAAATAATAATGGGTTAAACTCTCAAATTAAAGTATTAAGATTCTTTGAACAGAAGTGCAATTCTATCACTTTTGTTGTATGTTTGATGATGAAAGACTGCAGATCAATGGAAATAAAAAAGAAGCAGGGAAACCAAGTACAGTAGGAACATTTGCTGTGGGGCTTTATCCTGCATCGCATGGTTAACAACTGTTCACACAGGGTGAACCATTGAGGGCCATCTGGGAAACATCGAGGGTCAACACTCAATATTCTCACATCATGAACTCCAATCACACACAGAACAGCTGCTAAAGCGGCAGGTCTTTCAAACAGACAAAGCAGAACGAGAAAGAAAAATCAAGAAAGTCGACCTTAGAATGATGAGCTTAATGAACAAGACCTTTTATATACATTTAACTTTAGAAATGCTATTAAAGATGGCCCCTGTGTTACCAAAATGGTAAACCTCTCCCTTTCTACAGGGTTTTTCCCAATGCATTTAAGCATGCCATTGTGGAGCCTTTACTCAAAAAGCCAGGCTTGGACCGGACTGACCTCAGTAATTTCAGGCCTATTTCTAAGCTCCCTTTCTTGTCCAAGATCTTAGAGAAGGTGGTGTCTGAGCAGCCAATCGTTGTTCCTGGTTCAGAGCGACATCCATGAGAAGTTTCAGTCTGGCTTACGCAAACATCACTCTACGGAGACAGCCTTACTGAAAGGTTGATCACCAGATCCTGCTGAGAAGACTGAGGGATGAAGTGGGACTGTCTGTGTTACAGTGGTTCTCGTCATACCTTTCTGGGCGCAGTTTCAGTGCATCTACTACTCAAATAAGGTTGTGAGGCTGTTGTGTGGAGTCCCTCAAGGTTTGGGTCCTTATTATTTCTGCTGTACTTGATTCCCCTGGGTAGGGCTGCACAATTCTGAACATAATGAGAATCACATTTTTTTTGCTGAGAATTGAGATCACGATTTTTTTCCCTAATGTAAATATTTATTGAACAAAAAAAAAAAAATTATGCAAAGGTTGTGTAGATAAGAAAAAAATAAATCCTTTTTGAACAATATTTATGTGTAACATTTGTAAAGGTGATGAGAGAGGTAGTTGTTGTGGTGCTGCTACTAAAGCATAACACTGTTTGCAAGTTACATCGTTTTGGTTTGTTTCACTTTGAATCCAAAAAACGTCAACACAGCGGAATAAGCACCTTTTTTTTGAAGGAGCTTAACAGTGAGTTTATCATCCTCACGGTCGGCTGGGTTCATTTTCTTCTTTTATCTCAGTCTCAACCCCTTAAACACCTGGTCAGACTCTCAACTGCTCTCTTATTGCGCATGACGATAAGATTGCAGGGTTAAGTCAGTACTTGGGTGACTTAAGGCCTGGGCACAACACGCCGACTGTCGGGCGTCTGTCGCTGTCGTGCAGTACTGTGTGGTCTGAGGTAGTCTGGGCCCCATCCCTCGGAAAAAAAATGCCTCTGAACACACCAAAGAGATTGTCAGAAAAGTGTAAGTTCTGCGCATGTGTAGCTGTGTTGACACCAGAGAGAAGTGAAAACCAGAAATGCGTTGAGACTAGTTGAGAAAGTTTGGCGTTTTCACCCGTTGAACTAAAGATCAAATAAAAATATGATGGATAACAACACGAATATGAAGCGACTGGCATTGTCAGCCCTCGGTCTTCTTGTTGTGGAAGTAAGATGTCACAGAAAAAAGGCATTAAGTGGGTGAAGTCCTGGATCTCACAGCGGCAGCTGTGAGGGCTTTTCCGTACATGTCGAGCAAGATTTATGGAAATCATTTTTGATAATCTAGAATCATCATTAAAGTCATGTCAACAATATTGGCCTTCTGTATCATTATTAGCACAAAATGACCATGAATCAGACACAGTGTTAATGTACAAACATTAAGATGAAGGTGACTCACATGTGAATAGGACAACAATTCAAGACATTACATAAATTAATGAGTACATGGAGCAGGAGGTGATGAGATGTGTTCCAAATTATGATAATGTACGCTGGATGCATGTGAAAGGATGTCTAGACTGCGCCGCATTGACCCGCTTCATTCACATGATAATATTGGTGTGAAGCTTTCGATAATAGTGTGGTTTCATCCATGCTATCATTGCTTATCTAGTGTTTACAATAGTCACCTCCGTTTTATTGTCCTGCGCTGATTCGCTAGCTTAACCTAGCACTCGACCAATCAGATTGACCATTAAGCCCGAATGCGACGAAAATTGACTTTTCACGTCAACCCGCCTCGTTTGTCGTCCAACTAGGACTGACTAGGCACCGACTCCAGACATGGGGAGACACACCACAGGGAGTCGGGGCGCCGACCACATCGGCGCGTTGTCTCAAGGCGTTTAGGAGACCGAAATACACACAAACACACGCACACAGGGAGGGAAAGAGACAAATACAATATTTACATTATTAAAGCCTTAATAATAATTAATAATAGTATTGTTCTTTTTTCTGTATTTTTAATCATTCTAAAAATAACATACCTTGTAATTTTGCTTTGAATAATGCCATTGTTGAGCCGTGAAAACTGCATTTTAAAAAACATAAGACATATAAGTTCAAATATTCTTATAAAAATAGCAATAATATAGTTTGTAGCTTCAAGTTGTGACGTGCTGCTGCAGCGATTATGCATTTACATACGAGCATAAATGCGGTAAAAGAGTAAAAAATACGAAAACACTTCAACTTATAGGCTGCATCGGTAGGATCATTGATAAAGTTTAATAAATGCACAACGTCATGAAGACAAATAAGAAAGAATAGCTGGCAAAAACAATGATTTCTGTGAACTCTTGTCTGGGTGAGTCAATAAAAACACTCATAGAATAGTTCCACCCTTGCCGTAACTTTGAACATATACACATATATAGATAGATCCAAGATGGCGCTGCACAAGCAGCAGCTGGTTACAACAGCTCCCTCTTTCTTCTTACTTTTCAATCACACTTTTTCCATTTTTTTGGCGTCGTTTTAATTTTTTCTTTAGAATGGTTAGAATTTGTTGCCGTTTTGCACAAAATGAGACCACTTTTACAACTTTTGCCTACGGTTTTCTACTACTTTCATCACTTTTGGGAACTCCGTCGGCAGACACGCTCAGCGGGTCTATTGTTTACACAAGGGATCAGCTGTTGGGGTTGCGCAATACCGCTCTCTCTCAGCGCGGAATGGACGATTCCCGTGGAAATTAAGAGGAAAAGACGCGGATGCAGAGCAGGTCGGATGAAACAAGAAACGTAGGTTCCGTCCCTTTATTCCATCGATCATCATGGGAAATGTACGTTCGATCGTGAATAAAACGGACGAGCTCACTGCGCTGACCCGGCATCAGAGAGATTTCCGTGAGAGAAGCCTTCTATGTTTCACGGAGACCTGGCTGACGGAGAAGACCCCGGACTCTGTCGTTTCCCTGGAGGGGTTCAAGATGGTTCGTGCGGACCGGGACGGAAAGAGCCGAGGAGGAGGAGTGGCGGTGTTTATTAATGAGAGATGGAGCGATCCCGCGCATGTCTCCGTTAAAGAAAAAGTGTGCACTAAGGACATAGAGTTTGTTGCGGTGGGCATCCGCCCGTATTACATCCCGAGGGAGTTCTCACATGTGATTGTGTTCACTGTTTACATTCCTCCCTCTGCGGACGCAGCCGCAGCGAGCGAGAGGCTGAGCGCCTCAGTGTCTGACCTGTAGCTCAAACACCCGAACTCTCTCCTGCTCATAAACGGGGATTTTAACCATGCCTCCCTTTCCTTCATTTTTCCCACCTTCACACAATACGTGAAGTGCCACACCCGGGAGGACAAGACTCTGGACCTTTTGTATGCAAATGCTAAAGGTATGCAAATGCTAAAGGTGCTTACACCTCCACCCCCCTTCTCGGCCGCTCTGATCACAACCTGATACGTCTGCGACCTGAATACACTCCCATGGTGAGGAGGCAGCCTGCACAGAAAATAACTGTTAAGATGTGGAATGATGAAGCCAAGGAGAGGCTGAGACACTGCTTTGAGTCTACCGACTGGAGCGTGTTCTCTCATGGTGATGACATCGACACCTTCAATGACCATTCCACAGATTACATCAAGTTCTGTGAGGGCAACGTTGCGCCGACCCGCAAGGTGCGGTGCTTTGCCAACACCAAGCCATGGGTGACCCCTCAACATTAAGTTCTGCTGAACAAGAAGAAGAAGGTGTTTGCTTCAGGGAGCAGAGAGGAGCTTAAAGAGGTCCAGCGAGAGCTCAAGAAGGCGATCAGGATGGCCAAGGAGGAGTACAAGAGGAAACTGGAGGAGCAACTGGCGCAGGGCAACACAAGGGATGTGTGGAAAGGCCTGAAGAACATCTCAGGTCACGGCCAGAGTGGAGCCAGAGCCACAGCAGGGAGAGACCAAGGATGGGCCACTGAACTTAACCAGTATTTCAACCGGTTTGATCAGGTTTTTTGACTTCTCAAGTGCTTTCAACACCATCCAGCCGGCGCTGCTAAGGAAGAAGATGGAGGACGCAGGAGTTGGGACACAGCTGACAGCATGGACGATGGACTACCTCACCAACAGGCCGCAGTATGTGAGGCTGCAGGACTGCAGGTCTGAGGTGACCATCTGCAGCACCGGGGTGCCTCAAGGGACAGTGCTGTCACCTTTCCTTTTTTCACTCTACACGGCGGACTTTACTTATGACTCCAGCAGCTGTCACCTCCAGAAGTTTTCTGACGACTCTGCCATTGTGGGCTGCGTGTCTGGGGGGGGGGGCGAGCTGGAGTACAGGTCAGTCATCAAGGACTTTGTCGACTGGTGCGAGAGCAACTACCTCTGCTTAAACACCGGTAAGACAAGGGAGATGGTGATTGACTTCAGGAAAAAGTCCCCACCACATCAACCGGTGAGCATCCAGGGCTCGGACATTGAGCTGGTGGACAGCTTCAAATACCTGGGTGTTCCCCTCAACAATAAACTGAACTGGTCCACACATATCAACGCCGTGTACAAGAAGGGCCGAAGTCGCCTCCACCTACTGGGGAGACTGAGGTCCTTCGGTGTGTGCAGACCACTATTAAGGACCTTCTATGACTCCGTGGTAGCCTCTGCTATCCACTACGCTGTGGTCTGCTGGGGAGCAGGCAGCACGGACCGGGACAGGAAGGGACTGAACAGGCTGGTCACGAGGGCCGGCTCTGTCCTGGGCCGCTCGCTAGACTCGGTGGAGGAGGTGGGAGAGAGGAGGACACTTTCCAGACTATCCTCCATCAGGGACAACACTCTCCACCCACTGCACCTGACCGTGGAGGAGCTGGCCAGCTCCTTCAGTGGCAGGCTCAGGCACCCCCAGTGTAGGACGGAGCATTATAGAAGGTCCTTCATCCCAACTGATATTTAACTCTCTACTTTAAATATCCTGATGCTAATCCGTAGTGTGTTTTTCTTCTTGTGTGTTTTTATCTTATTTTACTTTATTCTGTTAATAGTGCTAATTTTGTAATACTGTAAATAATTTGTATATTTTTAAGATCGTTTTATTTTATTATCCCTTTACTATTTCTTTTTTTCATGCACTTTATTTTCATTGTCCTGCTGCTGCTGTTGTAAAAGTGTGTTTCCCCTCTGGGGATGAATAAACGCTTTCTTTCTTTCTTTCCCCCTCCCGGGGCCCCAGGGCTCCACCTCCAGAGCTGCTGATCCAGGATCTCCAAGACGTCATTGGATCCAGCACCTCCATGGACTCTCCCATACTCTCCTCTTTTCTCTCACTGTATCCTCCCTCACTCTTCTCTTCATCCATCAGTCTACCCCCCATCCTTCCTCCCAGCCGGTCATAGCAGGAGGCCGACAACAATGAGTCAGGTTCTGCTCGAGGTTTCTGCCTTCTAAAAGGAAATTTTCCTCGCCACAGCTAACTGCACAGTGTTTTGCTTATTGCTCATTGTTGAATTGCTGGGATCTGTTTTTCCTTTCTCCACTATAGTCTTACTTCAACTTTTAAGTGTCTTGAGATAACTTTGTTATGGTAAGACACTTTAAATGAAATTGAAGATAGGAATAGAAAGTCACCACAGCAGTAGTAGTGAAGTCCAAGGATATCCCGTTATAACACGGCCGGTAGTCCAGTACCACCCCAGGAGCAGGTGAGCAGCACGGCCAAGTACCAGTCCAGGTCTTCCGGTGAGTGTCTCCCAGATCACAAGGAGGCCACGGTCTTGTGGGCAGAGAAACCACAAACCTTGTATCTGGGAAGTGCAGGGGGAGGGGCGCTGTCTCATAAATTAAATCTTACTTCCATGTATATACCGAGCATCACCAAGCGTTCCCTGGAATGATAGGTCGCCATAGCAACGGAGACTAACAATCTGCGCCACACAGCTAACAGACGGACGGAGATGTAAACGACAACAAGATATAGTAGTCCAAGTACAAATTCACAACTTAACAGAACGTCACACATGCATTATCATGGCGATAGGATTAAGTCATGATTCAGAAAAGGAAAACAAAAGAAGATCCCCACTACATTGCTTAAGAAACAGAGCCCATTTCACATTGTAGCTGGCATTGTGAATGGCGCTGGCAAGAATCCTGTCACTGTTCACACTCGGCCCCAGTTCGTTTTCGCGTCACAAAATGTGGCCCTTCCCGATAGTGGTCTAGAGATTTCCTCTTAAATCATCAAGTCCACATTAAAACCCACTTTTAGCAAGCTCTGAAAAAAAGTATTAAGAAGATATTAAGAGGTCAAAATAAATGAAAATAAACTGGTGCTTGTGCTACATTCTCAGCTGAGCAACACAAATACTCTCATTAAAGTTATCCTGCAGATTTGCAAAACAGTCATTAAATAAATCAGGTAATTAATGGTTACTTGTTAAGCGCCTTTCTAGTCCACAAATCGAAAACAATATATAGCTAAAAAAACATGCTTTACTTGCATAAATACATCAATGTTTTTTTTAATTAAAACACATTAAATCATTCACATTGTTTTTACCATTTCTTATAAAAATGCAGGACCTTAGAATTAGGATTTTCTTATATTCAAACTGAAAGATAAATATTAAATGACATATAGAAGTAGTAGAAGTTGCAGTGGAAGAAAATATGCTTTGTTTCAGCACCTTAAGAAGAGCATTTTGCTGATCCACTTTACATGCCATTTAATCAATTCATTTAATTTAGTGTAAACACTGGGAGCTCTTGCGATATTTACTCAAAGTCTTCCTGTCTGTGTAGCATGTTAGCATTTAAGCTTCTGCTACAAACAAGCTTTTTTTGAGCAATTCCTCATGTCCAAGGCTTCAATACAAGAGGAATGTTACAGACGAGGAGAAGGATCCATTTGGATGTTCCAAGTGTCTTTTAAGACGAAGAAAAGTGTACATGGTTCGCTACCGTCATATAAACAAATTAATATTTTTGCATTTAACTCCTAAAAAGAACATATTCCTGTGAAAATAATCCCAACTCCTAATCTACACAAGGGTGATTAGAAAATGAGTTACATTTTAATTTAGGGTGAACTATTAATTTAAAGCGATTCTAGGCGATTTGAAGTGGAGCGTGCCAGTGGACTAAAGTGTTAGTGTTAAGCCCGACGGGAGACCACATTTCCCATCGGCAGTCGCTAAACGTCGCAAAAGTTGCCATGTCCAGTGCAGTGTCTCAAATCGCTTACTTCTCTTCTCTCTTGCAGTGCACTGGGGGTAAGAATGCATCAGGATAGTGTAATGGGAGTGCAGAATTATTAGGCAAATGAGTATTTTGACCACATCATGCTCTTTATGCATGTTGTCTTACTCCAAGTTGTATAGGCTCGAAAGCCTACTCCCAATTACGCATATCAGGTGATGTGCATCTCTGTAATGAGAAGGGGTGTGGTCTAATGACATCAACACCCTATATCAGGTGTGCATAATTATTAGGCAACTTCCTTTCCTTTGGCAAAATGGGTCAGAAGAGGGACTTGACAGGCTCCGAAAAGTCAAAAATAGTGAGATATCTTGCAGAGGGATGCAGCACTCTTAAAATTGCCAAGCTTCTGAAGCGTGATCATCGAACAATCAAGCGTTTCATTCAAAATAGTCAACAGGGTCGCAAAAAGCGTGTGGAAAAACCAAGGCGCAAAATAACTGCCCATGAACTGAGAAAAGTCAAGCATGCAGCTGCCAAGATGCCACTTGCCACCAGTTTTGCCATATTTCAGAGCTGCAACATCACTGGAGTGCCAAAAAGCACAAGGTGTGCAATACTCAGAGACATGGCCAAGGTAAGAAAGGCTGAAAAACGACCACCACTGAACAAGACACACAAGCTGAAACGTCTACTTGTAGACTGGGCCAAGAAATATCTCAAGACTGATTTTTCTAAGGTTTTATGGACTGATGAAATGAGAGTGAGTCTTGATGGGCCAGATGGATGGGCCCGTGGCTGGATCAGTAAAGGGCAGAGAGCTCCAGTCCGACTCAGACGCCAGCAAGGTGGAGGTGGGTTACTGGTATGGGCTGGTATCATCAAAGATGAGCTTGTGGGGCCTTTTCGGGTTGAGGATGGAGTCAAGCTCAACTCCCAGTCCTACTGCCAGTTTCTGGAAGACACCTTCTTCAAGCAGTGGTACAGGAAGAAGTCGGCATCCTTCAAGAAAAACATGATTTTCATGCAGGACAATGCTCCATCATTGTTGGCAAGAAAGGGTCTAAAAGAAGAAAAACTAATGACATGGCCTCCTTGTTCACCTGATCTGAACCCCATAGAGAACCTGTGGTCCCTCATCAAATGTCAGATTTACAAGGAGGGAAAACAGTACACCTCTCTGAACCGTGTCTGGGAGGCTGTGGTTGCTGCTGCACGCAATGTTGATCGTGAACAGATCAAAACACTGACAGAATCCATGGATGGCAGGCTTTTGAGTGTCCTTGCAAAGAAAGGTGGCTATATTGGTCACTGATTTGTTTTTGTTTTGTTTTTGAATGTCAGAAATGTATATTTGTGATTGTTGAACTGTTATATTGGTTTCCCTGGTGAAAATAAATAATTATAATGGGTATAGATTTGTTTTTTGTTAAGTTGCCTAATAATTATGCACAGTAAAAGTCACCTGCACACACAGATATCTTCCTAAAATAGCTAAAACTAAAAAAGCCCTGCTCCAACTTCCAAAAATATTCACCTTTGATATTAATGAGTGTTTTGGGTTAATTAAGAGCATGGTTGTTGTTCAATAATAAAATTAATCCTCAAAAATACAACTTGCCTAATATTTCCGCACTCCCTGTATGTATTAACAGGTACGCAAATTCTCGACAGATGGTCTCAAATCGAACACTGCCGCTACGAACTTCCATTTACAACGTCAACGTCACTAAGGTGGCGGACATTTAGAGTAGAAAGTGTCCATCGATCCATACACAGTTTTGTGGGCATTTAATAGTGTTAATTGAGTGTGCATGGTGCACTACATTTCGCATACTAAGAATTGAGATGCACTTATGCACTAAATATACTAAGTTTAAGTACACGATTTGAGACACAGCTCTGGTTTGCAGCAGTTGGACGAATTTTCTGTTTCTAGACTTCCATTGGCTAAATGAAGGATGGATACCAATAAGGGAATGAATCAGATTGTGGATAATGAAATGCGTTACGACGGCTTTGTAAATAACAAAACTCTAACTTTGTTTATGTACCGCAATTCACCCTGCCCCGGCACACCAAAACCAGCGCGATTAAGATAGAGCCGCAACACTAAATAAATTGTCTATAAGATAGTTTCCCACTGAACTAATGAACAAATCACAACATTAATGTGATGTATTGTCTGAATATCAATTCAGTTTGTTGTTTATATGTTTTATGTAGCATGTACACACCACCCCCAAGAACTTTTACAGTGAAAATAAAAAAAACACACAAAACACCACAAAAATATTAATGGTACCCAAACTACCTTAGAGCTGCTTTAAGTCCTGCAACAACAAGGGACCAAAATAAACAAATATTTAAACCTGGAGGTAAACAAGTTTTTAAACACGTTGATCACTATTGTCAACAAGATTATTGGGAAAAATAATTCACACAGATAAATTGTGTAGTCAAGATTAAAGATTGTAGTCAAGATTATATTTTTGTATTCAATATTGTCGTTGTGTATTCAAAATTCTAGTTCTGTGTTAAGATAAATCATATAGAAAGATCACACATAAAACAAACACTTAATAGATAGATCGATCAAACTTTATGGTAAGGAAATTAGAAAAAAAAAAAAGAGTGAAAACCGTTTTCCTAATATTATAAAATAATTTAAAAAGCAAATTTATTAAAAAAAAAAAAAGTTTTCGGCCTTCGTCGTTCCGAGGTTCGGAAAACGGATCAGATTCAACTGGGCCAGAACCAGCAACATACACGATCAGAACAACCCGTAGATAAAGATTTTAACGAGCAAGGCAGTCATCCCACAATAATAAATATACCAGTATAACTTGAACCTCCTACAGTCAAAAAGTTAATGATTGACATTAGCATGACACGCTAGCTTTGCAATAACTAGTTAGCCATTAGCAGCTAATTTAGACGAACAATTTGTTTAAATGTATGAATTAATGTTTCATTTCTTCATCCAGAAGAAACTAAACATTCGATCGTTCGTGTCTGTGAGAGAAAGTATCGGTTCCGACTGACAACGAAGTTTGTCGAGCGTGTAGATCTGGACATGCTAACATGCTAAAGTGTGGCGAGAAAAGTCAAACAAATGCCACATAACTGTAGAAATATCTCACCTGAAGTCTCCTGCAGCCCCGGTCCCGGACGGTGTCGCGTAGGTCTGTCTTCTTCTTGTCTTCAGCCTGTCTTCATCATCTTCATCATCATCTTCATCATAGTCTTCATCATCATCACTGACCCAGCACCGAACCGCAGAGATACTCGACTGCGAAGAGCATCACTCCGTTTGAGAAAAGAGAATCCAGATCAGGTTTAGAACTGAATCAGATTCAGTAAACGTCTATTCTGAGTTATTATTATTATTATGATTATTATTATAATCATTGAGTTATTAACACAGCAAATGCTTTTGTTCATAAGGCAGACAGACAGACCGACCGACAGACAGACAGATAGATGCTATAAACATTATATAAGTATAAACATTATTAAGTAAAGTAAAGTAAAGATTAATTAAGTAAAAAATTAAAGAAATTATTCAATTTTTTTTAAATTTCAATTAAATTAGGTTTTAACATTTTAAATTTTGAATTAATAAAATATTCTGATGACACTGATGTACTTGAACTGTATCCATTTCCCTTCCATCCAGACATTTTCCTTTTTATTTCTTCAGATGTATTAAAGAGTGAGTGCTCCAACCGCACGATCTTTGCTGGAGCAAGCATTGTGTCAGTACAGGATCGGGGCAGCCTACATCCCGGCTGCGCATGTGCGGTGACGGCACAAACTTGACGACGTCACTACGGTTCTCTCACAGAGACAAAGCTTGTTCAGCCTACAGTATCACGGCTGCGCAAGCGCGGTATTTGCTAGAAAGCGTTTTTAAACTTTTTACCGTGGAGAGTCAAAGTAATCCAACAATGATTTAAAACATATTAACGTGCTGTAATGAAGTTCACACTTGATGACTATCAACAATTTGTTAACTTAATTTGTATTTTTAAGAACGATGTGTTATTTGTTTTATAATAATAATAGTTAGTAGATATATGTAAATTGCAAATTTCATATGACAGTATGACGTTTAGGAGATTGATCTCTCGTTAATTGATTGCTCTTGCTTACCTGTTACCAACTTAACATGGAATGTAATCGGCAAATTGTCTATTTTTTCGGCTAAAACATTAGAACAAACAGACAGTTGACATATGGTCGGGCTCCTCCTTACATCACTGATCTGATCCAGCCTTACACCCCAGCTCGGGCTCTGAGGTCTGTGGATCAGAATATACTGATGGTTCCTGAACACTCTTCCGGACTTCCTGTGTGTTTGATGATCTACTGACTCCTTCAAGAAACATCAGAAGACGTTTTTATTCGTGCTTTTCCTTGATTCTCTGAGACTCCTGTGTTGTTCTCAGTGTTATCTTGATCTTTTAAGTATGTATTTTATTGAGTTTTGTTTTGATTGTTAAAGTGCTTTGTGACCCTGGTCTGGAAAAGCGCTCTACAAATATAATTTAGTTGTTTATTTAAGAAACTTGTTTTATTTATTATCATGGTGTGTTGATATAAATAAATGTGATTGTGTTCTTGTACACACTGAATGTCTGTTTGTATGTCTGCATATAGTAATTGTACTATAGTTGGAATATTCTGTATTATTTGTAAAAATATAATGTAAATTTAAAATGTATTGTACACAAATTTAATTTATTTAGAATATTCGATGTTGTTATTCTAATACACCACTAGATGGTAGTAATGTATATATATATATATATATATATATAAAAAGGACTTAAATGAAAATGAATGAACTACGAGCGTTGATAAAAACTATTTTCGTCAAATAATACTTTAGAAACAACTGAATACCAATGAAGCTAATTATTGGATAAATTATATTAATAATATTTCCAAACAAATTACTTGTTGGTATCGCATAGTTAGTCAAAGATTATATTTACATTCAATTATTCTCTGTCCAAACATTTATCTATGATCCGTTTAATAATAGCGATGCGACTCAAATACTAATGAAGTAAACAAAGGCCGAATCTGATAGGTACATTTCCTGTCCCCCCTACATTTTCTGTCCCCCAACTTCTTACGTGGTTACGTCACGTATGCGAACGTCTCTTTATAATATTGTAGCGACTGGTGCATTATGGGTCTTCAAGTTCGGCACCATGACTGAGAGGTGTGAGAGAATTAGTCTCTCTCACCATGTTTTACATATTTAGACAGCTTGTACTAGTGATGGGCACGACAGTTATTTTGACTGTATTGAATCACTAGAATCCGTTCATTAAAATGATTCGTTCAAAAGATTCGTTCAGTTCATTCATTCACCAAATCAATAACTCTGTGCTTATGGAGCTCTGACTGCAATTTCTTCTACTTCCTTAACACAGCCAAACAATCCGTTACTAGTTTTAATGATTCACGTTCACTGCACTTGAGGGACAATGCAAAAAAAAAAAAAGACGCCCGGTGCGTTCACTGACAAGGACGAGTGACATTCGCGAGGAATTAGCAAATAGAGAAGATCTTGAGGTGTGTTCACAGCCGAACTTGAATCCTAGTTCACTGACCGAATCCCTGAAGCGCGAATCACCGGAAGAGAATCCTTTTCACTGAACGACTCTTTGGAGAATCCCCGGATGAGACCTCGTTCACTCACTGACCGACTCTTTTCGAGAATCCCCGGATGAGACCTCGTTCACTCACTGAATGAATCTTTGAGAATCCCCGGATGAGAATCCCCGGATGAGAATCACCGGAATAGAATCACCGGATGAGAATCCTCGTTCAGTTAAAATAAAACAAAAATAATAATAATAATAATAAAATGTAATATAAACTTAAATGCAATCAACAATAAATTAAAAAGGCCTCGTTTAAGTAAAAACAAATATTAAAATAAAAAATCCTTTAAAACTAAATGTTCTGTAGCGGAGTCCCTCTCTCCCTCCTCAGTCCCTCCCCCCGCACCCATGAGTAGCTGCGTCGTTCGCTGACGCCAAGGATTCAGCGAGTCTTAGAATCATAGAATCATCATCATCATATCATGATAATCATCATCATAGAATCCTCCCACCGGCACGATCGCGGCTGAGTGACTTCAACTGAACTGAGAAAGGAATGAATCACTTCATGAAGTGATTCGGTTCAGTACGTTCACTCAAAAGATTCGTTCTTTCGAACGAATCGTTCGCGAAAGACACAACACTAGCCTGTACAGTTACTGTTAATTAAAGTCACCTGTCTGTGACAGTGTGGAAAAGACACCCTTGTTCTCTTTGTCTGATGCTCACTGGAGCTCGCTACATTGGTGTCAGAAGTGGGATTACTCTTGAACAATGGAAAGAGAAATCTATGAACTTGAGCGCGCAATTGAGCTAAATCTTGGGCTCCAGTGCCAACACCGCCCTCCACTTGTGGAGAAGAGGGCAACGCCAAAGATGACTTCTGATCACCCCCTGGTGGCTAGAGGAGCCCGACTTCTGATGAAAGACAGACCTGATGGAGCAAGTGCCATACGGAAACATCGCCCTCTACTGGAAGAGAAGACCGGAGAAGAGGAGCCGCCTGCGCACTGCCCCCTGGTGGTAGGGAGGACCTGGCCACCGGCGGATCGAAGATTGGATCAGCATTCTCTACTACCAGAAGAGGGGTGGAGCAGAGGAGCAGCCTGGCAAGTGTCACCTGTTGGCGGAAAGAACAAAACTACATGCAGATGATGGCCCGGACACAATAATACAGATGAGTCCGCCTCCACACAAGCCAACGGTTAAGCTGCCCAAGTACAATGGACTGGTACCACTTGCGCCATACCTGGCACAGGTGCAACTAACAGTGCGGCATAATGGGTGGAGCAATGCTGAAGCTGTGACCCATTTGGCTCTGGCTTTGGAAGGAAAGGCGACACAAGTGCTTCTAGACCTAGCCCCAGTGGAAACCCTTGACTTCCATAACCTGACCACCGCACTTCAGAGACGGTTTGGCCAGCCGTGTCATGCCGACCAGAGCAGAGAGCAGCTGACTAGTCGCCATCTACAAGAAGGGGAGAATTTGGGCACCTTCGCCGCTGACGTGCAGCAGTATGCCTGGCAAGGCTATCCGATTGCAATGCTACATCCCAAGAAGAACTAGCCCTCCATGCTTTTCTACGAGGGCTGGCACCAGAAAAACTACGACAGCATGTTCGTCTCTCCATGCCGGTGTCCCTAACCGAGGCGCTGAGGGAAGCTGAACGAGCATAAGGGATCTTCGCTGCTCAACATACACCACCATGGGCTCCTGGTCCACGGGCGCAGGTCAGGATGTTGGACTATGATGAAGATGTTGAGGAGGTCCTCAGTGCCGCGACGACCCAGACGACGACCCCGTCCGACAGATCGATGCCTTCGGTGTGACCAGCTCGGCCACTTCGCAAGAGATTGCTCGCTCAGACCCCTATTACCAGGGTGGTGGGGAAACTGCAGTGGAGTGGCGCAATGAGGGACCGCCCACTCCAAAATCCACTTTCCCTCCAAGGCAGATGGACATTGGTTGGACGTTGTGGACATACACAAGGATTGTACCTGTACTGCCAACTGGATGGTCAACCATGTCAAGCCTTGGTGGACACTGGGTCCACCATCTCCTTGGTCCGTCCAGGCACACTCCTTCAGAATCAGAATCAGAATCCTTTATTTGTCCCGCGAGGGGAAATTTGGTTCAACAACAGCCAGAGTAATATACCAAGAAAGTAAAACACCCAGAAATAAAAAATAATAAAAAGAAAAAGAAAGAAAATCTAAATCGAATAGAAAATAAATAAATCTGCACTATATTATATATTCACAATCATATTTACAAAAATAACAAGAAAGGTGCAGTTAAATATTTATCTTGGTGTGTTCTTGTTGTGGAGTCTGATGGCAGCAGGGAGGAAGGACCTGCGGTACCTCTCCCTCACACACCGGGGATGAAGCATCCTATCACTGATGGAGCTCCTCAATGCCCTCAGTGTGTGCTGGAGAGGGTGAGATAAGTTCCTCCTCATGGAGCCCAGCTTGCTCCGTATCCTCCTCCCAGACACTTCCTCCACAGGATCCAGGGGGCGCACTAGGACGTAACCGGCCTTCTTAATAAGGCTGTCCAGTTTAGCCCTATCCTTTGCTGTCATGCTGCTCCCCCAGCAGACCACACCGTTGAAGATGGCAGAGGTCACTACTGAGTCATAGAATGACTTCAGGAGTGACCCCCGGACACCAAACGACCTCAACCTCCGGAGCAGGTAGAGTCTACTCCGCCCTTTTTTATAAAGAGCAGCAGTGTTATCCACCCAGTCCAGGCGGTTGTTGAGGTGAACACCCAGGAACTTGTAAGACGTGACAATCTCAATGTCCTGTCCCCGGATGTTCAGTGGTGAGGGGGAGATGGAGGGACACCGCCGGAAATCCACAATCAACTCCTTAGTTTTGCTGGAGTTGATCTTGAGGAGGTTTTCCAGGCACCAGTCAACAAAGTCCTGGACAAGTCCCCGGTACGACCCGTCATCCCCGTCCTTAATGAGGCCGACGATGGCGGAGTCGTCCGAGAACTTTTGCAGGTGACTGGTGGGAGACAGGTGTTGGAAGTCTGCAGTGTACAGTGAAAAAAGGAACGGTGCCAACACTGTTCCCTGGGGGACCCCTACACTGCACAGTACAGTCCTCGAAACACCATCCCTGGTCCTCACGAACTGTGGACGGTTGGTGAGGTAGTCCACATCCAGTCCGTGAGGTGAGTGCCCGCTCCAGACAGCTCCAGCTTGTCCCTCAGGATGTCTGACCTGATGGTGTTGAAAGCACTGCTTAGATCCAGGAAAAGGATCCTCACAGTGCCTCCAGGCGACTCCAGGTGAGAAAGTGCTCGGTGGAGAAGGAAGATGATGGCATCCTCCACGCCGATGTCAGGTTGGTAGGCAAACTTCAACGGATCCATGGAGGAGCGCACCAGAGGACTCAGGTAACTAAGGACCAGCCGCTCCAGAGCCTTCATAAGCTGGGATGTCAAGGCCACAGGTCTGTAGCAGCTGGGATCCTTAGGGTGCTGAGTCTTCGGCACCGGTACCACACAGGACGTCTTCCACAGTAGTGGAACTCTTCCCAGGGTCAAGCTAATGTTGAACAGAAGTCCAACAATTTCACTTAACTGGTCAGAGCACGTCCTGAGTACTTTGCCATTGATGCCGTCTGGTCCAGGGGCCTTTGTTGTCCTGGTTCTCCTGAGCTGATTTCTCACCTGGAGAGGTGTGAGGGACAGGCTGGGATGGGGGGCATTGTCCCCTGTGGAGAAGGTAAATGAAGAGGTGTGAATGGTGTAGAAGCGGGGGGGGAGCCGACACCTCAAACCTTGAAAAATAACTGTTTAAGTTGTCGGCCCAATTTTTATCCCCGCCGCTACAGAGAGCCTGGTCTGATGTCCGGATATGGATTTCAAACCTCTCCAGACATCTCTGGTATTGTTGTTGGCCAGACTCTCTTCCATCTTCCTCCTTTCCCTCCCTGATCTTACTTCTGAGCTCCTTCTGAACTGCCCTCAGATCCTCTTTGTTTCCTGACCTAAAGACTCTCTTCTTCTCCTTTAAGAGAGCCTTTATATCAGGATTAATCCAGGGTTTGTTGTTGGAGAAGCATCGTACAGTTCTGGTTGGTACAATGCTCTCCACACAGAAGTTGATGTAGTCCGTGACACAAGTGGTTAGACCGTCAATATCCTCCTTGTGGGACTCACTGAAGATGCTCCAGTCCGTGGTCTCAAAGCAGACCTTCAGAGCTTCCTCAGCTTCTTCAGACCACTTCTTGACCGAGCGAGTCACTGCTGGTTGCCTGCTCACAAGTGGCTTGTAAACAGGTAGGAGATGGACCAGACAGTGGTCAGCTCGTCCCAAAGGAGGAAGGGGGGATGATAAATAAGCGTCTTTAGTGTTCGCATAAAAAAGGTCCAGTGTGTTATTGTCCCTGGTGGCACAAGTGACGTACTGCATGAATTTGGGCAGACAGGAAGAGAGAGATGCGTGATTAAAATCACCGGAGATGATAAAGAGGGCCTGAGGGCTCTGAGTCTGTAACCCGTTCACCACTCCAGTGATGACATCATATGCTGCCTCCGCGCTCGCCGACGGTGGAATGTACACAAGCACCGCGACAACATGTGAAAACTCCCGTGGCAAGTAGAAGGGTCTCAGACTCAGCGCCAAAAGTTCAATGTCAGGAGAGCAGTGTTGATCCTTTAAAGTGACGTGCCTGGAAAGGCACCACTTCTCGTTAACGAACACCGCCAGTCCTCCGCCCTTTCTCTTCCCGCTCATCTCCGTCCGGTCCGCGCGTAATAAGCAGAATCCATCCAGCATATGGCGTTTCATTTGTGCCTCTATGTTGAGCGTGCAGAAAGACATTTTGAGCATCTTAGAAAATGTTTTGAGCGTATGTAAGTGATAGTTTGCATTTTATTTTTACTCGCGCGAAAAATAAAGTGGTTTGAGCAAACAAAAATTTATTTTACATGCAATAAATCTCACTTTGCGCACACTTTTTCTGCTTTACGAGTGCTCAACTTCATCTCCCTGCGGGCACTCGGATTTTCTTTTTGCGATCGCTCAACTTCTACACAGCGTTTCATTTGTGCCAATGAGTCGACCAATCACAGAGACCGGAGAAAGCTTGTTTCTGATTGGCTGTTTGGTTACCAACGGCAGCGAGGTGCCGGGAAAAGTGTTGCATTCAAGTGTTTCTGAACATTTAACAGTTCACCTCGGACCGACGGAAAAAGACGAAAAAATTAAAAATGTCGACTGAACAACAGGCAGAGCCACAGGTAAGTTGTTTTATGACTTTTATGTGGTCTTTATGCTGCGTCAAGGACTTAATAACCCCTCATAATCCCTGACGTTTAAGTACTATATTTACTTTATTTACTACCATACTGTACAATCGGAGATTAATCAAAACTCTATGCCTGTCATAGAACAGGAAATTGTAAATGGCCCAGGCCCAGGTCACCCCAAAATTATGATTGAAAGGGAAAAGCTAGAACATTTGTTGGACATGCACCTCCCTTTTGCCTGCATTGCAAAGTGCCTCAGCGTTTCAAGACGCACTCTTTACAGAAGAATGACTAAACTTGGCTTATCAGTAAGAGGAAAATATAGCATCATGACTGATGAAGAGTTAGACAGAACCATTTTAATGATTAAGGGTCAGATGCCGAATGCTGGTTACAGATTGATACAAGGACATTTGGTGTCAATGGGTGTACGAGTTCAGTGGCGTAGAATGATGGCCTCCATGCATCGTGTTGATGCTGCTGGAATCTTCTCACGAATCAAAGATTTTGGGTGTGTTGTGCGTCGAAGGTACTCTGTCCAAGGCCCTCTCTCCTTGGTCCACATTGACACAAACCACAAACTGATAAGGTAAAGTAAAATGTTCTGCAGATTCAGCATGGCATGTATAATCGCAAGATGGACATAATTATATATTACCCTTCTGGAACAGGTACAATATTGTGGTCTTTGGTGGAGTGGATGGCTACTCGAGAAAGGTAACTCCTCGAGCTGTTGATGAAGTTTTACTCAATGTTTTCTTCTGGTTTCCACAGCTGGTCATTTGTAGGAATTTTATAATTCCTACAAATAAATATTTGCTATGTCTTTCTGATCAGCAGCTGTGATGTTTTCCTGTGCAGGGCAATACAATTATTCTATACATGTGTGTAAGAAATACATTACTTGTAAACACATGATATATACAAGTCACGTTGCACTTTGTCGTACAATACGACTTGTATATATCATGGATTGTATAGGAAGTATGTCAAGCACCGGAGTTTGTAATTATTTTACTACAGAGAAAACCTATCATGAATATTTCTTATCGTTTCATTTCAGGTCTTCTATTTGGATGTTGCAACAAATAATAAAGCGTCAACTGCGTTCACATTCTTCTTGAAAGCAGTCCAGCTTCATAGCTTACCATCAAGGTATTATGGCCTGACAACTTAATTTGTGGGGAACGTAGAGGTTCTTCAAATCTCATTATTTTTATCACTTAATTTAAAACAGTATACTTAAACATCTTTAAATTAATTTGTTACATGTTAGCATGTCAAATTATTCTTGTGAATAAAATACCTTTTCTCTTTTAGGGTAAGAGGAGATCAGGGAGTAGAAAACCTCAGGATTGCGGAGTACATGTTCACCACACAGGGAACAGGACGAGCCAGCTTTATCTCAGGAAAGAGTGTCCACAACCAGAGGTACAGTGTGTTGGTAAACCAATTATATTTTGGCTGTAAAGTATATATTGTAGCAGGTTGGAATTTTATTTAAATTGAAATCTGAGGTATAAATTAAAGTCTACCTATTTTACTTCTTTTCAGAATAGAGCGTCTTTGGCGTGACGTCTGGGTTGCAGTTAGCAGCAAGTACCATGATGTCATCCACTCTCTGGAGGAAGATGGTCTGCTGGATACATCTGATGTGGTTCACCTCTTTGGTGTGCACTACATATTTCTCCCTCGAATCCAAGCAGACCTCAACACCTTCAGTCAAGGCTGGAATAATCATCCTCTACGGACAGAGGGAGGTCTAACTCCAGAACAACTGTGGTGTATAGGGCATCTACAACATCTAGATGAAGCTGTGAGAGTAGAGGTATTTCCTCCTTCCTTCCTGTAGACCATAACTAGTGTTTCTTATGTGGGGCACACACATCATATTTTCTAGACATGTTTGTATATGCAAAAATCATGTTGAGATTATTTGGCTGTTCATTTTGTCTTAAAAATTTTAAACTGTCACTTGTACTTTTAAAAATGTGAAATAGTACTTAGTAATACACAAAAAAATAATACCTTGATCCCAAAACACCACACATGTATGGTTGTCATAGAAATCATTAGAGGCCTATTGAACTGATTGTTTTTTTTTTATCTGAAGGAACTTCAAGACCCTGGAATTGAATGGGAAAGTAGTGTACAACGAGAGGACCATCACGGAGCTGTTGTAGTTCCAGAGATAATGTGCCCACTGGATGATGAAGCCCTGGAAGCACTTCAGAGAAATGTTGATCCTCTGGCACATTCTTTGTCACATGGCCGCGACTTGTACATTCAATTCTTGCGCTGTACTTCGACATTGACAAGTCAATTAACAACAGATTGTCATCCAAGACAAACTTTAATAACACTGTATCAACTTTAAGAGGTCAATAGTAAACAATAAACGATATCTATTGTCTCTGTTTTAAAAAAGAACGCTTATTAACAAATACAATTACTCTTAAACTCTGTGAAATCCACCACCATATTGCACTGCTTCTGTCAAAATTTTCCGAAATTCTTTGTACGTGCCAAGATGTCGCACTGGAAAGGTTATGGTCTGAGTGCACGCACTCACTATTGGATAACACACAGAGTGCTCTCCAAGGTGTTCCACACAGTCATGGTCAAAATTGCACGTTATTTTAAAGAGCCTTTTTTCAGAAGGAAGGATGGGGATGTGAGACTGTCCCGACATCCATTGGAGCACATGCGGAATTGTGAGACGCTGCACTTCAGCAGCAGTATGGTCTGGTTCATCATCTGTAATGGATATGCATGTCAGGTGGCATGAACAGTATGAACTCAAAGCCTTTTACATATTCTAGAACATGGTTGGCACATTAACTTTAACTGCCGAGGTAAAAGCCATTTTGCTTGTCACCCAAAAGTAAGCTAGTAACTAGTGATGGGCTGATGCAGGTCAGCATCTTCATTTATAGCATTTATATTTTTCTTTATTTTTAAAGAGGTTTAATTATAAAAGTGTTTCAAAGGCAATGGACAGATAACAAACTGCCATCTGGTGGGCAAATGAAGAAACTTAAATTCAACCTCAGATCCTCAATATGCATATTGCATTACAAACTACTAAATAAATAATTGGGGGATTAATTAATTAAATATATGGATTGAGTCATTAAGTCGAACACTTTATATACTACACCTGCTTCCTCAATCTCCTGCAAGAAATCCTGGAGGAAATTAATAATCCTCCTCTCACTTCTTTCCTTGTTTGTCCCCTTTTCACTGAACTGTGGCTCGCAGTTCATCATCATAAAATCAGCATCAGGCTATAAAAACATTAAATAAATATTTTCACAATGACAATGAAAAAAGACAATATTCTATTTATTAAAACATTAAAAATTGACTACATTTACTTATTTTGGTTATCTTTCCAGGAACAAACAGTGAGTGGCAAGCTTTGCAACCATCTGATCAACCAAGCCATACAATTCCAAGCCCTTCCTAAGGTGCTGCAGTATTGGAATTAGCCGTGTTGTAGAATGTAGGACAATTGCTCTTTGAATAACACAAAAACATTGATAGACATTGGTTTTGAGATAGACATTTTTTTTAAATGTACTGTAAATGTTTTTTTTAATGAAAAGTTTAATACCTAATGATGTTTTCTTTGCTGTCCAAGTTTATGTTGCTGGTGTATCCACAGCTCACAATCTCATCAGCATAGTCCAACAAGGTCTGATCTGTTGAACCTCTGACCTGTGTAATGCATTACTAAATTAGATATTGTGTATTCAATATTACATTTACAAACCTAGTTCAATACCTTTCTAATGAGAAGACGGGATTCAAGATCTGCCACATCCTGCTCAGACAGAGAATGGTAGTCTATTGCTCCTGTGCAGAGAAAGTTGTAGCACCATTCCTTCATAAAAGCAGGAGGTGGGCCACCTTGTGCCAGGCTGACAGCCATTATCTCACCAATAGTTCTGTGTGCAATGTACAATAAAAATCAAGTTAAAAAGGATATGCTTGGATTAAAAAAAATGGTTTAGTTTTGATCAAATAATAAACAACCAAGATGGCTCATCTGTAAAGTAATAACCACCAACCTGAAATTGTCATTATCAATGTCGGTCAAAGAGTAGTTGGGATTTTTACCCTGGTTCCCGTCACCTTCAAAGAACCTCTTTTCAATACCTGAAATCATTTCTGTGGGAAAAAGCAACATTGTTCCTGATCTATTGGGTTTGTTTTAAGTCAGAATAAAATGGTATGTACAACTAACCAGTCAAAAACTCTTTCCTAAGTGCTCCTGTATCAATGCCAGCCTCTCCAATAAAAACTACTTTCAGAGCACTTGTTGGAGACGCATTTTTTTTCCTTTTCCACTGGAGAATGCCCCTGTCAGGAAGTTCTCCTCTGTCGACACACAGTTGGAATTCTTTTATATTGTCAACCTGTTGTTCCAGGAAGTCCAATACATCTTCCACACTTAAACAAGAGGACAAACGGAGTACAAGATCAGCCAACACTGTCTTATGCAATTTGTAAAGTAAAAAAGAGTTAAATAAAATAAATAATAAAATATAGAATAAACTCATGAAAACAAACCTATTTGGCGTGGATACTGTAGTGTTGGCTTCTGTACTTGGACTTCTGAAATTTGGTACAGTGCTGTAGATGAAACAATATGAAGTTTTAAAAACATACATTATTAGATTATGCATACTATGAATTCACCTCTCTCCACACAGGCTAGCATGGACTGTGATGTCATCAATTGAGAATTCTTTGGTGCAAATTGGGCAAAGCACCTGAAATTTTAAATGAACTGTAAATAAATGATTCAGTGTTGAAAAAATGTAAATCAATATGCTGCTTTCATTAATTTGCACCGCATTACTCAAGGTTCTGTTTCTTCTCTCCTCTACATGTTTGTTGCGAGTACTAAAGCTTAGAAATAAAATAAATAAGGCCTGGACTCAAGATGGTTTTGACACTGAATAAACAGTGAACAGGTTGGAAGAAGGATGTTAGAAGTGGAAGCCTCCCTTTGTTTATGTGCAATATTTACCTTTAACGTATTCTCCACAATACGCAAGTCATCAGAGGACTGCAAATATGAGAAACAGTAATGTTAGTAATGTATATGTTGAGCATCATTTTAATAAAGAAAATGTATATACTCTGTTCTCACATCATCAGTAGTCTCATCAGACTGTTTTCCTTTGCATCTTTTAATGTGCACTGCGAGCATCTGCAAAGGCATCACTTCATTGCACTGATGGCAGGTCTTCTTGGGCATTTTAGAAAAGTGCTTTGAGTCAGCAGGTAGAGGAGAGGTGTCCAATCATGTAGTGGAACTATATAAAACGTGGCTTTGCCACCAGCTGTGGCTCGCAACGCTCTGACATTATATCCCTCAGCTTCTGGTGGAATGACTGTGAGCTTTCGCCGTCCACTGCCACCTTATTTGTGTTACAAGAGAAAACAGCAAGTACTTTGAAATCAGGTTTTCTGGATTTTTCTATTCATATTCATGTTATACATATTTAGAGCATGACCAAAGACTAAACCAAAACAGTTGGAGACTAAAGAATGAAGTTAAAGTTGAATTAATCAAATAATCAATCAAACAAACCTGTAGCCTTGTGCAAGAGCCACCCTCCAGTCAAACCCTCCATTTTAAAAAACGTCTCTGTTAAAAGCACTGAAATCTTGACAGATGACAAAGAGAAGAGAGGGACAGCAACTGTGTCAGATGAAAAAGGCTTGAATTTGAATGGCAGTTAAAGCACTGTACCTCTGCATGGCCACCATTTTCAGGAAGCATCACTGTTTGTCTCCCCATTCCAGCCTGAAAAAGCTCAAGCTCCTCTGTTGGAAAAGGTGTGTGTGAAGTGTTTTTTGGTAGTAGAAAAAAATTGAAAGGGGTTTCCTTATTATTAATTTTTATCTGATGCTTGGTGGCAGTCAAACACCTTCTTTTGCCCCTGTTGGCACCGGATCTGAAATATCCAGGAAACGATCTATGAAAAGAAAAGAAGATGAGTGAAAAAAAATGTGCGCATTCAACTTTAAACTAGAGAAGAAGTATGTTTACCCACAACAAGATTGTCTGACAGTCATTCATCATATTTTCTTGAAAATACATGTGTGGCATATCTTACAAACCTTGCCATTTCTTGGGGCACTGTTACATTTCTGGGGGCCAGGTGCTCCGTCTCTGGGGGCCTTAAAGAGCTAGAAGCTAAAGTGCCCAGAAGACAGGACACCAGGTTTCTGGCAGCTGTCTCAACTGCACCTTGACCCTAAATAAATTCAGAATGTAACATTTAAACTTCCTGTAATACAGGCTAGTATCCATGATTCAACTCAATAGAGCTTCATAACAGAATAATAACAAATGAGATGAAAGACATTGTGTGCAATGCATTCATTAGACCTTGTTTTTGTTAAACTTCTACTAAATAAATGTTTTGTTTTTGTTATCCTCGAAGTTCGGTGCCAAATGCTGGGTTCCCTAGATTAGCTTCTGTGATTTGCTGCTCCGTCAACAATTCTGAGATCTTTTGTACGTAGAGCAAGTGCATTTTAGTAAGATAGTAATAGTTATTTGTAGGAGCGAAAAGTCTAATTTCAAATAAGCTAGTGTTAGCAACATACGTTATTGGCTAGCCACTGGTTAGCGTTGTAAATATAGTACTTAAACATCAGGGATTATGAGGGGTTATTAAGTCCTTGACGCAGCATAAAGACCACATAAAAGTCATAAAACAACTTACCTGTGGCTCTGCCTGTTGTTCAGTCGACATTTTTAATTTTTTCGTCTTTTTCCGTCGGTCCGAGGTGAACTGTTAAATGTTCAGAAACACTTGAATGCAACACTTTTCCCGGCACCTCGCTGCCATTGGTAACCAAACAGCCAATCAGAAACAAGCTTTCTCCGGTCTCTGTGATTGGTCGACTCATTGGCACAAATGAAACGCTGTGTAGAAGTTGAGCGATCGCAAAAAGAAAATCCCAGCGCCCGCAGGGAGATGAAGTTGAGCACTCGTAAAGCAGAAAAAGCGTGCGCAAAGTGAGATTTATTGCATGTAAAATACATTTTTGTTTGCTCAAACCACTTTATTTTTCGCGCGAGTAAAAATAAAATGCAAACTATCACTTACATACGCGCAAAACATTTTCCTAAGATGCTCAAAATGTCTTTCTGCACGCTCAACATAGAGGCACAAATGAAACGCCATACCAGCGCAGCAATCGCGTCTGTGTGGTTCTGGTTCAGCCACGTCTCCGTGAGCATCAGCATACTGCACCGTCGATATTGCGGGTCGAACCTGGTCGCCGCCGCGAGTTCGTCCATCTTGTTTGGGAGAGATCTCACGTTGCCCATGACGACGGACGGGAGCGCCGGTCGATAAGCTCTCCTCAGGTCCCGGCGTTTAACTCCGGCGCGGCATCCCCGTCTCCTCTTCATAATATCCCGGGGGATGATGGGTCGCTCCTCCGGCCGCACCGCAGAGAAACGCAGCGCCAGCAGCTGATCCCGACTGTAGACAATGGTCATTACACGCGCAGGACGCCCGTTGCGCACCAGAAAAAGCGTTGAAAAACTTTCCCTTTTCACTGAAAGTTTCCAATTATTGTAGAAAACTGTCCGCGAGTCTTAAAGAGACAGTGTGATGAAAAGAAAAGTTTGAAAAGACGGAGGCAATCCTCGGAAAAAAGTAATAAACCCATAAAAACACTCAGAGCTGCTGTTAAAGCTGCCGTCCTGTCGGCGCCATCTTGCATCAGGCCAATAGCCGAGTTTCCGAAATGTGGGCCCCAACCAACACTCAATTGATGTCAGTAACTGGAGAAAAGTTTAAAATGGAAGGGAAAAAGATGCTGACAGTTCGAGCGGGAGACCAAGTGTTGGAGCATGAGTTTTGGCTTGCCAACATCCATGATCCGTGTATCATTGGGCTGGACCTGTTGAGTCGTTGGGAAGCTCAAGTCGACGTAGTAGGAAAGACCATAATCCTGGGCAAGGAAAAAGTGGAGCTCAAGTCTAGTAGGGAGGAGAAGGCACAGCCTGATCATCGGAGGATGACAGCAGCAGTTCGAGAGACGCCAAGATCTTGTGCTCCACAACCGGCATTAGCACCAACCCTACCAGCTTCTTCCTCTGCAGAGACTGCGGAAGCCATCCACCAACTTTGGCAGCGCAGTAGTGACGGCATAAAACCTCAGCAAGGCCAGCAGTTGAAATGTCTGCTTGACGATTATGAAGACATTTTTGCTGCCAGGGATGAGGACTGTAGGCAGACTGGACTTGTCCAGCACGCTATTGAGACTGGTAACGCTCAACCCATACGTCTACGCCCCCATCGGTTAGCCCTCTCCAAGCGGAAGGTCGCAGTTGAAAAGATCCAGGAGATGTGCAATGCTGGAGTAATTGAACCATCAGATAGCCCCTGGGCAGCCCCCGTTGTCTTGGTCAAGAAGAAGAACGATACTTGGAGGTTCTGCGTGGACTATCGGCGCCTGAATGCAGTCACCAAGAAAGACTCGTATCCTCTTCCTCGCATTGATGATGCGCTTGACAACATTGCTGGGTCCAGTTGGTTCAGCTCCCTTGACCTCCGCAGTGGATACTGGCAGGTGGAATTGGCCCCGGAGGCAAGACCAAAGACAGCCTTCACCATTGGACAAGGACTGTGGCAATTCCGGGTTATGCCTTTTGGACTCTGCAATGCACCTGCTACGTTCGAGCGACTGACGGAGAGAGTTCTGGCTAACGTGCCCCGTTACTGCTGTGTGGTGTACCTGGATGATCTGCTGGTGCATGCCACTGACTTCGACGGAGCCCTGGCTAACCTAGGTGAGGTTTTCACGGCTATACGTCAGGCTGGGTTACGGTTGAACCCTGCAAAGTGTCATCTGCTGACCAGAGAGACTGAGTTCCTTGGCCACATTGTCAGTACTCGTGGGGTCGCCACCAACCCAGAAAAGATAGCTGCAGTTTGTGATTGGCCTACCCCTGCAAATGTCAGCCAGTTGCAAAGCTTCTTGGGTCTGGCTACGTACTACCGACGGTTCATCCAGGGTTTTGCCACCATTGCCAGCCCACTCCATTGTCTCACAGATAAGGGCAAAACATTCAACTGGGATGCTGACTGTTCCGCTGCCTTTACTCAGCTCAAGACTTCCCTCACTGAAGCTCCCGTCTTGGCATATCCTGATGGACAGCGGCCCTTCATTGTGGACATGGATGCCAGCAATGTTGGCGTTGGGGCTGTCCTTTCACAGCAAGGGGAAGATGGAGAACGAGCTGTGGCCTATTTCAGCCGGGCACTTAGCAAGGTGGAGAAGAATTACTGGGTCACCCGTCGTGAGCTGCTGGCCGTGGTCCTGGCCCTGCGTCAATTCCGGCCATACTTGCAAGGTAATCACTTCCTTCTTCGAACTGACCATGCTTCTCTCACCTGGCTCTTGAGTTTCAAGAACCCTGAAGGTCAAGTGGCTCGATGGCTGGAAACGCTCCAAGGTTTTGACTTTGAGATCAAGCACCGTAGGAAAGCTCCATGGAAATGCTGATGCCCTCTCACGTCGCCCCTGTGCTGAAGCTGAGTGTCGGTACTGTTGCCGACAAGAAGAACGGGACCATGTGGCACAAAGGGTGATATCGGTGTGCGCCAGCAGCGGGGAAGAGGATGGGTTGGAACTTACACCTCCAGAGCTGAAGCAACAACAGGCCGCTGCCGCAACCTTGGCGTCAGTGAAGGGTTGGTTGGAGGCCGGACAACGTCCAAGCTGGTCGGAGGTGTCGGCTTTAGGACCCAAGGTGAAGGCATACCAATCCCAATGGGGAAACTTCGAGGTCCACACTGGTGTGATGTACCGGCGGTGGCAGGCACCAGGGGGGAGGAAGAGACCTCCTGCAGCTCATGGTGCCCAAGGCTCTCCGGCCCAAAGTTCTTCAGCATGTCCACGGCTCGGTGGGGGCAGGACACTATGGAAATACAAAGACCCTACATCGCCTTCGGAGCCGGTTCTACTGGCCAGGATGCAGACGAGATGTGGAGCTGTATGTCCACTGCTGTGATGCCTGCACTGCCCAGAAGGGGCCAACACAGCAGTCCCATGCCCCACTCCAACAGTACTTGGTGGGGGCTCCGATGGAGAGAGTTGGACTAGACATTCTTGGTCCCTTTCCGGTGTCGGACACTGGAAATCGCTATGTCTTGGTGGCCATGGATTATTTCACCAAGTGGCCAGAGGCATACGCAGTACCAGATCAAAGTGCCATCACAACAGCAGAGAAGTTGGTGGACGAGATGTTCGCTCGGTGACCAAGGGCGAAACATTGAGTCCCGGGAGGTCTGCAGACGGCTGGGGGTGAGGAAGACAAGGACCAAACTGTACGGTTACGTTAATTAAAGTCACCTGTCTGTGACAGTGTGGAAAAGACACCCTTGTTCTCTTTGCCTGACGCTCACTGGAGCTTGCTACAATATTTTTTTACGAGTCAGAGAAACGTCAATGAAATGTTATATTTTTTACCACACCTAAAATATTTATATTGACTAAAAGACGATCTGTCAGTACACGATCCTGGACATCGGCGCGATCCGGTGTAGGTACAATTTCGGTCCCCCCACTTCCTACGTGATGACGTCACACGCTGCATATGAGAACGTCTCTTCAAAATATTTTTTATGGGTTAAATAATTGCAACAGAACGTGTACATGATACTTTTTACCACACATAAAAGATTTATATTGACAAAAAGACTATCTTGGTCAACATAATCACTTTCCGCTCTTTCATTTCAGCAATACAGACGATTATTCATAAAAATAAAAATTCAATTCAATTAATTATTTGTCCTAAAAGGATCAAACACGCCGTCACTTCAGTCAATCAAACATGACGTAACTTCCGTCCTGAGAAATACTTCGATTTGTGGAGAAATATGAACAATCCAGAGTATGTATGGGTCGCTTTATTCACCACTTCAAGTCAAAGAAAATACGAGCTTCAAATAATGATCGGACCTGACACCCTCGTCTGGCGACTTCACATAATGACAGTCCCGGACAGAATGGTCCCAAGCTGTAAAAGGCTTGCTGTATTTAAGTCAAATTTCCCGCATAGGAGGTCGTCGTCTTTTCCGGCCAAAAGTTCCCTGTGTCACCAATCCCCCGCTGAGAGAGTTCCTATTTGTTTGTATATCTGATACAAGAAAAACCTGTAAATCTAATTATTCAAATGTTCTGGGGCAGGGGGGGTCACATGTTGTTTTTACTGTTTTCTGCTCCCCCCGAGGTGTCGCTGTCTTTGTCTTCCGTCCCGCCCCCCCCCCCCTCTGGGTCTTGCCAGCTTCGTTCTTTGATATACAATTCAAGGTGTGATTTGCAGGGAAACAATGTTTGAATCTACCGGTATCATGACCCTTGTCTCAAACCAGTAATCAGTGTGAGTCTAATGTTTATTGTGTGTTGACAAAAGTCTTCCCGCTTTTAGATCAAACGAGTAAATTGTAGTTTATATTTTGATTATCTTTTAGCGATAATTTAAGTATGGCATATACGTATACAACAATTTTAATCCAACAGTCCTCATATAATTCATTAAATCAATGCTTTGAGACTCGAAGATATGCTATTGTCAAGGCGCAGAAAGTGTCTGATTGTCAAACTTGACAGATTTATTAGCAGCAGGCAGAGGGATCGTCACAGGTAGTCCAGGAAATATACATCCGACAGGTACGATATCCAGAAAAACAGGTCAAGGGCACAGGCAGACAGAAAAACGAGAAGACATACCAGGGTCAAAACCAGGAAGGCGAAAAAATCTCAAATTGGGAGTCTAAAACGTGAAACACGAACTAGACGAATACGGGACAACAAGTGGGACGAACCAACAAAGACTGAGGGAGAGTGAGCAGAATATGAAGGCTGCCAGCAATCATTGGCAGCTGCAGAACGGGAGAAAGCAAGACAGGTGGAGACAATAACAATCAGCAGGGGGAGGGACCGGAAAGGAAACTCACAGACACAGAAGGGAGCAGGTTTCAAAATAAAAACAGGAAACACCAAGAAAGACACACGAGACATAACAGTGCCCCCCCCCTCAAGGGACCGCCACTGGCGGACCTAAGCCCACCAGGTAGCCGACGAGAAGAGGACATGGAGAACACGGAACGACAGGCAGGAGAGAGAAAAACCCAGAACAAAAATAAAACAAAACAGAATGAGGCAATACAAAGACAACAAAAATACACGTGAAAAGTCTTAGCTCTGGGTCTTGGGTGATGGAATGTTCTTTTTAGTCCGAGCATTGTATTCCTCAATCAGGTGGGGGTCAAGAATGTTCCGAGTGGGCTCCCAGGAACGCTCCTCAGGCCCGTAACCCTGCCAATCCACCAGGTACTGGTAGCCCCGACCAACCCACAGAGAGTTGAGGAGGTTTAGAGGCCGGAACCAGCGGGGACACTCTACCACCTTGGTGATGGCATAGGGTCCCATGAAACGGGGAGCTAGCTTACGTGAAGGTAAGTGGAGACTGATGTCTTTGGTGCTGAGCCACACTCGGTCCCCCACCTTGTAGGCGGGAGCGTCTGAATGGCGTCGGTCAGCGGCAGACTTGGCGGAGGCCGCCAAACTCAAAAGTTTCTTTCTTACCTTAATCCAGGTCCACTTGCACCGCTGTACTAGAGCCGCCGCCGACGGGACTTGGACCTCCTCCTCAAGATCAGGAAAGAGGTGGTTGATATCCGTAGGCACACTCGAACGGACTCATTCCCGTTGAGGAGCATGTGAGCGAGTTGTGTGCGTACTGGACCCCCGGAAGAGCCTTGACCCAGGTGGTGGGAGCGCCGGAGACCAGGCAGCGGAGAGAGGTCTCTAGGTCCTGGTTGAACCTCTCTGTTTGGCCATTGGCCTTGGGGTGATACCCTGAGCTGAGGCTGGGCCGGGCCCCGATGAGTCGGCAGAACTCTGTCCAAAAGCGGGAGGTGAACTGGGGCCCCTGGTCCGAGACAATGTCCCGGGGCAGGCCGTGGAGACGGAACACAGGGGCCAGGACCGCCTCGGCCGTGTCTCGGGCGTCCTGTAGCTTGGGCAGCGGGACAAAGTGGGCCATCTTGGAGAACCTGTCGACGACAGTCAGCCCCGCAGTCATGCCCTCCGAGGCCGGCAGTCCGGTGACGAAGTCCATAGATATATGGGACCATGGACGATCAGGCACCGGCAGAGGAGGCAGCTTCCCAGACGAGGGAGCAGATGAGGTCTTGCTGGTTGCACACACCGGACAGGCCGACACGTACTCCGCGACGTCCCTCGCAAGCCCAGGCCACCAGAACCGCCGCCCGCACCAGAGTCAGTGGGGTAAAACATGCGCAAAAGGGCGTCCGCTTTACAGTTCTTGCTCCCAGGTCTGTAAGTTACCATGAAGTTGAATCTGGAGTCTGCCAGCAATCACTGGTAAGATTTAAACCAGTTTAGAGTAGTTCCACGTTTGCCTATATGGTTTTCTAGCCTCTGTCGACCACCAAGCATTTGGTGGTCGACAGTGTCAAATGCAGCACTGAGATCTAGAAGAACAAGAACTGAACCATTTTCCTGATCAGAGGCCATTAGCAGGTCGTTACTTACCTTAACAAGGGCGGTCTCTGTGCTGTGGTGGACCCTAAAACCAGACTAAAACACTTCAAATGAATCATTGTCATGGAGATAATCACAGAGCTGACTTGTTACCACTTTCTCGAGAATTTTTGAAATGAAGACAAGATTAGAGATAGGCCTATAGTTAGTGAGAACCTCTGGATCAAGAGTGTTTTTTTTAAGCAGAAGTTTGATTACTACTTAAAAAATCTATCACAACATAATACTGTTGGGATATATACTGTCCTATGTTGCTTTTTGTTCTCAATTGTAAACAGGTTTGATATTTAATGTCATTTTCAAAGCAAGTGGTGTGCCCCAGGGCTCTGTCCTGGGACCCCTACTCTTTATCATCTACCACCTTCCCCTCGGCAATATCTTCCGCAAATTCAATATTAATTTACACTGTTATGCGGATGATACCCAGCTCTACCTCTCCAGCAAACCTTCGTCCACTCTCCCACCCACCTCCCTTGCCGATTGCATCTCTGAGATAAATACCTGGTTCACCCTAAACTTTCTAAACTCAACAGTAACAAAACCGAGGTCCTCCTCATTGGTACTAAATCCACTCTATCCAAAACCAACAGCTTTTCTCTTTCCATTGATAACTCCTCTGTTTCACCCTCCCCTAAGGTTGCGAGTCTGGGTGTCATCCTTGACAGCACACTATCCTTTCAATCCCACATCAATAACATCACTCGGTCTGCTTATTTCCACCTACGTAACATCAACCGCCTCCGCCCCTCCCTAACTCATGAGTTGGTGTTCCAGGGTTGAGTCATTACTTGGGTGACTTAGGTCAGTCTGTCAAACTGAGCCTGAGAAAGCTGGGTGTTGTATTTGATAAAGACATGTCTCTTGTTCAACACTGCAGAAAACTGACCAGAAACTGTTTCGTTCAACTGAGAAAAATCTCTAAACTTAGGAAAATGTTGTCGGAACATGATCTGGACCTTGTAATCCATGCATTTCTTTCTTCTCGTCTGAACTATTGTAACAGTTTGTTTTCATGTCTTAACAAGAAGGAGCTGTCTCGCCTGCAGTTGATTCAGAACTCTGCAGCGAGAATTCTAACCCGCTCAAGTAGAAGAACTCACATTTCTCCAATCCTTAAAACACTTCACTCTTCCAGTTTCTTTTAGGATCAACTTTAAAATTCTGGTTCTTACTTTCAGAGCTATTCATGGTCAGGCTCCTCCTTACATCACTGATCTGATCCAGCCTTACAACCCAGCTCGGGCTCTGATGTCTGAGGATCAGAATCTACTTATGGTTCCTCACACACGGTTCAGGACCAGAGGAGAGAAATCTTTTCAGGCTGTTGCTCCTAAGCTTTGGAACGATCTTCCTCTCTCTTTGCGCTTGATGGAGTCTACTGACTCCTTTAAGAAACATCTTATGACGTTTCTATATGTTCAGGCTTTTCCTTGATTTTCTGGAACTCCTGTTGTGTTATCAGTTTTATCTTGACCTTTAAAGTATATACTTTATTGAATATTGTTTTGATTGTTTAAGCGCTTTGTGACCCTGGTCTAGAAAAGAGCTATACAAATAATAATAACTTACTTACTTACTTACTAACCCTCCACACTGCCGCCATCCTTGTCCACAGTCTCGTCACTTCCCGTCTGGATTATTGCAACTCTCTCCTTTTCCGCCTCCCTCACAAATACCTCCATAAACTTCAATTGGTCCAGAATTTACATGCCCGCATCATAACCCGAACCCCCTCCATTCACCACATCACTCCTGTCCTTCACCAGCTCCACTGGCTCCCGGTTCAGTTCCGCATCCAGTTTAAAGTCCTCCTGTTTACTTTCAAAGCCATCCATAACCTTGCCCGCCCATATCTGTCTGCTCTCCTCCATGTTCTCACTCCCTCCCGCTCTCTTAGATCCTCGTCCTCCATACACCTGTCTGTCCCCACCGCCCGTCTCACCACCATGGGGCATTCAGCCGCTCTGCTCCCCGTCTCTGGAATTCACTACCACCCCAACTCAGAAACATTGACTCATTCCCCCATTTCAAATCTCAACTCAAAACACATCTGTTTAAAACTGCTTATTCCATTTGATGCTATTGCTTTACCCTTGTCTGCTACTTTTTATTTTATTGTTGTGTTTTAAAATGTTTTATGTATGTAACCTATGAATGGCGACCTTGAGTGTCAAGAAAGGCGCCTTTAAATAAAATGCATTATTATTATTATTATTAACACGCTTGACTTAATTGCACCACTAACTCAAAAGACTGTTCTCAGAAGTAGTCGTGCTCCCTGGTATACTCAGGAAACACGTAAAATAAAACAGGATTCTATACGACTAGAGAAGATATGGCGTTCATCAAAACATAATGAATTCTACTAGGAGTGGCAAGATAAGTTAAAAATATACAAGGCATCTCTTCGGAAAGCCAGAGCTAGCTATTACTCATCACTTATAGAAGCAAATAAGAATAACCCCAAGTTCTTATTCAGCACTGTAGCCAGGCTGACACAGAGCCATCAGTCCATTGAGCAGTCTTTCCCGCCTCATCTCAGTAGCAGTGACTTCATGAACTTTTTTAATGAAAAAATTGTAACTATCAGAGGAGAGATTCAAGACCTGCTAGATTCTTCTAATACAACCGGTGCAGCCTCACCGGACACAGACACTCTGACTGATACATATTTTGACTCCTTTCTACCAGTGAGCCCTCGACAGCTGTCCCGGGTTGTTTCCTCCTCAAAGTCCACAACATGTCTTCTCGATCCTATTCCCACATGGCTACTTAAAGAACTGTTCCCCTTACATAGCACTTTCATACTTGACATTATTAACTTGTCAATAACATCAGGCTTTGTGCCTCAGATTTTTAAAGTTGCAGTAATTAAACCTCTGCTTAAAAAACCCACTCTCGATCCAGAGGTCCTCACTAACTATAGGCCAATCTCTAATCTAGTATTCATTTCAAAACTTCTGGAGAAAGTGGTAACGAGTCAGCTCTGTGATTATCTCCAGGACAATGATCAATTTGAGGTGTTTCAGTCTGGTTTTAGGGAACACCACAGCACAGAGACCGCCCTGGTAAAAGTAAGTAACAACCTACTGATGGCCTCTGATCAGGGCCATGTTTCAGTTCTTGTTCTTCTAGATCTCAGTGCTGCATTTGACACTGTCGACCACCAAATCCTTCTACAGAGGCTAGAAAACCATATAGGCATTCGTGGAACTGCTCTTAACTGGTTTAAATCTTACCTGTCGGATAGAACGCACTATGTACATGTCAACCACCTCTCATCGACACACACTAAGGTCAGCTATGGTGTCCCACAAGGTTCTGTTCTTGGTCCAATACTATTCACAATCTATATGCTCCCACTAGGGGACTTGATTAGAAGACACTCTATAAACTTTCACTGTTATGCTGATGATACCCAACTTTACTTGTCCATGAAGCCAGATGAAAGAAATCAGCTAACACAATTACAGTCCTGTATTACAGATATCAAGTCATGGATGACCAAAAACTTCCTCCTACTGAACTCGGAAAAGACTGAGGTTTTACTAGTTGGTCCGCAACATCTCAGACAATCATTAACTAATGATCTAGCTTTACAAAATGGACTTGCTCCTGCTACTAGCACCACTGTAAAGAATCTGGGTGTATGCTTTGACGAGGACTTATCATTTAACTCGCACATAAAACAAATCTCATGGACTGCTTACTTCCACCTTCGTAACATTTCAAAAATTTGGCACTTCCTTCCTTTAGATGCTGCTGAGAAGCTCATCCATGCTTTTGTAACCTCCAGGCTGGACTATTGTAACTCTCTTCTCTCAGGATGTTCTAAAAAATCTCTCAGAACTCTTCAGCTCATTCAGAACTCTGCAGCTCGTGTCCTGACTAAGACTAAGAGGCGCGAACACATTTCCCCTGTACTGTCTTCCCTACATTGGCTTCCTGTAGAATTTAGAATACAATTTAAAATCCTTCTCCTAACCTATAAAGCCTTACATGGCCTAGCACCAACATACATTAAAGATTTAATCCAAACTTACCAACCCTCAAGGACCTTACGATCCTTAAACTCTGATCTATTAGTTATACCACAAATCTCAGCCAGGGCCTTCAGTTTTCAAGCCCCTCTGCTGTGGAACAAACTACCGGCTTCAGTCCGGAGGGCAGACACCCTCTCTATGTTTAAAAACAATCTTAAAACCTTACTAAAGCCTATAACTAACTTGACTGTTTATCTTTAGCTGTCATAACTAACAAAACTGTTTATCTTAGCTGCTATAGGCTGAGAATGCTGGAGGAGTTTTAGACACCGAGCTCTGTATATCCTTCTTTTCTCGCCGGGGCCGTTCTGGCTTGGCCGATTCGGGTGTGAGTGGCCCGGCGGGTGGGGTCTGTGGGGCCTTGTGCCTGGTGGTGGTGACCGCTGGTGCCGCGATGGCCCTGTGTGCCGGCGGGGGGGTGGCCCGCTTCCGGGGGGTCTTTGGTGGTGTGTGGGGGCTGGTGCTGGCGGGGGTGGTTGGGGTGGTGGATGGGGGGTTGCGTTGGGGGCGGTGCTGGGGCTGGGGGGTTGCTGGTCCCGCTGACGGGGTTGGCGGGTGAACCGTTAGGGGTGGGCTGGGGCTGGCCGGGTGTTCTGGATGGCCATCCGGCCCCGATGGCTTCGCCTGGTCTGTGGTGGGGGGCCTGTCTTGGGGTGGGTGTCTGCTGCAGCGGTGGCTGTGGTCCTCTACCCGCCCTGTGTGGCATGTGCTGTGGTCGGGGAGTTTGTCGCCCTTGGTCCTGGGGGTTCGTGGCCGGGTTGGTCGGTCTTTCGGGGGCTTCCCGGGTGGGGGGGGCCACACTGGGCGGGGCCACGTTGGGGGGACGGCGGAGGCATTGGGCGGACCCATGTTACCGTAAAGACCATGTACCGCCCATGCAAGTGATGCTGTCCCCTTGGGTGCTGCATGGTGGGTGGGGGCGGGGGCTGGGGGTCAGTACGTGTGATGGGCGGGGCCTCTGCACCTTAGAGACCGTGGACCGCCCATGAAATACTGCTGGCCCCCCAAACTTCCCTCATGACATGGGGGAGGTGGGCTGTGGCTGTTGGGGACGGTCTACAGTTCAAAGATTGGGGGCCGTTTCCGGACGGCTGCAGCCCCATTACCCCCGCCCTGCCCGCACAACTGTGGCCCCCCTGTGACCCGGGGGACTCTCACCGGAGGACCTGAGCCGGTGCCTGGCCATTGCTCCCCCGGGCTCATGCGGTGGCACTCGACCCGGCTACTGGCCGTGTCCGCAGGGTATTGGGGGGGCTCCGCTGCCGCTGCTGTGGTGGATCCCTATCTCCTTGGCTCGGTCCCCTGCTATGGACTTGGTGGCAGCCTGACGGTCTGGGGGTCTTCCGTGGCCCGGCCTGGCCCCGGGGCTCTATCCCCTGACTGGTTCTTCTGGCTGTCCCTCTGCCTCCGTGCCTGCGCCTGGTGCCTCCCCCTCTTTGCTTCCTCGGTCGTCCTCGCCTGTGCTTGCCCTCTCGCGCCCCCGGTGGTGGTCCGCCTTCTCGCTGGTGTTTGGGGTCGGCTCTGGTGGTTATCTCGCCTGCCGGGTCCTGGTCTCCCGCGGGTTCCTGCCGCGGCTTGGGCCCCCGTGTCTGGATCCTGCTGTGCTAGGTATGTGCCCTCTGGCCTGGCTATTTCAACCCCCCCCCCCATCCCCTCTATATATCTTCACCCGTCACCGGAGTCTGTATACCTGTGTATTGTATACATTTGTCCCAAACCCACACCTTTTTATTTCTCTCCCGGAGCCCCAGGGATCCACCTCCAGAGCTGCTGCTGATCCAGGGATCCACCTCCAGAGCTGCTGCTGATCCAGGATCTTCACCACGTCATCAGATCCCGAGTTCTGTCCAGCACCCCCATGGACTCTCCTACGCTCTCCTCTTTTCTCTCACTATATCCTCCCTCACTCCTCTCCTTATCCATCTGTCTACCCCCCCATCCTTCCTCCCAGCTGGTCAAAGCGGCAGGCCGTCAACAATGAGTCTGGTTCCGCTAGAGGTTTCTGCCTTCTAAAAGGAAGTTTTTCCTCGCCATAGCTCACTGTACAGCTCACTGTACAGTGTTTTGTTTCTTGCTCTTTGTTGAATTTCTGGGATCTATTTTTCCCTAATCAACTGTAGTCTTATTTCAACTGTATAGTGTCTTGAGATAACTTTGTTATGATAAGACACTTTAAATAAAATTGAATTGAATTGAATTGATCTCTAATCTTGTCTTCATTTCAAAAATTCTGGAGAAAGTGGTAACAAGTCAGCTCTGTGATTATCTACATGACAATGATCAATTTGAGGTGTTTCAGTCTGGTTTTAGGGAACACCACAGCACAGAGACCGCCCTGGTAAAAGTTAGTAATGACCTGCTGATGGCCTCTGATCAGGGCCATGTTTCAGTTCTTGTTCTTCTAGATCTCAGTGCTGCATTTGACACTGTCAACCACCAAATCTGTCTACAGAGGCTAGAAAACCATATGGGCAAACGTGGAACTGCTCTTAACTGGTTTAAATCTTACCTGTCGGATAGAACGCACTATGTACATGTCAACCACCTCTCATCGACACACACTAAGGTCAGCTATGGTGTCCCACAAGGTTCTGTTCTTGATCCAATACTATTCACAATCTATATGCTCCCACTAGGGGACTTGATCAGAAGACACTCTATAAACTTTCACTGTTATGCTGATGACACCCAACTCTACTTGTCAATGAAGCCAGATGAAAGAAATCAGCTAACACAACTACAGTCCTGTATTACAGATATCAAGTCCTGGATGACCAAAAACTGCCTCCTACTGAACTCGGAAAAAACGGAGGTTTTACTAGTTGGTGCGCAACATCTCAGACAATCATTAACTAATGATCTAGCTTTGCATAATGCACTTGCTCCTGCTACTAGCACCACTGTAAAGAATCTGGGTGTATGCTTTGACGAGGACTTGTCATTTAACTCACACATAAAACAAATCTCACGGACTGCTTACTTCCACCTTCGTAACATTTCAAAAATCAGGCACTTCCTTCTAGTGATGGGATCGACAGTTCTTTTGACTGAACTGAATCACTAGAATCAGTTCATTAAAATGATTCGTTCAAAAGATTCGTTCAGTTCGTTCATTCACCAAATCACTAACTCTGTGCTTATGGAGCCCTGACTGCAATTTCTCCTACTTCCTGAACGCAGCCGAACAATCCTTTACTAGGTTTAATGATTCAGACCCGAGGTCACTTGAGGGACAATGCAAAAAAAAAAGAAGAAAAAAAAGACACCCAGTGCGTTCACGGACAAGGAGCAGTGACATTCGTGAGGAATTAAGCAAATAGAGAAGATCTTGAGGTGTGTTCACAGCCGAACATGAATCCTCGTTCACTGACCAAATCTTTCTCGAATCCCCGGATGAGAATCCTCGTTCAGTCACTGAACAAATCTTTTGCGAATCCCCGGATGAGAATCCTCGTTACGTCACTGACCGAATCATTTCCAAACCCCGGATGAGAATCCTCGTTCAGTCACTGACCGAATCTCTTGCGAATCCCCAGATGAGAATCATCGTCACTTAATCCATGTCGCGCGAATCAGCGGATGAGAATCCTCGTTCAGTAGCAGCCTAACGTGACAGACTCTTGTGTGTAAAAGTTCACAAACAAACATTGCAGATGTAGTAAAGGTTCTATTACTTTTAAAAACACTGTGTGTGTGTTCCCAGCCTGTCTAATAAACAAATAAAGTGTCACCAAATGTCTTGGTTGTGAAATCTTTTATTGCACCGAAATAAAATTAAAATTAAAATTAAAAATATAAATATCAACTTAAATATGCAAAGAAAAAGAAAATAAATAGCTTAAATAAAACAAAACAAATATTAAATGAAGAGCCAGAAATGGCAACATTAAATTAAACATTTCTGTGCCCTACATTTAAAAAGAAAATGGAAATATCAACTTAAATATGCAATCAAGAAAAAAAAAAAGCTTAAATACAAAAAAAAAAAAAAAAATAAAGAGACTAAACACACACACACACACACACACACACACACACACACACACACACACACACACACACACACACACACACACACACACACACACACACACACACACACACACACACACACACACACACACACACACACACACACACACACACACCAAAAGTGTCAAACAAAGGAAAGATTGTCCTTGCATATTTGTTCTCTCTTTTCATCCAAAGATCTTGCCCCTACTCCAGATTAGCATTTATGGTCGTTGTGCTGCTGCTCCCTCTTCTTCAGCCTGCTGGTTGGGGAGGTTCACCTTTGCAGCAGAATTCCTGATGATGATAGGCCCTATCTGCATCCTCATCCCTGCCAAAGGCCTTCCTTTTGAACCTGGGGTCCAGTGCTGCTGCTTCGGCTAGCAAAACATGTACCTCAATTTTGTGGAACCTGTGAGCCATCTGGGAACAAATGGTGTCCACCATTACTTTCACAGGATCCATCAGGTTCACATCCTTTTGCTTGTTTTTGGCTATCTTCTGTAATCCTCTTTCCAGAAGAATTACCTTTGACGCAGTGACATATATATATATTTTTTTCCAAATATGTTTATTGAGACATATTCAACAGTGTATACATTTTCACACATGTAATAAACTTTTTTGTTTTTTTTTAACAGACAAGGAAAATTCAGAAAGACAGATTTTCGTTTATTTTTCCCCCAATCAAAAAAAATAAAATAGAAATAAAAATAAAAATAAAAATGAAAATAATAAATAAAAATAAATAAAGTAAAGTAAAGTAATACATTAGAACACACAGGACACACAGTAACACACAGAAAAAAAAGAAAAAAAAAAGAAAAAACAACACACAGATAACAAACCAAAGGTAGTTTTTTCACTTTTGAAATGCAGTGTATACCTCAAAAGGTTTGAGCATTGAATTCAATATGAATTTAATATGAATACCCGTGTGCCCCCCTCCCTTCCCCACCCCTCCCCGGCTCATCTCACAGCACCGATGGAATGACACATAAAAATATAAATATAGTTTCTTCTCAGTCAGGCAGTGCCTGAAGTTCAGTAAAATATTCGATGAAAGGTTTCCACTTGACATAGAATAACTCTGTAGTGCCTCTTAATGTGTATTTGATTTTTTCCAATTTAAGATAGTACATTGTTTCTCTCAGCCATTTTGGTATTGGTGGAGCATCAGATGATTTCCAGCTCTGGAGGATGCAGCGTCTGGCAAGCAGTGAAGTAAATGCAACCATTTCTCTCTGTGCGGTGCTCAGTCCACTGGTGATGTTAGGTGTACCAAAGAGAGCAATATATGGACAAAGTTTCAACTGCACGCCAAGCACCGTGCTCATGATTGAAAAATATCTGGACCAAAAAATCTGAATTTTTGGGCATAAGAAAAACATGTGTGAGAGGTTGCATGGAGAGCTCTGACATCTGTCACATACATCAGAAATGGTGTCGTAGATCCTCGACAGTTTGGACTTTGAGTAATGAACTCTGAACAGAACTTTGAATTGGATCAGTCCAAGCCGAGCACACGAGATAGAGGACCCAACCATACGTAATGCCCTCTCCCAGTAATCCTCAGTGATGCGCATCCCCAGCTCCTCCTCCCATCACTCCCTCGTTCCCGTATCCTCCGTGCTGATTGACAGGCTAGAGGCATATAATTTAGAGATTGACCCCCTCTGCTGGTGATTAATTGTAAGAACCTCTTCCCAGGGTTGATTGGGAGGCAGTGATGGAAAGTATGAAAAAGTTTTGGAAACAAAACTTCGGATCTGCAAATATCTGAAGAAGTGTGAAGCCGGTAGCTCATATAGTGTAGAAAGCTCATTAAAATCGGCAAAAATGTCATTTATGTACAAATCTTTTATATGTTTAATACCTCTATCCTGCCAAGCAGCGAATGAAGAGTCCAACACAGAAGGAGGAAACGCATGGTTAAGGCTCACAGGTGTAAGAGGAGAAATCTCTCTAAACTTAAAGTGACGCCTGAATTGAAGCCAAATTTTAATTGTGTTGTGAACAACTGGATTATTTGTAAATTCTGAAAGTTTTAAGGGAAGTGAAGAATACAACAGAGCTTTCATAGAGGTTCTCCGACCAGACACCAGCTCCAAATCACACCAAAAAATTTTTGACGACGCCACATAGAAGCCAATTTTTTGAATGTGAGAGGCCCAGTAGTAAGCTTGAAAATTTGGTAGAGATAGGCCGCCATCAAATTTGCAATTTTGAAGAATTGCCTTTTTGATCCTCGGTGTTTTTCCAGACCATAAAAAAGAAGTTATTATCTTATCAATAGTGTTAAAGAAGTACTTGGGCAGAAAGCATGGCAAAGTTAGAAAAAAATACAATAATTTAGGAAGAATATTCATTTTGACCACATTGATTCTACCAATTAATGAAAGGGAAAGACTGGACCACCTACGGATGTCAGATTTCATCTCTGAGATTAAAGGGGTAAAATTTGCTGAAACTAGTTTAGATATAGTTGAAGTAACATTGACCCCCAAGTACTTGAAGCCAGTCGGATTAAATTTAAACGGGAAATTGGGCAATTGCATTTGTTGTGCTGAGTTATTAATAGGGAAACAAACACTTTTATCGAGATTTAATTTGTAACCTGAAAATTTACCAAATTTGTCCAGAATATTCAAAATCACAGGTACACCAACAGCAGGGTTTTCAACATAGAGAAGCAAGTCGTCAGCATAAAGAGAGAGTTTGTGTTCCTTTCCATTGCGTATGATACCTTTAAACCCTCCTTCAGACCTCAGTGCAATAGATAGCGGCTCGATGGATAGAGCGAAAAGGGACGGAGAGAGTGGGCAACC
Organism: Callionymus lyra; assembly: GCF_982586985.1. Taxonomy (NCBI): domain Eukaryota; kingdom Metazoa; phylum Chordata; class Actinopteri; order Syngnathiformes; family Callionymidae; genus Callionymus; species Callionymus lyra. The sequence goes on from NC_141828.1 coordinate 27,976,636, forward strand.
TTGGCGAGTTCCACGTTCTAGACCAAAATTATTAGACTTGATATAATTTGTGATTACACTGGCAAGAGGCGAAGAATACAAAAGACGTATCCAGGAAATGAATACGTCCCCAAATTTGAATTTTTCTAAAACGGAAAAAAGGTATTTCCACTCTACTCTATCGAAGGCCTTCTCGGCATCCAACGATATTGCAATCTCTGGTTGAGCCTCAGTCTGATCAGAGTAAATGATATTAAATAAAGTGCGGGTATTGAAGAATACCTGACGTCCTTTTATGAAGCCATTTTGCTCTTTGGATATTATGGTAGGCATGACTTTCTCTAATCTAGTAGCGAGGATCTTTGCTAATACTTTGACATCAGAATTTAGTAGAGAGAGCGGTCTGTAAGAGCCGCACAAGCTCGGGTCTCTGTCTTTCTTGGGTAGTATTACAATCTGTGCCTGGGTAAACGTTGGAGGCAACGTGCCAAGCTCAAGTGATTCATTGAACACAGATAGCAATAGTGGGGCTAATTTTAATTGAAATGTTTTAAAAAACTCAATAGGGAAACCATCAGGTCCAGGGGCTTTGTTTGATTGCATATTTCTAATTGATTGTATGATTTCTTCTAGGGTCAAGGCTGCATCTAGTTTTTCCCTTTGAGTTTCTTCAATTAGTGGGAAGCACAATTTGTCCAGGAAGTCTCTCATTACATGATCATCCTCCGGAAAATTTGAACTATATAAATCCGAATAGAAGGTTTTGAAAATATTGTTTATGTCAATGGGGTCGTCTGTCAATGAGTTATTTTTGTTTCTTATTTCCATGATATGACGAGAGGTTGCTCGCCTGCGGAGTTGATGAGCCAATAATCTGGATGGTTTTTCCCCATGTTCGTAATAAGTGCCGCGACTACGGAGAAGTTAGCGTTCTGCATCTTTAGTAGATATCAGATCGAACTCTGTCTGCAAGTCGAGCCTCCGTTTGAGCAACTCTGGAGTTGGATTTTCAGAATATTTTTCATCCAGATTAATTATGTCAGCAACAATTTGTGAGAGTCTAGCATTTAATTGTTTTTTTGTATGGGACGAATAAGAAATTATTTGGCCTCTGAGGTAACACTTTAATGTCTCCCATAGTAAACTATGAGAGGAGCAGTCTTTACAATTTATGTCCAAAAAATCATCTATTGATTTAGAATAAATTTACAGAAGTCCAGATCTGCCAGTAGAAGTGAATCAAACCTCCAGGGTGGTCGATTGTGCCTGTGAGTGGACAGATTTATATCAAAGATCACTGGAGCGTGATCAGAGATAACAATACTTAAGTAATCCGAATTGGATACAAGAGGGTTCAAAGTCTCATCTATTAAAAAGTAATCTATTCTTGAATATGAATGGTGGACTGGGGAAAAGAAAGAGAACTTCTTGGAGGAAGGATTCCTGTGTCTCCAAGGATCAACCAGACCACTCCGAATAGCAAAATCCATAAAAAATTTTGACATTGATGACTGTGTCTGTTTTTTAGAGCTAGAACGATCTAGTGTATTTTCCTGGACACAATTAAAATCCCCACCCAAGATTACAGAGTGAGAGTCTAGGAAAGGAAGACCACTAAGTAATTTCCCTGCAAATGTGGCATCGTCAAAATTAGGAGCATAGATGTTTACCAAGAGAACTTTGGTTTGCATGAGGGTACCAGCAACGATAACATACCTGCCATTTATGTCCGCTATTACCTTTGTGGCTGTAAACTGTGTTCTCTTGTTGACAAGAATGGCGACCCCTCTAGCTTTTGAGTTAAAATTTGAGTGGAATATTTGACTCACCCAGGGGTTCCGCAGTCTATTGTGATCTTTAAATCTCAGATGCGTCTCCTGCAAGAACACTATGTCACAATTTTTTCAAATGAGTGAAAACCTTGGATCGTTTGATGGGCTCTCCCATTCCTTTAATATTCCAGCTAAGAAACCTCAGCGGCCTCCCCGAGAAGTGATTTGTGTTACTCATAAGCAAATGCTGTGTACATTAATAAGTGAGACGGTGATGATGAGCCGAGGAGAGTCCCTTCCCCTTTTCCCCGAAAACCAACAAAAACAAGTGAATAAGAAAAACAATAAAAGTTAAAAGAAAAAAACCCACAAACCCGAACAACACCCAAAGTCCCCTCCAAAAACAAAACACTGGAGTGACGGTCGTGTAAAACCTACTAAGTAAGAAAAGTCATTCATAATAAACGACACGGAGTTAGTTTACCAACCCACAAAAAGAGTTAACGCAACTACCTCAAATGAGTGGCCCCTGAAATCTGGCCACATCATAATAGAGCGCAAATGAAGAAAAAATTCAAATACAAATTGTTATTATCCGCAAGATACTTGTAAATCGTATTAAGATTCAGAACCATATTTGCAAGAGCAAAGAACAATATAACAAGAAATGTAAAAATTAAATGTTTCCAAATAGAAATCTTATAAAAACTTAATATATAACATTAAACCATTTATGGCTTTTCAAGCTGTCAAGGAACAGAAACCTGAGTTATGCAGCAGCACAGACACCATCACTTCTCACTCAATGTTTTGACATATTTTGCTGCTTCATCGGCTGATGTGAACTCCCTCTCCGTCCCGTTATGCGTGACCCGTAGGCGTGCAGGGTACAACAGACCATACCGAACTCCATCCAGAAGCCCGTAGTTGCTGACGTACCTCGTTGAATGCAGCCCTGGCTCGGGCTACCTTCGCGGTGTAGTCAGGAAAGATCAACAAGTTATTGTCTCCAAACCTGATGCGTCCTCTCTCCCTGGCCCGGCGCAAGATGTCAGCACAGTCTCTGTGGTAGTGGAACCTGACGACAATGGGACGTGGACGATCCCTGGGATTCGGTTTCGGTCGTAGTGTGCGATGGGACCGGTCGAGCTCCGGCATCGCCTCCAAACCGAACGCCTCCTTCAGCATGCTGGACACCACGGATGTAGAACAGCTGTCGGGTCCCTCCGGAACGCCCAGGATGCGCACGTTGTTACGCCGTGATCTCGCCTCCAGATCCTCACACTTGTTCTCCAGTGTAGTCACAACCGTCTCAAGTCGCTTCACTGTGGCTTTAAGTTGAGTGATGTCATCGGAGCAGCCAGAGAGAGAAACCTCCATTTCCCCCACAGTAGACTTCAGGTCCGCGACATTAGCATCAACCGCTGCTATGTCGCTAGCCACCTTAGCTTTAACAGCTCGAATGTCTTTCTTTAAGGGCGATAGTGCCTCATCGAGTGCGGCCTTCAACTCTTCTTTGAATATGTCCGCTATCTCCTTCCGGAGAGCGGCGAGAAGCTGCAGTCTAAGCTTTTCAAAGTCCATTGTTTGGCAATGGGTTGAATGCTCAGAGCTAGCCGGGCGCTCACGCGAGGCTTTGGCATCAGCAGGCCTTGACTGTTGTTGAGTCGAGTTACCGCTCCTGGAGTTCTTGGTGCCCTTTCCCGACATCTTTGGTTAGCCAACGGGTTTAAAGTGCTGGTTTAAGTCGGTTTCTTCGATTTCTTCAGCGCTAATGTAATTAAATTTAAAGTTTTACTGACAGATTTCGGGAGCCTTCTCAAACACGTCCTACTCCATTGCTCGACGCAGTGACATATCTGAGAGACAGAAAACAAGGTTTGTGCCTGATAGTAACAACAACAACAACAAAAACAACAGCAACAACAATGATAATAATGTATAATGTTATTGTAAACATATTTCATAATATTATTACTAAAAGTATACTTAACAACCCTTTGCTCGAAAACTTAATGGCTAAAATTAATTGTTTTGATGCAACTGTGCTAGTTACAAAAGAAGCCTTCAAATTCACAGTACTATCAGAACACTGCAATAATAAAATCATATACATACCCCTCTCCACTTATCTCAACTGTGACCTCCTCAAAGGGTTTTAACACCTCACAGGCCTGCTTGAGTTCCGCCCACTCCTCCTGTGTCAGGGTGGGTAGTCTTGGGTTTGTAAGTTCCAGAGTTGTGATTAGTGCATCCTTATTTTTAAGGATACTCTGGACCATATAGAATGTTGAGTTCCATCTTGTAGGGCAGTCTTTTTGGGTGGCCCGTAGTTTTTCTGAGGAAACGGTGCTCCTGTGCAGATATTCCACAATAGCCTTCACTTTGTCAAGAGTTTTTTTTATCGGAGTCATGCCACCGCTTACAATTAAGTTGAGGGTGTGGGCAAAGCAGAACAGGTGAGGCCAACCTGTGTTCTGAATTGCTTTCACCACATTTGAAGCATTGTCAGACACACAGGCAGCCACCTTGTTTGTGATGTCCCACTCCCTTGCAAGTCGAATAAGCTGTTCTGATAGGTTGTCTGCTGTGTGCCTCTCACTCATTTGGAAGCAGTCCAGCAGGACAGAGGCCATCTTATATTCATTTATAAAATGGCATGTCACCGACATAAATGAAGTTGTTGTTCGTGATGTCCAGCAGTCTGTGGTCAGACAGACAGCTTTGGCTTTTTTAACCTTTTCTTTGATTTTTTCCCGAGTTGTTTTATATAGATCGGGTATGATGGTATTAGAAAGAGTTTTCCTGCTCGGTAAGATGTAGTTTGAATTGAGTTCCTTTGTAAACTGGCGGAATCCAGTGTCTTCCACAATGGAATACGGCTGTAAGTCCAGTGAAATCATTTTGGCCAGCATCTCATCCAAGGCCTTTTGTCTGAGTGGGTCTCAATTGGTCTTGACACAAAATGTGTGAGTCTCGATTGAGTTCCTCGACCACTTGGCCTACAAATTGCTCCTGTTGTGGCAACAGCAACTGGGCCTGGACCGGTGCTACTGGCCACAGCAGTGCTGGTGGTTGCACTGACTGTGGTAGTGGTGGTGTCACTGACTTGGACACTTGTGCTGGCTGGAGCAGTTCTTGTGCTGGTGTCTGTAGAAGCAGGGACTCTCACCTCTTGCAGCTGAACAGTTGGGTGTTTGGTTCTTAAATGCTGGAAAAGGTTTGCTGTGGACCCACCTTTAGTAGAGAGCTTTGCTTTGCAAATGTTGCAACATGCCGCCGTATTGGAAATGAAACAAAATTGTGTCCAGATAGCACTTTTTCTTTTCTTCTAATTCACTCACCTTGTCACTTGCTGTGTCAATCTCTTTCTAACAACAACAACTTTGGGGGGCTGGTAGTGAATACAAGGTGATGGGGGGAATAAACCATTTAACAGTAGGGTAAGGGTGAAGGGTGACTCGGGGGATGGTAGGGTGCTGTGTGTGTGTATGTATTGGGTTGTGGGGGCCCCCCCTGATAATGGTTGAGTCCTATCCAGGACAGGTAACTAGTCTGGTCTAGTCTTAAATGAAAACTTAATTCAAAACAAACAAGTTTTCATATAAAAGTACAGTTTAATTGCAAATCAGCATTATGATATTGATGATAGCTACTAAACAACAACAACAATAATCAATAAATAATAAATAAAAAATAAATTAACAATTTCTCCCTCCTGAGGGATCAATAAAGTGTTACCTTACCTTAATAGCACCAGTATTAATAATCTAATATATGAACTTTGAATAATATGAATCAGAATTGGTCCTCAAGGAGAAATTTATTTTTGTTACAATAACTGTGTAAATAATATGTATTTGTTACCATTAGTTAACAGAGTGTAGCCTACACTTTACTTTTGAATCCTCGTTCACTGAACAAATCTTTCTAGAATCCCCGGATGAGAATCCTCGTTCAGTCCCTGACCGAATCTTTTGCAAATCCCCGGATGAGAATCCTCGTTCAGTCACTGAACGAATCTTTTGCGAATCCCCGGGTGGAAATCCTCGTTCAGTCAACTTTATGTGGTGCGTTAACACGAGAGCTAGTTTGCTAACACACTGAATTGCTTTTAAAAACATAATGCAACTCACACACGTATTTTATTTGTGATTTTAAAGGACGAAAATATATTTATATTCCAATGAAAAGTTTGCTATATTGTTAGGTCATGTTAGATGATTTATTTTATTAATATTTAAGATTTTCATTTCATTTATTCCAGGCACTCCTGAAATTGAAAGATATATCTCCTGGATGCACTAGGACACATCCTCAGTGATGTATATTCATTGGATGTTTCGGGTCTTGCAACGCCAGACACCCTCGTCCAGGCGACCCAGCCAGGGTGATCAGGTCTTGGCTTGTGTCCCAGTAGCAATCCACGGATCTGCCCTTTTTATCCATAGCCACCTAGTGGCTTTATCTGCGGCCTCACTTGCGGCTTGAATGGCCCTCTTCTTGGCCACCCCTGTGATTCCCAATCGGCCAAGAATTCTGCAGAGGGAGCGTCCTGCAAAGCTTCGACAGCCAACTTCTAGAAAGTCTTCCAGCCCCTGCCCCTGCACTCCTCCACCAAGTCCCTATACTTGGTGCGCTTCCTTTCATTGACCTCCTCTATTCGCTCCTCCCAGGGCACCGTTAACTCCAGCATGATCAATTGTTTCGAAGCCTCTGATACAATGATCATGTCTGGCCGGAGAGACGTTGTTGCAATGTGCTGGGGGAACCTCAGTTGTTTTCCCAGGTCAACGTGAAGCTGCCATTCAGGGGCTGTGTGTAGGAGTCCTGTTGTCGTCTGTGGGCGTGCACTAGGTCTCCAGCTTTGACGAAAGAAATTGCCTTCTTTGGAGCATGATGTTTCTTGCTGGTGCTGATGGCTAAGGCTATGCTCTCAGCAACTGCTTTGAGTATCTGGTAATGGCGCAAACTGTAGTGACCATCAGCCAGGGACTATGGGCAACTGCTGAGGAGATGTTCCAGGGAGCCTCTTCCAGAGCAAAGGGGGCAGGACGGTGTCTCACTCTTCCCCTACACACCGAAGTACGCTGGGCTGGGGAGGGAATCATAGACTGCCGCCACGAGGAACTTGACCCGGTGGAAGTCTGTCTGCATGATGTTTGCCCATGTGACTTTGCGCTGCAATGTGCCCTCCCATCTTGTCCATGCCCCCTGTTGACGGAGTCCCACTGCCCTGCCTACCTGTTCTTCCTCCAAGCCTGCTCGGACCTCCTCCTGGAGTAGATGTTGTCTTTCTTTGCCCCGGGCCTGGCTGACTTGGGTCTTTGGAAAGTAGCCTAGGCCTGCTCTCCCTGTTGTCACGGCACCAACCAGCGCCTTTTGCCTAAGGCGTGACTCAGCCACCTCCACTGCCTTTTCTGCCTTCCACTTCCTTCCTGTCCTCACTTCAATCCTGACTGATGACACCTTGCAGTCCCTGGAGTCTCTGTATTGTAGGGCTTCTCTCGTGCATGCCACCTTGAATTATTCAGAGAGCCTGCTGAAGGGTAGCTGCAGGATGTTGCTTGTCCCATACAGGGCAGCGCTGTTGGTAAATAGGCTCAGCCATTTCCGCAGAAAAGCTGCTGATCTTCCTCTCAAAGGATTCCACAGTTGTTCCTGGGACTGCATACACATATTGCATATTATTACAGATAACATATACTGCTGAAATCAATTCCCTTGCAGCCTGCTAAGCATACCTAATTTTTTTCTATTACAGTTTTACAACACAAAACCACCTGTCGCAGAACATGACCAGACAGAGGTAGTCTTTGCTCTTGAGGCTGTCGTACTTGCATAATTTGTCTGAATCTGCAAGTCCCATTCTAGCATTTTGACTACTAATAATGACACGTTGATGTTACAAACTTTCTTCACTTCTGATTTAATAGAGGTATTTCTACAAGAACTCCAGCAAACTTTGAACAATGTAAACATCGACTACGTGGTATAAACTCCAGGACCTTCTTATCGGGCTTCTTCAAACTGGAACAGAAGAGGAACAACCCATTTTAGACAGTGTCTTCATAGCAAAGGATGATGAACTCAAGCCGGATTCACTAGAACCCCCCACTCTTGTACATATAATCCAGCTCTGTGGGAGAAACGTGTGAGTGCACATGAGGAACCTCATATATGAGTTGTGCGTGTACCCTCTTCCCCCCAGAAGCCTCCGCAGCTCCCCGAGCACTCCTTAGTGTCACAGGGGCTGAGGAAGCACTTAAGATATGTGGAGAAATGTTCTGGAGAATTTTTATTCCCTTATCTGCTCGTCTCTCGTGAGATCCGACCGCCACGCATCTCTCCAGCTGCCTGACCAGCAGGGGCGGTGGCCCGTGTAGGATCCCAGAACGGTGTGAAACCATCGGAGCGTAATGGCGCGCCGTTCCATGCCCCTTCGCCCAGGAATACCGGGACACCAAACCCGGAATTGGCTGCTCTCGACACTCTTGTAGGGGAGGAAAACAGCCTCCAGGCAACATCAGCATAATGAGTTTCAGTATTCTTACATCAGCTTACGAAACCCACCGGGCCAGCAAAAATTTCACACGGAAGTGAGAGTAAACACAGCTGATTGAGCCGGTCTCGCGGACATCTTTATCTTAAAGGGCAATAAAAGACAGCAGTGACGGGCCATGCATTTCACACATACGCCTTAAGTGGCGCACTTTTGAATGAATCCTAACTACTTTAAGGTTCTTTATATACCACAGGGATCTGACTGTGTACTGTTATAGGTCAATTAGATCAAATGAACATCAGTGCATTATATCAAAATATCACTCCCACTACAGTCTGTGTGGTTTCCATGGCCACGACACACACACTCTGCACCTCCCTGCCTCCCCCCCCAAACACACACACACAAGCTTCAGCGACAAACACCCACAAGCACCACTATTGATCTGATAAAGCGCAACATTATTTAGAAAGAAAAGCATTTAATCACGTAATTCATGGAGGAAATAAATAACGCTGAAATACACTGAAAGCGTTCTGCTTTGTGGATGTTGTGACGCAGGTAGCTTCCAAAATGCTGACTTTGTGTTGCTAACTCGAATCTGATTGGTTAACACAATCCTCCACCTGCTGTTGATTTCAATGGGCAAGGGCCATCTCTGTAACAACTGAAGGCCTCAGGTAGATTACTTCTGGCAACACGTGACAGATCAAATATAATTGGATGAAAGCTCTCACATGAACGGACAATCCTGGAAGCAGTGTGCAACTTGCGCACGCAAGAGGAAAGAAATTAAATGAAGTGAAAAGACTATGAGGAATAATTTAATACATAATTATGAAATTAAACAATAATAAAAAAAAGAAACATTTCTTTAATATTTTTTTTTTATTCAAAAATGTAATTTATTTTCTGATTATGTTTAGGTCAGCAAAGAAGGCCTTGCTGGCCCTGACGGCCCACCACTGAAAGACTGTGATCGGGGTCTGTCCCTAATCTGTGTGGAGAGACCCGAATATGAAAGAACGGACTAAGGTGTTAGACAAAACTTTAAGTTATATGGTGAGAGTAAAAACCTTGCCGGGTCTGAGCGGCGGAATATGATTGCTTAGCGAAGACTTCAAAATATGCGAGTAACTTACTGTTCCAGGCTTGAAGCTGAGCGCTCTGCCAGTAACACTGTCATAATAAACCCCAGAAGAATCATCCGTTTTATGTCCTCTATTGCCATAAAGTGTATTTTATAGAAGAAGGAGATAGCTCACCTACAGCTGCTGCATCTCCAGTGGCTGCGCATCCGATTAAAGATTTCCGGGCGTCTGTAACACTCAGCTGAACTGACACCTGCTGAGCCACATCACTTCCGGCTCCATCATAGGAAAACTCCCACACCGGACCTCTGGGGAAATTCCTGAAATCTCAGGAAAAATATCACCACATATGTTGATGTTTCAGCAGAGCAGGAGTGCACTGCAGGAGGGCCATGTTATCTGCAAGAGATACTTACCTAGATCACCCTTGCATACCTCATGGCCAATCTCTATGCAGCATGCCGCGTTGTTAAACGCCTGTCGTACTAGTTGCATTCTGTTCACAATCTAGGGACAACTTAGCTCGACTCATCAGGGCCCAACAGCCTTCTTCTTCTCATCACCTTGGAACGTGAGCTTGTCGAGTTTACCGCACAGGAGAGCTATGTTGTTTGCGATGGAGACACTTATTAAACAACATTAACCTGTTAACCTGTCTCGATCATAATCATGATCTCTGAGGCGGGAAGCACTTGGCAGGCCGCACAATCAGCCATCGTGTGATTTGGGCATAGGCAAACGAAGCAGACGTGTGTCCCCTCTCCAGGGAGACTTAGTCCGTCATGCACACACATTTGTCCACTTCAACATTAATTTGCCATCATTACATCCCACTGTCAGGAGCTTTCTTCTGAGTTGAAAAGGAGGAAGTGCGGCCTTTCCCGCCTTTATAGGAAGTGAACTGCAGCCAGCTTGGTGACTTTCTCAGAGACGAGGCAAAGCCTGGAGGATAAACCAATAGCGAAGCAGTTATAGGGCGAGCACCAAATGACGTAGAACATACTGTATGTCCATATTTGCAATCTCAATGAAAGGGTATATTTTCATACAAAGGGCACCGGATTATAAACAGGATCAAGCGAAATAGCACATCCAGACTTCATTCAACGCTTTCACATTTCTCAACATTTCTAAGCTGTAACACCTAAAATGCACAATACAGTCACTTTTAAAGGACCTTTTAAGCATGTATTACTCTGCAAGAGTATTACTCTGCGAGACCCTCTTGACCGAAAAATCCAAGCTTCAAAAAATACAAATGAAGCATGTTTACCGATTTACGGGCGCTTGGTTTTAGGTCGGCAAACACAATCGGGGGTAGAATCGACATTAAATATTTTAAGTGAGATCATAGTTTTAGAATTACGGTAGCCAAATGACAACACCGACACGTCACCTCATGTTACCATGGCAATGAAGAGTTAGTCCGTCTGAATCTGATGTTGGGGGGATCTCTGTAAATCAGATGGGTGACCCGATGCGGCTAAAACCAACGTTTTTTTCCCCGCTATTGTGTCTCCTGAGTGACGGCTTGGGGCATTGCAGGGCGTGTGACGGTTGAAGACTTGGATGGGAGGACATGTTGATATATGACAGATGGTAACTGGGGTCCAAAACTTTCAGCAGGTGAATAAACCCCAGGTTTTCCATGGTGTATGTGGGCGATAAACAATGCGACTGCATCCGTGATCGCTTTCCACCGGGGCCCCTCCTTATCATATATGATACAGTTTGTACATATTCACTAAAACAAATCGATGTAATATACAAATTTGAATTATATCAATAAAATCGATTTATCGCCCAGCCACAACCACGCGTATTGAACATTTTTTCTTAACTAAAAAAAACGATGAATTTGTTGTTATATTGTAGAACAGTGTGAGACCTGAAGAGGTAGATGTTGGTTAAGTTTACACGGTTCTTGCATTTCCGTCACAATATGGGTAGAGTCATTTTCACGTCAGACAATCATAATACTGAAACTACTATATCATAAATGTTTTTAATAGTAAAAGGAAAAATACACCCAGAATAAATACTTTTTCAATACTTTAGTGAAAGATATAAATTGGTAAAAATGGTTTCTTACAATCACATTTCTCATTTTGAATAGATGCAGTACAGAATTAATGAATAATAATGTCTTATTAGGTTAGTGTCTCTTTAATTGATTCGAAAAAGTATTATAGAAATATTTCTTATCTCTATTATAATTAATTATTTTTATTTAGTACTGTTATTGTCTTTGCTAATGTGGTGTTTTTATCTTGTGCGTGAACATGTTGTAGATGTATGCATGTCTTTAATGTATCATCTGGAACCTTCTATCCAGTTCAAGGTCATGTGACGAGACACCAGATATGGTGAAACTCTTAAAGTCTGACATGCATTCACAAGAAGACTCTCAGGATCACTAACGGGGAAAGATGACCTCTCGACCCGACCAACGCACAACAACATGAGCAGTCCGAGTTAAGTTTTCACATGACCAGCACCTGAGGTGGCCAGACGGAAAGAGGGAGGGACAATGAAACTGCTGAAGGAGATGGAGGGATGGAAAGGTCTATAAAGACTATAATTAACTCTGCTGGTTACACCCTGATGACTATTTCTAGATCAATCGTTTCAAATGTTACTTGAACTTCTTTTTAAAGGAATTTATTAATTTTTATAACAATTTAATTTTATAATTTACATGTATTGAAAATGTTTTTTTTATACACATGGTTTGATATCCTAATTCAAATGATTAAATAATACACTTTCTAAATTTATTTCTTTTTTAATTTGTAGATGATCTTTTTTTTTTATTTCTCGAAAAAAACAACAATTAAACCTTTCAATGAAAATAATATTGAATTCAAATATTAAATGTTCAATTCAATATTCAGAACTCTTTAATTACATGATGACAAGAATACATAACATAACCTGCAAAATACTAAGGGATGTGGATAACTAGAAAACAATCAGGACTTCAGATGTTAAAAAAAATTGACAAGTTTAGTCTGGATTGAGACTTTATTGAGACTCTGGATCATCAGGCGTGTGATAGCAATACTGTAATAATAACAAACTCCTCACACATTCAGAGGTTTGAGAAAGATTTGTCATCAGATTGTGAAGGTTGGTGTGTTTCTCACGCACAAACACGATAGCAGCTGGTCACATTTAGTGGTTTTGGTCCTGAAGACAAGTCTTGAGTTGCGACTTGAGAATGGAGCCCGTTAGGAGGCAGCAGAGTTCACGTGGGTCACTCAGAGTCCTTCACTTGTAAACAAGAAGATCAACAGAGCGCTTTGTTCACATTCAACTCTTCATAAAATGCCACAGTGATAAAAAAAGTATATACAACATTTCAGGGACTCTTTCTGGAGAGGAAGATTAAAAAAAAAAACAGGCAGAGAGGTCAGTCAGTTATTTTATAAAGTATAAAAATAATCTTTTTAGAGTCTTAAATTTAAGATCAAGTTCTGCAGCTCAAGTCAATGTGGTGAAGATACTTTTTTTAATAGTGAGTAAAATGTTTAAAGTTTGGCTCAGATTCACCCGCTTTCAAGGACAAACAAATCTGTCACATTATTGTTCATGTAATCTTTTAATGTAGCAGTTTTATAAAATTATATCAGTGTATCAGAATATATTTAACATTTAAAGTGTTTACTTTTCTTTTTCTTTTTTAATGTTGGGTTGTTTTAAACATTCATTATTTTTTAATTATTAATTTCAATAATGTCTACATGGAAAGCTTGTTGTTAATGCATAAATTAATAAAAACAATTATATATCTTCAAAATGAATTTTTCTTTATCTCTTACACAGATTGATATTCTTATTCCAATAATTAAAAAAGAAAAAAAAATCTGTAAATTCATAGCCTTAAAATAAATGTAATCTAGAAAATGCATTTCTGTATTATGTTTTTGTATAATATCAAACTCTGTGTTAAATCTTTCGTCATTTTGAACAACAAATCAAATTATCTAATTCAATTATTTAAAAAAGGATGAAATACTTCACAAAAGATCAGTGTTATTTTTGTATCGTCTCGTGTCACCATTATACAAATATTTTATATTGAATTTTATAGACCAAGAATACAAAAATAAAAATTAACAATCATTATTTTAGAATCATTGTAATTATAATATGAGACTATGTGTTAAAAAATGTTATTTTTTATTGCATTTTTTTTGGAAGTTATTCCAAAAAAGAAAAAAAAAAACTTTAATAAAATATTTAAAGTTTCAACATTTAAATTCAATATTCTGATGACACTGATATATTTCCATAGTTTTACCCTAATTATATGAAGGTACAAAAACTCAATACATTTCTGGAATCAGCTTAAGAAAGTACTTCAGAATGTGTTTGTTATAAAAAAAAGAAGGGATAAAAACTTCATTCGATGGAGCTACTTCATACTGAACCTGGCATGAAAAAAAAGACTCTAACTTCAGATTTTTCATCGTCACAGAGACCTTGACACATAAGAAAAAAAATAAAAAAAATAAAATAAAAATCAAGCTTGTATCTTCTTAAGGATTTTCATATAAAAACCCTAACAATGTTTCATCTCTTGCTTGAACCGTCAGAAAAACATTATTTAAAAAAAAAGGCAACAGAGCAAAAAGAAATATCAACAACACAATATTTTGTCTTTAAAGATCATTCATGATCCTTGGAAATCACACTTTTGCCTTTTATGTTGGAATGTTTCTAAACGTCTCTTGGTTTTAAATTACCTATAAAAATATATATAAATAAAAAGGTGAAGGTACTGTGTTGCAAAAAAAGCTTGTCAGGAGCAGAGACGACAGTGACTCTGGAATCTTCTGCTCAAATTCTCGGTGAATAAGAAAAGCTTCCTAAGGAATTGCCATCAGTCATGTTCTGGATCTTGGACTAAAGCTTACAAAACGGGACAACTGTCTCCTGGTTCTGACCTTAGTTTGCATTTCCCAGAACACTCCAGCTTCAAGACAGGAATTCTTTCTCCAGCTGGAACAGTGAGGGCCGGCCTGGCGAGCTCTGGATCCGGCAGAGCGGCACCGTACAGTCCCGCTTCTGTCCCTCCGTGTCCATGTCCAGCAGAGAACATCCCATCTCGGACGTCAGCACCATGCTAAGGTTCTGAGCCGCCTTCTCCCCAGAGTAGTGGCCCAGGGAGTAGCTCTTGTTGCGACCCCGGAGCAGAGCCCAGGCGTTGGGTTTGGACCTGAACGACACGGGTCTGGGACAGAATTCACTAGAGATGTTCTCTGAACCTCCGATCTTCTCCTGCTTCCTTAGCATGGCTGGAGGAGGGATAGACAGACTGTTGGCTGGAAAAATCAAGAAGGTTGAAGATCAACACAATTTTCAATGGAGAGAATAATAATAATAATTATTATTATTATAATTATTAATACAATCATAAAATATACCATTTCATTTCACGTGCCTTTATAATTGTAAACTGTTATTAACAGAGGTGTGTCTGGGATGTGTTGATACCCATCACAATACAACAATACGGTATATTGAGATATACTGTAGGAACTAAGTATATATTTGTGGTATTGTCCAGTACATGACTCTGGTGTTGCAGAATTTACAGAACACATGACTTTTGACAAAGTTGTCACTAAGTAACTAGACTGAGTTAAGTTTTCACATGACCAGCACCTGAGGTGACCAGACGGAATATTTCTATAAGGATTTGAAAGAAAAAAATATTTGAACTTTCAGCCAATAATGTGACGCACAGAGTGATTGATCAAGTAGCAATAAAAAAAGAAAAATGAAAAACAATCAAAGTTTAAACATTTGAAATGTTAAATGGATCCTTCAAAAACTTCTTAAAACCAAATGGACCTCCACTGTTCTTTGTGTTTATGTCAACATTCTGTTAATTTTCCACTAAAACGCTATCGTAAACGTCACTCTTGAAATATACACATCAGTCATGGTGACTCACCTTGGTTGTTGTTGTATTTCTTCCTGCGCAGACGAGTTCCCGTGTTCTGCTGACTCAGCTCTGGTGCTTGACTTTGGGTTTTCACATGTGTTTTGGACCTGTTGTTCAGTCTGTGTGCTGGCACTGCAGGCTTGGCAGGGGCAGCAGGACTGAAAAGCTCCGGCTTTTCCGGGCTGGACCGCAACGCTTCTGCCTCCGACTGCAGGAGGCACTTGGTGGATTGACATTCCAAGATGGCCGACATGGAGATGAGATTGACAGCCTGGTTGCTGCTCGGGCTGCTGGACGCATCTTCTTTACGAGGGCGACCACTAGGGGGCGACGTGCTGCGGCGAAACCTCGTTGCCCGCTGAAACAATCCTTCTCTTTTCTTCTTCTGCTCCTTCTCTTGAGGGTCACATTCTTCACAGTTCTTCAGGGCATCTCTGACGTCGTAGCTGAGCGCCACAGATGCTAGCAGGGCGCCGCAGACGTACAGGGCCGAGTCAGTCTTTCTACGGGCACATGCCCTCTTCAGGCTGTTGGTGGGGGTGAGCTGGGGCGTGGTGGAGGCGGATGATGTCGACGTGGTGGTGCAGGGGTCCTCAGGGCTCTCCACTCCTACCCCGGTCTCGCCCGGGCCACCGTGTCCACCCAGGCTCTGAGGCTGCTGCTCATCCCTCCACAGAGGTAGATCGATGTAGACCTGGTTGGGGAACTTGAGCTGCTTTGGTTTGGAGCTGGTGTCACATTTTTCTGGTAAAAATCCCTCTTCCTTGCCAGATCCGCCTTGAAACAGAGAATTAGTTTGTATCATTTTGCAAAGTTTCTCTCGAAAACCAGGACCCCTAAAGTGACATGAAAAAAAAAAAAAAAAAGTAGAAGGATTTCTCATCCGGACAAGAAAGTTTCATGTTAGGACGAGCAACACGTCTTGAATAGGGGGGTTGTGTGTGTGTGTGGAGTGTTGCTCTTGGATCAGGTTATTGTTGATCGATGATGGACTCATCATTCTGGGTTAATACTACAGTATGAGGATCATCACTTCAGCTGCCTTCATGTCTCCACTTGCATCACAAGCTGAACATCCTGACACACCTGGGCAGGTGCATCGTTTTGTATGCCCTAAATCCAGAGGCAAATCTATGTTTTTTTTTAAATATGTATTGAACAAAATAAAGATTATAATCCTTATAATTAACTTGTTTTCCTGTGGTAACGCAATAATCTCCATGTCTGGTACATTATGGCCGAGTTGATGCGGTGACGCAGGAATGCGTTCATAAAGTTAAAATCTGCGCCAAAACCTAGACCTGTGCCATGTTAAAAATTAAGAAAACCCTATAAGCGAGATGTTTGAAAGTCTTTTAGAACTGATATTAAAGTCTGTTTCGGTGCATGTAAGTAAGTAAGTAAGTAATTTTTATTTATACAGCGCTTTTCCAGACCAGGGTCACAAAGCGCTTAACAATCAAAACAATATTCAATAAAGCATATATTTTAAAGGTCAAGATAAGACTGAGAACAACACAGGAGTTCCAGAAAATCAAGGAAAAGCCTGAAAAAATAAAAACGTCTTAAGATGTTTCTTGAAGTGATACAACGCTTTGGATCACGTTATAACGTGTAATGTTCTTGTTGTTGATCAAACATATAATTGCTTTGATTTCTAGTTAACTTTATTAAGGATTCCAAAAACACAAACGAGTGTCAACTGATGCTAACGTGACAACTAAACAACTGACTCCTTGAATCACTGCCCAGGTTACGTTTATCGCAAAATAATATACAGTAGTCTGTTACATTCTATTTACATAAAAGCTTTCTTAAAAAAAAAAGAAGCTATATATTTAATATATTTGTTTTTAGTTTAATATTTCTATTAGAATTTCTAATAACTCAAAATAAATGTTCTAAATTTTATATTTTTTAATTTGTAGTCTTTTAAATTCAATACATAAATGTTGGTATAATCAGCAGACAATACCCGTTGACCGAGCTTCTACATCGTCATGTGATCTTCTGTGTATTACGTTTGGCTGAAAGTTCCAATTTTCAATAATTAAAAAATAAACCTATATTTAATATTTTTGAATGATATTCCATTACATTCAAATATTTTTCCAAAAGTTTCTCTTAAGCACAACATGATGAGTCTCTGCGGTGGAATGGGCAGCATCTTGAGGCAGCAGCAACTGGGACTTCTGGGGGACTTTGGAAGGTCGTCATATATATATATATATATATAATTCTCATGTTCACTCACCTTGTTCTGAGAAAAGAGCAGCAAGAGGGACAGATATTTGGGACTTGACCAGACTGGTGGACCAGGGGTTGCTCCCGTCAGAGAGAGGTCGCACTCTTGGGAGAAAATATGAGGAGAATAGAGCAATATGAAGTATTTAAAGTAGGTGTTAAGACCCTTCTATCTTCCACTGGTCATCTATCGTCTCTATCCAATCAGCTAGGTCAACAAACTCTTACTCTTGATAATAAAGAAAATAAAAGGAAAATGGCATGTCTGGAAACTTAATGTTTTTAGAATGTATAAAATGTGCCATGATTTAAAAAACTTAACGTGGAAAAAAGAGGAAAAAACAACATTCTGGGGCCACATTTGGCCCTTCACTGTAACCATTGGGCCCAGTGAGGTCAGTGTAAAACTATTAAACTGATCACTTAGTGTTTTTTTTTACTTTTGCTTTTCGTAATTTATCGTAATCTTAAATAGTTTTCTGACGGAAGGCGATTTTTCTGTCCATTTCTTCCAGGTAGTGGATTTTTTTTTAGTGGATGTATTCTTTTAAGTAATATCTAGCAATCCAAGCAATATTGAAAAATATTAATGTACATCTTCTATCATCAACTGTTTGGATTTATCATTTACTATCTTGAGATGAAAACATTTATGAAATTGAGCAATTATCAAAGATATATCAGATATATTTTCAATAATTAATATTGTTGCCAACCTTATTTTTGATTAAATATGTTATATTTTTTCCTCGTCACTTAATATTATGTTTATATTTAACGTCTATATTAAGAGTTTATTTTTACATGTCCACATCTGGTCCTTGTCATTGTGACACGTTTGAACTCTTCACCTCTCAGCAGCAGCAGGTCTCTCTTTGCTCTGGACTGAACTGGGACCCCATGTTCTTCCTTTCTTCTTGATCCCCTTTTTCACATCATCAAACTCCTCCACCTTGGAGGGGGCACTGCGGCCCCACGTACGGTTGCTCTCGTCTTGAGTGACTACAACACAAGACATATCATGAATAAGCTTCAGACTTGCACAGAGAGCAGCAGAGACGTGGATTAGTTTGTGAAACATAAAGAGACACACAGATTGACCAGAAATATTATGATCACTCTAATTGATATTAGAATGAAGCCATAACTCTGACAAACACTACATTGTAGCATTTCAGGTAATGTTTTAATGTTAATTACCTGGAGAACACATGATGTGAAATGCATGTTAGACATTGACATGAATCATGTGGTCTTCCTAAATTTGGACGTCACGCTATGTTAAACCTTCCTCATTCTTGTCATTAATGCCTAAAATCCTTCAGAGGCTTATTTTAAATATACTAACTTTAATCTACTTTAAATATATCGACTATAAGGACAATGTGCTTTATTTGCCTTTATTTTTTCTTAAAGGTTAACCAATGTGAAACATTAATTCTCCTGAAATGTTCTTAATGATGAAGTCTTCCTCTCCAAGATGCAGTTAGTCCCTCATCATGATCAAGTGTCTATGCAAAAAAATGTAATTTTTCTTCCACAATTAACATGCAAAGCGTTCAAAGCGTTTGTTCAAGTTTGTATTACATAAACCTGCAGCCTCTAATTTGCAGGAGTCATTACGCCCTCCACAGGAAGAACGAAATCCCAGTGATGACGGACGTAGGATACAATAAATGCGTGTTCCAACAGTATTGGAAGATATCACAATATATTGTATCGTTGACCCTGTAACCGGATACTTATCAGTAGAGTTAGTATGTATTGATATATATGTTTTATAAATCAAAATACCTTAGATAAGAATACTTTATCACTAAAATCAGCAATATGACAACAGAATAAAAAACAGAAGTGAAATTAAATGATTAAAATCACCACCAAACACACCAGACCAAAGAAACTCAGAATCACCGATTATTCAAAAGGACCTTTTTTAAAGAGGTCAAGGTTATTCATCAAAACACCAGCATCAATCTCCAGAATCAAATAGCCCTAGACTGTAAACCTCCTCGATGTTAAAGCAGCACTTGTGACACAAGTCCACCCTGGTCTTGCCTTTCCTGGAGTACCCAGAGTAGACTGAGAGCTCGCTGGTCAAATCAACATCCTGCTGGTAAACATACAAACGGTCTCTCTGCAAATGGGAAGTCACTGAGGAGGGAAACATACAAGTCATTGTAGAAAAGAGGAAATCAGACAAACGGAGACAGATCATTTATACTGTATAAGACGTCCAATCCTACTAAATTAGTTACTAGAAAACATTTGCATTTTTTAAATTTGATAATATATTTTGATGAGTAAAATTGATGTGGAATTTTTAAATTGTATATCTTTCTCTCCACACACACACACACACACACACACACACACACACACACACACACACACACACACACACACACACACACACACACACACACACACACACACACACACACACACACACACACACACACACACACACACACACACACACACACACACACACACACACACACACACACACACACACACACACACACACACACACACACATCTCTATAGCTCTCTATACATCTGTATAGCAATCTTTGTTTATCTTTATGTTATATATAAATACATACGTTTTAGATTGTACAGGGTTAAACCAATTATTATTTATCATTGTATTGTAATAACGTTAAACATACTTTTAGCTTTTATTTGAAATAAAACCGAATCTCCTCTTCCTAGACTTTTTGTGCATCGGGGAGAACTACCTGGTGGTTAATCATTAAGAAAACAGATTTAGAGCAAACATCTGTGCTCTATGTCCGACTGTCAGAGTCGATCAGGAATGGATGCGTGGTATTGTTCACAGTTATTCCAAGAGTGTCAGCGCGTGACTAACAACATGTTCAAACAACTGTGGCTCTGCTTTGTTGTCAAGATCCTGCTCACCATGACCAACACTGGGAGGACTTTCTGTCTGTGATCGACACACTAGAAGACTTCAGGTGGTAAAGGCGATCAACTGGTGTCTGGAAACAAACTCACGCTGGATGGCTCGTAGTCGTGGGATGAGAGTGGGGCTGCTGGGTGGAGAGGAGCTAGTACTGTGGAGACTCCGTCTCTTGTCCATGGAAGGAGACGCCTGAACCGTGATCTTGTGCTGGAAGTCTGGGAGGAAATCACAAAAGAAAATAAAGTCACGATTGAGAACGAACTTGACCACTATTCAACTTGTCAAATTGTCATTTGAAAATAGAATTAAGGAAAATATATATATAAAAATAAATGAATAATAAAAATAAAAAAATACATTTTACATATAAAATAAATAAATTATAAATTCAACTATTTAATTTAAATATTAACAAGCTTTCCAAAAACTATTGTGTATTATTGCGTAATGATATAGATAACATGTGTCAAACTTCAGGCCACAAATCTGGCCCGTAAACCATTTTAAGTCAGCAAGCTATAGTGAGCTTTAAATAACAAAAACTAAGCTAAAAATGAAAGTATACTTTGGTTTATTGTTTGCTAGTATTTTAAAATCATTTAAAAGTTTGACCTGTTGTATAGCAAACAGACTGAAGAGTTATGGATTAATTTGTTCAAAATTCAAGATAGAATTCAATGTAATTGTCTATAGTGGTGTGAATACAGTAGATGTTGAATTTATGATATAATTAACATGAGATTATCTAAAATTACCAGTTACCAATTATCAATACAGTTAAATATCGCAACATTTTCTTTCACCATAATATGTAGCTATTCAACAACACTGTATCATTTTTTTTATTTGGCTTTCAAATTATATTTTATGCATAATAGTCATTTATGGTTTCAATTTCAATCAAGATTTTTTTTATCTACAATTAACATTAAAATATTGAAAATGTTTGTTCATTTTTGTGTTGAAATTAAAATTCTGGCCTAGAGATGGCAGCAGTCATTGCGTCCTCTGGAGCTAGACGAACAATGACAACATATTTTGGTTTCAAAACAAATATAAGTCATTTTTTCTTCACCTGATGGTAGGCTGATGCGGTTGCCATCCTTCAGTTTAAGGCGTGAACGTTTAAATTTGCCTTTCCTCTTCTTGACATTAGGCTTGTCTTTGTTGAGCTGGAAGATGAGGATGTTGAGCTCTCTCTCCAGCACATTGATCTCTCGCTCAGCCAGCTGTTGCTCGCGGCGCTTGAGCAGCTCCTCCTGGGACTTCTGCTGCAGGGCCGCTCGCGAAAGCTCCTCCTCCCGGGAACGGAGCTCCTGGAAAGATCAAGATAGAATTTTGTATTATTGGATTCTGTATCAAGTTATGTTTTTTAAGATGGAAAAGTATGGAAGTATATCATCTAAATATTCAGTGGAAACTTTGAAAACCATTTTTTTGGAAAATGTCATTTTAAAGCATTTTTCTGAATAATTTAATTAAATATTTGTAATATTTTTTTTAACAATAACAGTAATAGAAACGAACACTGTCTGCTTGTGTGATCAAAACATTGAAATCCAATCAATTTTTGTGTCAGTGATGATTAGGATATAAGGCACTTTGAGATCTGCAACATGAACATAACATTTCTGTTTATTGTACGACACAAATTGAACTATATATCTTTTGTAACAATCACAATATACATGTGAATCTTGACTTTTTGTTGAATCATTTTATTAAATTATTTAGATATTTAAAGTTTGAATTCATTCTTGTTTTATTAATAATTCATTACATTTTTTAATATTTTGAAAAGGAATGTGTTTGATATTATGATCCAATCCGAATCCAATATAAACATTTTGGTATAGTAGTGTTAACAGACAAAAGAGTACCAATTTATAAAAAATTCAACCGAATCGATTAGCGTTTGCCGTTTCAGACTAGTCTCCTCCCACAGCTCACCCGTTCATCCCTCTGTTTTCGTTCCAACTGTTCTGGGCTGAGTAATAATAATCCGTTCTGTAAGACTTCCATGTAGCAGCTTTGCCATCAGACCACTGCAGCCACCCGCCTAGACTTAGATTACTATGGGATGTTTACAGAAAATCTGCTGATGTAGCAGCCAAATCTACCAGTAATCTCATGAAGCTGTCGTGGGAAAATGTTCACACTTCAACATCATTTTATTTTGAACACATTTTTAATGTGTGCAAAGTTATTTTCTTTCTTTCATTTCTATCTGACTGTTCCTTAATTGCTGCGACATTCTATCACTCCAAAACCTTGCCTCGTTCACTTTGCCCATTTTGATTTCCACAAATAATGTAGACATTAGTCACATCCATTCTTGATCTTAACCTCCATTCAAGCCAATAAAACAAACTATGCAACAGATCAAAAATCCTTTAATGAAGGTCCTATTAGAAAAAATGTTTAATCACAACAATGATATAAAGAAACTTTTAAAAACAGTAAACTCTAAAGCATCGTATAATTCAATTAAAGTAGCACTACTATTTAACCATGACCACCTTAATAATTGGGGTGTAGGAAAATATCGATACACTAAAACAGTTGTTTTTACCATAATACAGTATCAATATGCTATGACAGTTTTTTCTGAAATTAAATTATTAAAAAATACATATTCTTGTTTCTACAGTGTTCTAACATACCCCAGTATATCGTATTGTTGCCCTGTATCGCAACACATTCTTAACAATCTACACACCTATTTAACAAAAGTCTAACAACTTGGAAAACATTTCAATTTTTATATGATTTGAAGTACAATTATCAAGCATTCAATACCCAAGAATGGCTGTAGCTATCGCAATATTGTGGCAGTATTATGACGTTATGTGTTCAAGAGTCACTGAATATTTAAAAAAAAGAGATAATCTAGTTATGCTGTTAGTTTTTAGTAGCACTAAAATCAAATTTCCTGATACACTAATTTTAGCCGAAACATAATCCACTTGTGCAGAAAGTATAATATCGTCTTAACAAAGGTAATCACTTTTAAGCACCTCTACATATTGAGCACATTTTTGTTCATGTGAGATTATCCAGTTCACTGACCAAGTCTGTTATAGCTCTAGGGAAAAAAGTGCTAAAGAATATTTGCTTTAATTTTTTAAAATCCATCATAAATAAAGGGCACGGGGATTAGTGCTCTTTACCTTCTCTTTGGTCCGAAGTTCGTCAAACATCTCCTGGATCTCCACACGCCAGTCATCCTGCATACTGTGGAAGGAGTCCTGGGGCATTGTTGCCATCACCGCCTCCTCTATGGCTGACAGCTGCTCGAGAATGCAGGAGAAAGATGGACGAACGTGTGGATCCTGGTCCCAACACTCTGAGAAGACAAATTCCAAATCAAATAGTCAAATATTTAATTTGACCATTAAATATTTTGAAGAAACTGAAAAAAAAAGGGGTTAACTGAAGTTACGGTTAAAGAGCACAAAAGCATAAAGCTTGAACTCTCAACTTAAGGAATAGCCTAATCTCATGAAAATGCAAGATACTTAAAGACAAAAACACAGATGAAGTAACTCTGGAAATAGATTAATGCAAAGTTTTGTTCATTCACCTTCCATGAGTTTGGCGAAAGGTTCGGGACAGGTGGAGGGAATTGGTAACGTTAATTTATTGACCGCCACACCGTAAGCCACGGCCAAGCCGTCGATTCCACGGTAAGGCACCTCCCCGGTTAGCAGCTCCCATAGCAAGACACCGTAACTGCAAAACATTCCCACAAAATGTTAATTTTAGGAGCTAAAGGTGACCATCAAAGAGCTTCATACCTCCATACGTCACTGCCTTTGGAGAAGAGTGATGACTTGATGACCTCCGGGGCCATCCAAGAGTAGGTTCCTGCTGCAGACATCTTTGTGGTTTTGTGCCACTCTCGGGCCAAGCCAAAGTCTGTGATCTTCAAGGTCTTCCTCCCAATGTCGTCGTTCTCGATTATTTCAAGTAATAAAACTTAAAAGAAGAAAATATTAACCATTAGGGGTTTAAGAAAATACAGACACAATTTAATATTGCAATGTTTTTTTCACAATACAATATCGATATTGAACAGCACTGTATTGATTTTGTATTTACAATAACATTCAAATATTCATTGCGTTTGTTCCCCTTTTTGTGTTGCAATTGAGCTTTTGGCTGCTAGATGGCAGCAGTTATTACCTCCACTGCAGCTAAAAAAGGAATGAAATCCCTGCAAAGACTGAGGATAACAGGATACAGTGGACTCCAGCAGCTTTTAAAGCTGACATATTTTGCTTTCAAAATAAATGCGTTTCAATTTCATCATGAGTCATGTGTTCTGTAAATTTTGCAACACCAGAGTCAAGTACTCGACAATATTACATGATCCTTGTTCTTGTTCCAAGATATTAGAGAAGGTGGTGTCTGTGCAGCCATCGGTGTTCCTGGTTCAGAGCGACATCCATGAGAAGTTTCAGTCTGGTTTCCGCAAACATCACTCTATGGAGACAGCCTTACTGAAAGTGTCCAGTGACACCATGATGTCAGCTAATTTCGGTAAATACACTGTTCTGGTTGTCTTGGATCTGTCCTCGGCTTTTGACACAGTTGATCACCAGATCCTGCTGAGAAGACTGAGGATGAAGTGGGACTGTCTGGGTCTGTGTTGCAAAGGTTCCCCTTTCTGGGCGCAGTTTCAGTGTATCTGCCAATCAAATAAGGTCTGAATTGGCGGATATGTTGTGTGGGGTCCCTAAAGGTTCCGTTTTGGGTCCTTTATTATTTATTTCCAGATTTTTCTTACCAGAATTTTGCTGATGACATCCAGCTCTACTGCTCATTCAATCCAACCGAGCCCCAGAGGCTTAGTCAATTGTTTTCTAGAAATCAAACAACGGCTGAGTGAAAACAATTCAATTTTAAAGTCCTGGTCCCTTCTTTCAGATCTATTCATGGTCCGGCTCATCCTTACATCACCGAACTGATCCAGCCTTACACCCCAGCTCTTACGACTGTGTATCAGAATCTACTGATAGTTCAGCGCACACGCTTCCGGACCAGAGGAGAAAAATTCTTCCAGGCTGTTGCTCCTAAGCTTTGGAACAATCTTCCATAGTCTACTGACTCCTTTAAGAAATATCTGAAGACATTTTTATCTGTGCAGGCTTTCCCTGATTTTCTGGAACTCCTGTGTTTGTCTTATGTGTCTTGGCCTTTTAAAGTATATATTCTAACTGTGAATTGTTTTTGATTGTTAAAGCGCTTTGTGACCCTGGTCTAGAAAGGATCTTTACAAATAACATTTACTTACTTAGTATATATCGTATTGTTGACCCTGTATCGTGATACGCATTGTATCGCCAGATTCTTGCCAATACACACGCCTATCTATCATATTGATATTTGCAATAATGAATGATGAAGAAACAGGAAAGCGGCGACTGTGAGGAAATTATAGTTCAGTAGGGCTAACAGCAGTAGATGTAGGTCATATATTACAGTTAAAGCGGATACTTGACACTGTCACAAAGAACCTGTCCCCTAAAACTGTTAAACATTTTAAGTTGGAGAGAAGACTAGAAACCTGCTTGAAATGCTACACCAGACCGGAGAGCTCTGCTACAATAAATAAACAACTCATTGATGTGTGAAGGAAATAACCTGAAAACTAGTAGAGGGAAAACAATAGACTGATTTTTGATGAGCCATTTTTAGATATTTGCACCAATATCTCCAAACTCAAATAATTAAAAAAATCATTCATAGGATTTTTACAAAAGAAATGTGTTTTTTCACAGTGTGTGTATGTATCACATTCCGACCTTGGACTTCCCCCTCCACACTTAACTACATAGACACCAACACGGCACACGCTCACATGTCTGTCTCTTTATAATCAGCAGGTATGACCCTCCAAAGATTGCATACTGTACACAACTCAAGTGCGAGCAACACACTGGAACAACTGAGACATTCAAGAATGACTTAACATTAGTGTCAATACCTACCCTTGATAAATAGAGATTTTCAGGATAAATGATCTGGTTATAACAACAGTCCGTTTTTTATTTGACTACATAATCCTGCCAAATCTATTCCTAGATTCCTTGCAAATTAATAACAATCTCTAGTTAAATAGGCTGTGCCTCGTGTCCTTTCTGGTGCCATTCCCGGCCTGGGGCACTGAGGGGATCCTCTACCCAGGGTTTAACAATGGGAATTCCATTACAAACAGGTTTCAGTGGACCATGTATATACTTGTACTTCCTGTGGCTGAGTCTTCGGTTAATGACTCGATAACCTGGCCTGTGATAAAAACATAAAATCCCCAAAAAACTAGTTAATATTGGTTGAATAAAGGCTGATAGCGCCGGGTTTCGTATTTGTGTGATGTCAGCGCTAAATTTAAATTACAATAACTTCATGACGATCATTGATGATACAATAATACAGTTAACAAATTTGGTTTAGTCATAACACAGTTAAACGCTTTACTAACTTACTTATTGTCAAATTAGATCAGATAAAAAATGCTTCTTTTTTTTCACAAAAAAGAATAATAAATAAAATGACTTTCAATTAAAGTAAAATGTTATTTCAAAGGTTAAATATACATATATTATTATAGATTTTAAAGCTGATGTCTTTGTTTTAAAGCCAAAATCAGTCAGCAAAGTTTAAATTAAGAAAATTAGACACCAACAAACACTGGATATTGGATGTTGCTCCATGTTTTTGAGACTGTTAATAGATAGATAGAACTGCACTTCATTGTTTACGGTTAATGTAAGTTTACATTTGCGTTAGTATTTTGAGAAGCACTTTCCTACAAGCACTTTCACATTTGATTAGAGAAAGTATTTGCTCAATTGTTTGTTGTAAAAAACTGCAAAAAATGACAGCCTTGTCCCATTTTTATTTTAATAAGATAATTGTAAGAAAACCAAAAATCTGTGTTTTTTTGTATTATGAATAATAAGCACTCGTTAAAATAAAATCCATTATTATTCATGTTTTGATATAGCTAAATGATAGTAAACACAACTGCAGCATGTTTAACACATAAAACAATGATAAAGGTGGGATTTAGAATTCCTGAAAAGAACATTATATAAACCACTTAAAGGCACAATTACAGCTCCATCGACAAGACGCACAAAGGACTCTTTTGCATTTTTAGATGAAAAACAGCAGAAGTTATATTAGTAAGATGAGGATCTCATTATGCTTTAAATACAGTACAGAATATAAAAACTGTTTCAAGTAAATTTATCAGACAAGAAAATGTTTTAATGATTATTTCAGAATCTGTTTAATATACCATATGATATAAACTTCTTACGATACGATTTCATATATTTTGACACTTGCATAATATTCTTAACATTTTTACGTTGAACTTTGGTGACATGTTCAATTGTCCGACTCTCTTTTGTTTGAATTAAAAGAACTAAAAGCCAAAATATGTCCAAACATCAGCTTTAAAAGCAGCTGGAGTCGACTGTATCCTCTTGTCCTCAGTTATCACCGGGATTTCATTGTTTCTTTAGCTGCTGGATTTAGTAAATTTAATAAACAAATGCCATAAACTGCATATTAATTGTAAATAAAAATAAAATGCTTTTATTTTATACAAACATCATTATAAAATATAATATACTTTTTTTTTTAAATAAGATTAATGAAATTAAAACAATAACTTTATACATCCATATTATGTAGATATTCTAGAGCACTGTATCGATTGTATTAATTTACACATCGGTTTATCGATTCTTTCTCACAGCCCTAAACTCAAGCTTGGTATATTGGCAAGTCCCTCTGTCTATTATGTCTTCTTTGAAAAGCAATGTTTTGAAGAAGAAAACACCAAAATGCAACTAGAGATGGACATTCCCTTCAGGCAGACCCCACCCTAAGTCCAATCTCCATTTAATTCCCCTTCCCAACATCACATCTTTGGCCAGAACCATCTTTCATGTTTGAAAGATGGGAAAGATCAGAAGAGCTGCTGCCATCAAAGCAGGTCTCACGCTTCTTCCCATGGCTGGATCACCCTCGAGGAAAATAAAGAGAAGCTTTTTGTGTGAGAAGATTCTATTTATTTTCACCTGCTAGAAATCAGTTGAAAACAGATAATTAGAAAAAAATTGGAAGCTATAATTAAAAAACAAGATGACATTTATACTTTAAGCACATGCCCTCACAGTTAAGTCGGTCTTAGTAAGTAGTTTAAAGGCACCTAAACTGGCTTTTGAAAAAATGCCTATGTCTAGCGCATCAAATCTGGATGTTTACTTAAGCCATTCATGTTCTTACCATGAATAAGAACTTATTTTCTTTTCCTTTGTCCCAGCAAATTAAGCCAGAGCATAAGTGTGCTTCCTGTAGTAAGCAGAAAAAAACTTTCAACATTCCCCGACTGGTGTGTCTATAAAACAAGAGCCCCCAGGCACACTGGTGGATAGAAAAAGGATCAGGGCTAAATCCAACTATCCTGGTCGCATCTCTGTGGTCCACTTGCTCATTTGTTAAGCCCCTTCTAGTTGGTCTCAAGCTCATATAACTCGGTTAATTAATACAAACAAAAGTAAAAAAATTTACAAGAAGTAGCTTCTGATGTATATCCAGCTGTCCTTTTGCTCTAAAGATAGTTGTTTCGGGGAGCAGTCCATCTAAGCTGGGGGCCCTTTTTCCTTGTCACCATGTGCAGCAGCAATACAGGGTAGGTGCAATCAGGGGGAGGTTGAACCAAAAAAAACAGTGAAAGCATCTCATCCCCGCCCAAAAAAACATATATTCTTGTAGACCCACCTTAAACTATGAAGTAAATTAAAGCCAATACAACAGATATATCACATTACTTTATGTGTGTGTGTGTGTGTGTGTAAATTTTGGTTTACATTTTTGTTGAATCATTTTTCTCCATAAATAAAGCTCACCATAGATACAGTAAGACTTGAATACAAGTGGATAACGTTCAGGTTGTGAAAGAAATACTGTATTGAATGTGCTTCAATATAACTTTACCCCTAATAAGGTAAAGTAAGTTTTTGGTTCCTCTACTTTATGACTTCTGACATTGAGATTCACACTTTTTCCAAAATTACTAATACATTTTTTATGATTACTTATTACATCCAACAATATTTTTTAAGTTATTCAGAAAAATGAAACAATGGATTCTTTTTGATAAAATAAAGTGAAAAAAACAAGGGCAGAAATTTGATTTTAATAGCTGCTGTACCATTATAGCATAAACAAATAGGTCAGGGATAGGTTTTATCTTAGCAGAAATCAGTCAAATCAACTCAACATTTAAGCTGGTATTACATTTTATCTTGTTATATTGGTCTTTTAATAAAAGTAGGTCAAATTACTTTTCTCTTCATCATTATGCAAAAACATTCAACCCCAGATTATGGCCATATACAGCTATATTCAGAATAATAGCAATCCAACATGACTAACCAGATAAATCACTGTTTTTGGTATAAAACATAATAATAAATGGAAAATAATTTACCAGCAGGTGTAGTAAAGTCAGAGGAACCAACAGACCCAACTTTAATGATATGAATACTACTGGGTCTGTGTAATTGACTAATTAAGTAAAAGGGGTGTGTTCAAAAAAATAGCAGTGTGGAGTTCAATCAGTGAGATCATTCATTATGTGAAAGAAACAGGTTTCAATCAGGTGGCCCTTATTTAAGGATGAAGCCAGTACATGTTGTGCATGCAATTCTCTGTGAAAACTGTTGAAAGATGGGTCGTGCCAAACGTTGTTCAGAAGAAATGCGTGCTTTGATTAAAAAGTTGATTGGAGAGGGGAAAACGTATAAAAAATTGCAGGAAATTATAGGCTGCTCAGCTAAAATGATCTCCAATGCTTTCAAATGGAAAGACAAACCAGAGAGACGTGAAAGAAAACGTAAGACTACCATTCGAATGGACCGAAGGATAGTCAGAATGGCAAAGACTAAGCCAAGGGTCTACTCCAGGGAGATCAGAGACGGTCTGAAGGTACCTGTGAGTGCTGTGACAATGAGAAGACACTTATGTGAGGCTAATCTACCAGGAAGAAGGCTCCGCAAAGTCCCACTGTTGCAAAAAAGACGTGCTGAAGAGGATTGCATTTGCCAAACATCATGTCGACTGGCCTCTGGAGAAATGGAGAAACATTTTGTGGACTGATGAAAGTAAGATTGTTCTTTTTGGATCCAAGGGCCGCAGTTTGTCAGACGACCCCCACGGAATACAAGCCAGAGCACACTCTGAAGACCGTGAAGCATGGTGGTGCAAGCATCATGATATCGGGCTGTTTCTCTTACCATGGTGTCGGGCCTTTATATCGCATACCAGGGATCATGGATCAATTTGGATACATCATAATACTTGAGGAGGTCATGCTGCCTTATGCCGAATGGGAAATGCCCCTGAAATGGGTGTTTAAACAGGACAATGACCCCAAACATAACAGTAAGCGAGCCAAATCTTGGTTCCAGACCAACAAAATTGAGGTTATGGAGTGGCCAGCCCAATCCCCAGACCTTAATCCAATTGAGCAATTGTGGTGTGACATAAAATTAGCTGTTTCTGAGTCAAAACCCAAAAATGCAGAGGAATTGTGGAAGATTGTCCAATCTTCCTGGGTTGGCATACCTGTTCAGAGGTGCCAGAGGTTGGTTAACTCCATGCAGCACAGATGTGCAGCAGTTATCAAAAACAGGGGTTATTCAACCAAATATTAGTTAACTAATTGTCAGGATTGCTAAATGTTAATATTTTTTCAGTTTATTTAGTAAATATTTGAGTTTGTAATGAGAAATGCCGACACTGCTATTTTTTTGAACACAGAAATATCACATTTTCTTTCATATTCTGCAAAGTAAATAAATATCGATACTTTTTTCTTTATGATTTGTTGTGCAATACCATGTGCAGTGTTCCTAATGAAAGAAAATGAAAAATATTATAAGGATTTTGAGCTTTATTCACTTTTTAAAAAACACTGCTATTATTTTGAACATAGCTGTATATAACCAACACTCTTTGCTTCCGTTACTGGAGATACGAATATCTAAGGTATATTGTAATGAGGGAGGAAAAGGTTATGGTTTTCAGCTCAAGTAGTCTTCATTCCTTATTTTCTCTTCATCTGCTTTCACTTCGGTACACACAGAAAGAAAAGTGTGCTTCCTAGATCTGGGGAGGCCATTGAAAGTCTACAGAATGATGGACATGTGGAGAGACCGGGAGAGACTGTGTGGGGAATCACCCGGGCAGTGTGATGAAGTCTAACAATAGCTTCAGATTGGAAAGAAAATGCTGTTGCACACGCTCGAAACTGAGTGGCGTTCAAGAACACATTCCTTACATACATGTGCTTGCATCAAAAATGTGAAACTGCTTCTTTAATGTGGGTTATTTGTGCTGGCTCAGGTCCAGGTTTCACTCTGTTTTTTTTTTGGTTCTTATCTGCCGCTGGGTTTTTCAACAAGACCAATTTTCACCTCATTGCACTCACAACGTGGACTTTTTG
Source organism: Callionymus lyra (assembly GCF_982586985.1). Classification (NCBI taxonomy): domain Eukaryota; kingdom Metazoa; phylum Chordata; class Actinopteri; order Syngnathiformes; family Callionymidae; genus Callionymus; species Callionymus lyra. Next base: position 28,008,636 of record NC_141828.1, read on the forward strand.
GTTTGATTCAGATAAAAATGTCAGCAACCAAAAAAACTAATACTAAAGTTTCCCTCATTATATAAAGTTACATGAAAGTTTTAGACCAAGGAAACTTTTCATGCATCCATGTTTTCGTGACACAGAAAAAAAAAACTGTAGAAAATATCAATACACCTAAATATTTCAAATGTTTTTTTTTCATTATACTGTACAGACATTCGACATTACTGAATTGGGTTTTTTAAGATTAAAATACAAATATTTAGATGTTGAACAAATGGTTGATAAAAGTCAGATGGCCAAGTCTGCTGGAAATGTGCCCGACGAAGGTCAAGGACAATTTTGTGACTGGAACTGACAATATTGTCACATGTAGGAGTCTGCCGACTGGCTAGGTTTAGTGGTCCTTCACATAGTCAATGAGTAAACCTACCACCATCTTTAATATGACTAAACATGGGGCACAATACCTCCATTAAAATGTACCTTAATCTATAGTAAGATTTTTTCTGAACTTTCTAGAATATAAGGCTGAATACAAAAACTGATAATGGCACAATTTCAGTAATGAGGCCATTTTATTTAATAAATACTGTTCTTTTACCTTCAATGAAAAAGTTGTGAATTTAAAGTTTTGTTTCCAAAACTTTGTGATAAGCCATCATTTTTGAGCTTATTGAAAGTTCCAAAGTAGGAGTGGACAAATAAATAGGCAAGTGAAACCCCCTCAGTTTGTGGCAATAAAAGAGTATGGCTGCTCTCCGGAAGATTAAATATGAACAGAACAAAACAAAACGAGGGCTTTGAGACCCTCTGAGTCCTAGCCATTCTTCTGGCCACAGTAGCCTAGCAACCACTGCTTGACCAGTCCATTGTGCAAACGTATGTTAAGCTTTTATCCCTCATTAGCAACATTCCTCCCTGCAGGCAGAGATTTTACAGATTAGGTTGAAAACCAACAATGGAGATTGAATAAATCTTGCTGACTTCTAGTATGTTATTTTCCAGACTAATAATTGATCAAATATATGAATGTTTGTCTGGCTGGAGAATGTACAAAATAAGTTGATAATTGACTAGATATTTATTTTATTCCACTCAAAACAATAACTCATAAACCACAAATTAAGAGTGAGTGAAGGTTTATCGTTGGTATATATATATTATATACATAGTTATCATGTTATTATTATATCATTTTATATGTGTTAGTCGCAGCAATATGAGTCAATCAGAGGAACAGAGCATGTTAGATGTTTTGGTGGAGGCAATTTCAGCGAGGCCAGAATAAGACGTTTTGGTCATGTATAAGGGATAGTGAGTATATTAGTAGAACAATGCTCGGGTTGGAACTGCCAGGCAGGAGGTCTAGAGGAAGACCAAAGAGAAGGTTTATGGATTTTGTGAAAGAGGACATGAAGTTGGTTTGTGTGAGAGAGGGGGATACAGAGAACAGGTTTAGATGGAGGTTTATTTGCTGTGGCAAGCACTGAAGGGAGCAGTCGAAAAGAATAATAATAAGTAACCACTTTGTTTGTAAACAATCAGCCATACTCATTGAGTGTTGAAATGATGCAATCGTTTATCCGTCCGTCTGCACTGCAAGGAACAGGAAAGTACATTTTTCATGTGTTCTGGATTACCATCTTGAACTGGCAGACTTCAGTGCCAATACTATAGCAATAACTTAACTGACTGACTTTTTCTAATGGGTAGTGCTTGCAAGAATGCCAACTGCCATCTGATTGACCTCATATTCTACCATTGATCATAGATAAATGTTATCAATGATGTATTAAATGTTTTAAAAGACATTCAATATATAAACCAAAAAATGTTGCGCATAAATCACAGTATGCTTTTTTAGATTTTGGGTGAGTCCCATTAAACTCCTCAGTACTCAAATTCGTTCCTCAAGCTCAAAAGCTGCACTCCTGCGACGGTAGGTTAGTAATTATTACTTATTTGAGTTATTTGTAAAGCGCCTTGACCAGGGTCACAAAGTACTATAACAATCAAAAGCAATACACATTTAAAAATGTCTACAAATCTAAAAACTCTAATAGGCCATGACATGAGACAAACACAGGAGTCTCAGAAGATTGGGTAAAAGGCTGCACCAATAAAAAGGTTTTGAAATGTTTCTTGAAAGAGTCAGTAGACTTCATCAAACGCAGAGGGAGAGGAAGATCGTTCCATAGCTTAGAACCAACAGTCTGGAAGGATTTCTCTTCTCTGGTATGTGTGCGGAACCATCAGTAGACTCTGATCCACAGACCTAAGAGCCCGAGCTGGGGTGTAAGGCTGGATCAGATCACTGACGTAAGGATGAGCCTGACCATGAATAGCTCGAAAGTAAGAACCAGAGTTTGAAAATGGGTCCTGAAAGAAACTGGCAGCCAAAGCAGAGTTTTTAAGGATTTCGGGAAATTGAGTTCTTCTACTAGAGCGGGTTTTGTATTAATTGCAGGCGAGACACACTTCTTGTTTAGACACGAAAATGAATGGTTACAATAGTCTAAACGTGAAAACACAAATGCATGGATTACAAGCTCCTATCGTGTCGTGACAACATTTTCCTAAGTTAAAAGATTTTTCTCCGTTTTTTTGCAGTGTTGTAATGGAGACATGTCTTTGTCAAACACAACAAGGCCAGTTTGCCAGACTGGCTTAAGTTATCCAAGTACTGACTCAACCCTGGAACCTTATCATCATTCCTTATCCACATTTAGCTGCAAAGTCTTTTCACTGACCCATTTTTTGATTTCTAGCAAACAATTGACTAAGCTGTTCAGCCGCTCAGCCTCTCCAAGATCTTGGACAAGAATGGTAGATTAGAAATAGGCCTGGCTTTTTGAAATATGAGGGGTGCAACCTTCCCTACTGTTTTTAATTCTCCGGGACCTAACTTGGTAGTAAGGGAATCAAAGAATGCCTTGGGCATCAAGACGGAAATATATGACAGCAAAAACCAGGAAATAGCTAAGCTACAAATGTAAGTATTTTCTTTGTTAACAGAGATTTTAAAATATTTAGTTGAATATCTGCTTAAAATAAAAAGTAATTAACAAGTAAGCCACACAAAGAAACTAATAACCGACAGGTTGCCCCTATCAAGCTCCCAAAAACATTAAATTGTGGCTTGTAAACTGTTAATATTACGGAAATACTACTGCCCTAGTGAGAAATATTTTTTTTGTTTCCTGAACATTTATATGAGACTTGACCAAATACATATATTTCACTATTCTGCTATAAATGATTCCTTGTTTATTATAGAGGCAGTTTATCAAAGAGGCCGGCTTGGGGAAGAAAGTGGAACACCAGGCTGACAACAAATGGAAAAATCTTGAAAAAAGGTTCATAGTAATATTAAAATCACACCATCCTGTGAAATAACAATAATAATCATATGTATTTGATGTTTTCCTTCATTCCTTTTTGAGCTGCACGATTAGTAGTTAACAAATTGCGATCTCGATTCCTACTTATAAACGATCTCATTTCCGAATGACGACGATTATTAAAAAAATAATAAAATGAAAACATAAAAGAGAGATTGTACCGCATTTTGATCCGGGACGTCACCTGCATAGAAACAAGCGCTCCCTCACAAGCACTCGCCCTCAACAAGTGGGCGGAGAAAACGAGAGCAGTTGCGAATCTGAACAGTTATGGAAGGAGTTGAGACTGAAGGAAAAGAGGAAAATGAACCGATCGTGAGGATGATAAATTCACTGTAACGCTCCTTCAAAAAAAAGGTGCTTATTAAGGTGTGGAAGTTTTTTGATTACAAGAAGGCGATTCAAACCAAAACAACGTAACTTGCCAATAGTGTTAGTTTCAGCAGCAGCACCGCAAGATAACACCACGAACTTAAACAACCACCTGAAACGTCACCATAAAGTGAAATATAAAGAAGCTGCAAAAGCGGAAAAAACGACTGGAGAAAATCCTCCTCGGTCAATCCCCCAGACGTCAATAACGGGAACCTTATACGGTGCTTCTCCATACCCGTCAAGCTCCCGCAGGCATAAAGACATGACAGAGGCATCACGTATCACCTGAAGATATGGATCAATACGGTTTAAAACGAGGGATTTTGGAAAATGACGTTACACAAAAATTGTGTTCAAATAGGATTAATGTTAAATTGATGCACACTTTGATTAATCAGTTTTCTTCAAAAACTCTTCTCTGATAATCTAAAAACAAAAGCCCACAATTACCACTGTTGCTGGCACAATTCTTGCAGGTTATGTTGTTGTAAAACATCATGTCATATTGTGTAAACAGTAATGGACGACATTTAATGACGCATCTGCTCTTAAGATGCGTCCTATTTTTAAGTGAGCAAATGAGCCTTGTTCCTTAGTTATGAGGACCAGCTTTGAGGTTTGAGCTTGAGGATCGATGCAGAGGAATGAAGAAGGCAGTTGAGGAGAGAAACGGGATTGGGTCTTAGATAAAATTTCCAACAGCATTTCTGATATTTATTTAAATATAGGGATTTATAAGCAAATACATCGATCCCTTTCTCAAACCACACATTTCTACAAAAGTGTCAACTGCCGTCTCCCAGGTCACATTGAAGTGACAAAATAAACACATAGACAGGCTTCATTGGCAGGACTGTTTATTGTAGGGGGAGTTTGTTTATGTTCACCAAACATCGGATTAGCTGAAACTATCTAAATGGTTACATCCCTTCTATCCCATGTTCGCCAAAATCTACACCAAAAATTGTGTGCTCAAAAAGACCTTCAAAAAAGATACACACAGACAAAAACATTTATCTTCAAGGATGTTGTGTTTTGATCTGATTTAACAAAAGTGATTTTTTTCCTCTAGGACTCTCCTTCAATCCAGATATACATACTTTCCATCTTAATAACTTATCTATATCATCACTGGGTTACACTTAAAATAGTAATAAGTAAATAAGTAATTTTGAAGTTCAAAACAATCAGTTGACGAGAAAAGACGGCTGGTGAATTACAAATGATTTTTCAAACAATAATTGTTTGTTTGTGTTATGTAAGTTTTACACTTATGTATACTTATCTAAGACTAATGTAAAAAAAATGTTTTGATTGGCAAGGAATTAAAAATATAGCCCCATTAATAATATCTAAACTATTTGAATAAAGGTGAGGGTGAAAAACACCGAAACAAAGTTATCAACTGTGCGTATCAAAAACGTGGTAACTAGATCACTTAATTTATTTGCGGAACAGGTCTTAAGAACCACAATAAGGTCAGTGTCATTACTAGATTATTAGACACGCTAGATGATTGAACACCACAAGCCTTACTAAGCATCTAAAGACAGATCACAACAAATACTATGAGCTGATGGAAGAAACAAGAAAGAAGAAACAAAACAAAGAAGTAAACTTTACTGTTCTGTAGAGAAAAGAGAAACTTTCATTAGACCGTATGAAAGTCAACGATAAAAAAACTTGTGTTAATGTTGACTTCATCATTGGAATCTGCCTTAATTTACTAAAAGGATCATTTGTATTCAATAATGGTTAAATAGAAGCTGACAGCGCCGAGTTCCTTGTGTATGACGTCAAAGGACACTCTGCTAAATTTAAATTTCAATAAAGATCAATGATGACTAAAAAATACATTTACAAATGTTATATTAGTCAAAACACCATTAAATGCTTTACTAACTTACTTTTAAATCGTTTTAATCACAGATCAAATGATGATTGTGACAGAAAACTCTCAACTTCATACAATAGACCCAGCAGCATGCAGCATGGGTAAACGCTAATTCTCTAAGCGTGTATTTAAAAACAATGTATTTAAACCCGCGATCATCAACAAAAGTCCTACAGATCTCCTCACGTCCCTCACGAAGACCAGCATGCACACCTTTTTTTGAATCAGATACAGACTGGTTTATTGGATTTGTTTACTTCATTTTGTTCGAATATATGATTATATTGTGTGGTTCTTGTCTTAAAAATTAATTAGCAAAACCTAGGAAGACTAAGTTCTTTTAATTGAATTGTTAATTCTACAAAAGTATGATTATCAATTATTAATTAAATCTTGACTTTGTGTTCACTTTATAATCTTGACACTTTTTTGTTTGCATTTTGAAAAGACTTGGCCTGGCTGATTGAGTCCTATGACCTCTGTTGTGGGCTCTGGTTGGTTGAGCACATTGCCTGAGTGTGGCCTGAGGATGGTTCCAGGTTACTTGTCTGGTAAATCACAATCCTTATTTGAACAACATTTTTACCACCGGTGAAGTGGGTTCGGCTGGGTGGGTAAGCATGTGTGTTTTAAAGGACGAGGATGGAGGTGGCCCAGCTGAGCAAACTGACTTTAATTTCACATCCTCCTGATAGTACCCCCGTGCCTCAATACAGTAGCACAACTTTCCCACCTCTGTAAATCCTTCAAGAGTAAAGGCCAGAGGTTTTCATGTTGTGAAGTATGTGAAGAGCATTCTACTGAAAGATTCTTGTTGAATAAATAAAGAGACATAGTTGAATTTTAAGCTTGCATAGGATGCACTCGATTAGAGACTAGATGGATTATAGGAGTACGTATTGGTTGTGTGTGCAAGTATACCATATATTGCAATACTGTAAGACGGATGGATGGACGGACAGACAGACAGGGATATATTGTGCTTCTTTTCAATAATTAAATTAAATAGCATAAATGCTACATGCTACATTAATGCTTAATATCAGCCAATTGAATTCAATTGAAATATTATATTCAAGTGAATATTTGTATGTTGTAAATCAAGGTTCAGTGGTTCTCAATAGGGCTGAACGATGAATTGCATTAGAATTAGATTAAAAAATGTGATTTTCATATCGCAAAGGTTGTGATTACATTCAAGTTTATGTGCTTTTGATTTTTGGACACACTCCAAACTGATAAATTACAATAAATGATTTTGTTTCACAGGAGTTGCACTTAAAGATGAAAGAAAAATAAAAGTAACAAAACATTTCAAAGTTTTGTTAATTTATTATTGACTTATAAATATAAATGTTGACATCAAACTTTTCTGCTCGTTTTTGCGAGAGTTTATAAAGTATTTGCAGAGAATATTCAAAAGGCTTCAAGTAATGTTTGTTTTGAACTGTAATTAAAGTAACTAAATGAACCTTCTCTGTTTATCTAAATTTATGCTTAATTTGCCTTAATCTTAAAAATAGTTTCCGCCGCTGCCGCTGACCCGGAAACACTCAATCTAGTTCTAGTTCTTTAAATGTATATGTATGATTGTAAACATCGTTTTCATTTTTATTCAAGCTGTAGCATAAAAATACATGTTTTTTTAATTGTAGTGATTCTTTATTAGTATGTTGTGTAAAAGGATGGTGTGTGGGTGTGATGACTAGTACATTTATAAATTGCTTAACATACTTTTAGTAAAGACAGACAGACGGACAGCTAGCTAGAACATTATTGGTTACAAAGTAAGTAAGTAATAATGTAAAACTGAAAAAAAAGGATCTCTAATTGAAAACTTGATACAGTGCTGTTGAATATTGATACAGTATGGAAAAGAAAAATGCAGAGTGTATTGATATTTTCTTAAAATACTGCTTTAGTGGGATTTCAGCTAGTTACCAATAACAGGTCGGAAACAATATTGTTTCAAGATCGATCAGCCTGATCATTTTTCAAGTGAAAAATACATTTATATGCGGTTTTCATTCATAAATTGTTTAATTGTAACTTTTAAAGTTTGGCAGACATGTTGGAATTTCTAACCTCAAGTATTATTAACTGTAAATGTTCAGGGTTTGTTTTCCTATGTGAAACTAGGTAATCAAATAATTTGAAGATGTTTGGGAAACTGATCAGGATAGCTCTTAATCTGAGCAGGCAAGCCCACAAAATAGTCCATAATTAGTTCGCTGCAAAAACAGTGAAAAATTGACAGAAAAAGGTTGATATAGTTATTGGCTCTAAGAGTGGGGGATAATATTTATACAACTATTCATTATGATGTCAAAAGCAGTGTATCAATTTGTTCATATTTTCTTTTTTTAATCATAGCTCTTTTTTCTGTTTTTATTCAATAAGATGTGTATAAAATAATTCATTTTTTCAATTAACATTTAACATGCAAACATTTTTTGTGTTGCAATTCAACTTCCAACAAATATGTCCTCCACAGCTAAAGGAAGAATGGAAGGAAATTAAGAAAGGATGAGAGGGTACAATGGACTCCTGCAGCTTTAAAAGCTGATGTTTAGACATATTTTGGTTTCAAAACAAATGAAAGCAGTTACAGTTTTATGAGAGCCATGTGGTTTGTAAATTCTGCAACACCAGAGCCAAGTACTCGACAAAACTACAAATATATCCCCTGTCCTACAATATTGCAAAATATCGTGATGTTGACCCTGTATCGTGATATGTATTGTACCCAACAGATTATTGCCCTATAAGACTGCACTGTTTGATCGGATGCTGTCACAAGTGTAATAAACTTTATTATCATGACCTCACTATGTTTACATCTGGACAAGTGTGATTATTCATATTTAATCATATGTTATAGACTTGTTAATTTTATAGTTGTTTTTTTATTATCAGCAGTGACATATGTTTAGTGAGCACAAAGTTTACTTACTGTTGCTGGACTTCAGGTCGCGGTGGATGATGGGTACCCCGGCCTCCTCGTGAAGGTACTGCATCCCTCGTGCGATCTGGACGGCCCAATTGACCAGGATGTGTGGAGGGATTCTCCTCCCAGTCAAAGCCCGGTTTAAGGTCCCTCCTCGGGCGTACTCCAGGACCAGACACAGGTTGGGCTCGTCCAGACAAACCCCCTCCAGCTTGATGATGTTGGGGTGCTGTAGCATGGAGAAGAGTTTGGCCTCTTGCTGGACACTGCAGGAGGTCGCCGTGATGTCCTCGTCTGGGTCCTGCCTGGCCGCCTTCACCGCCACCTCCTGGCCCTTCCATGTGCCCCGGTACACCTTCCCGAACCCCCCCACCCCGATGATCTCCTCGATCACCAGCTCGCTGAACGGGATCTGGATGGGGTCCCCCGGGACTCGCTCTCGAGTGGAAGCGCTGGCCGCGGGGAGGCGGTAGATCGCGGGCTGGTAGGTGACATAGTTCGAGGGGAAGATCCCGACGCGGTGGTTGATCTTGCCGGTCCACCAGCCTTCGTCCCCGGAAATCGCAGCGTCCTTCGAGAGCACCTCCACCACCTCGCCCCTCCGTAGGCTGAGCTCGTCCTCGCCGCAGGCCTCGTAGTCGTACGCGGCAGTCCAGAGAGACCGGGTCGGACACAGCGGGGCCGAGTGAGCCCAGGACCGGCCCGAGGAGGGAGACTCATGCTCCCGGGTCACCTCGCCGCCCGGCCGCCCCTCACCGTTTGGGAAAGCGGCCAGCGAGACATCCATGGCTCGGGGGTCGTGGCGCCACCATAGGCTGCACAGCGCTCAGAACTCGAGTGGAAACTATTAAAAGAGCGGAAAGTGTCTCGCTGGAGTCCTCATGTCGCTGGAGAGACACGCTGGCACGGAAACGGGGGAATTCCCGACGTCGCCCGAGACAACCGTGTCCCGCGGTGGAAACTTTATCTCTTTCTCGCTCTTTGTGGGTCAAAGTCGCTCCAGAACACGTTCAATTAAAAGCCTTTCTGCTCGCATTGCAAGCTGACAGGACTGCTCTCGTAAATATAATAACAATTACACCACTTAGGATATGTGTCCCCACGACATCGTCCTCGGGATGCTAACGAGTTAGCCTATCTGCACCGCAGGTGCCGCAAGAGGTGCACCTGCACCGCCGCGACTATAAGGCTGGACAGTCGGCCTCAGTAAGCCAAACTCCTCCCCAGATTTGATTTAAAAAATAAAAATCAGAACCCGGAGAAGAAGAAAAAGTTGTTGGTCGGCAAAATCAAAACTTTTGCCGGCTAGCGCGTTAGCCTAGCATCTAGTTAGTTAGAGTAAAAAAAAGTTTATTTTCCCGTATGGAAGTCCAGGATTAAACTTCGGATAAACAATCGTCGACTGGAAACATAAACCCGCACATGTTTGGATCCATTGCAGCATCATGTGGACTAGAAAAGTGTTGAGAAGATCCACTCCGTCCTCAAAACAAGACTTCGAGACCAACTGGTTCCTTGGAGCTCTCTGCCCGAGCTGCTGGCCACCGTGGACTCTGGTTGGCTCCATGGTTAGACACGTGATCACGACACCAGTTGGGGGAGGTACCTCTGCAGGAATGTGAGTGAGGAGCGTCTTCAAGGGAATTATGAGACACGGACACACACACATAAAACACACACACAAACACACGCTTGGAGTATCATCCGACGTCACTTGATATTCAATTTGCAGTCGTTAATGCTTGTAATAAAGGTAGTACAATATTTGTTAAATACAATAAACCTCGCTAATGTTTATGGTTGATGATATATGTATCATTAGTAATTCATTATTGCATATTTCTTACTTTTTATCACATATGACTTGAATACTTTTTTCCGATCATTATTTTATTATTTGCTGCTCCCAATCTTTTGAATAACTGCCTTTGGTCTCTCTCTCTCTCTCTCTCTCTCTCTCTCTCTCTATTTCTCTAGAAAGGCGCTTTACAAATGACTTACGCACTTACTAACAGTATGTGTATATATTATGTATTGATATGGATATATTCTCAGTATATGCATTCTTATACTATTATGTAATATTGTGTTGTATCATGTTTATATAGAGATCTTCTTAGAAATATTTGTTGTTGTTTACCACAACAATTCAAACGTATTTATTTTAGCTTCTTTAAACATTTTCAAGGGAAATTACCATAAAATGACATGTAAATAAATAAGGACACTATAGTTTAACTATTTCCATTTTTATTTATTTGTATTTGTATTACATTGTAAATACATTTAATGGATGTACTAATACAACAAACCCCTTCAACCATAACCATTATTTTATACTTTTTTAAACTTTTTAAAGATTGCATATTTATTTTATTTTAGTATCTTCTTTAAATATCTATCAATAATTCAATTTATATATTTTACTGAAAGTTCACGCAGTCGTTTGTTGTTCTGCAGAATGTCGGTGGAGGGAGGGAGGTGAAGAGCATGTTGGGGGAGGGATGGGTGGAGGGAGGGTGCTAGGGGGGGAGGAGTCGGCGCTGCGCCTCTGCACAGAGGAGAGGGAAGACAAGATGAGGACGACAGCAGCGCAAATGGACAACTCGACACCAGAATGGGAGAAGGCACGCGAGGACAGAAGCATCGTCGCGTTATGAGTGAGAGAGAGAAGAAGAAGAAGACACCCATCCATCGTCGCCCCAACATGGAGGCAGGATCCGTCCTCTTGTCGTAGCCTAGTAGCAGCATCATTCTCCCGTCCAACCTAAGCGACGAGGAGGAGCGAGAGGGGGAGATGGGCTCCCAGGTCGTGCAGACTCTGCGTCAGGGAGTCTGGGCATCCCTGACGGGGGGCTGGTACCACGACCCGGACCAGAGCAAATTCAACAACTCCTGCCACCTCTACGTTTGGATCTTCCTCCTTATGCTGCCTCTGTCTCTCCATCTGGTGAGTCTCCTCCTCGACCGTGTTGTTCAAGGCCGCCGGAGGTGCTCTCGTGGTCTTTCACTGGTCCTGGTCCTTCTGTTCATTGTCCTCTCAGCGAGGAGAGATAAGTGTAGCTATGAGAAACATCATGTCGCAGTGATGCTCCTGCTGAACTGAACGCATGGCTGCTTCAGACGAGACAACACGAACTCCGATTAGACAGAAATAGAAGTATATCAGTGTCTTCATAGTATTTACTCCTCAAATATACGGAAACATTTAATCTTTTTAAATCAATAATTAAAAAATAAAAGTTATCTTTTTTCATTTGTACACTTTTAAACTCAATATAAAATATTGGTATAATAGTGTCAACCAAAATACCAGAAGAGTAAAATACGACTTGATAAAAAAAGATCAGTCACGTGATCATTATATTAAACTATATTTCTGGATACATTTTTTTTTTAGAAGATTTGAATGTTGATTGGCTTTAAATAAAACATTAAAATGATAAAAAAAAAAAAAAAAAAACAGCAGCAATTTAAATGTTAATTTAACAAATACATATTCTGATGACACTAATGTTCACCTCCCTCACATCATCATCATCTGTTGATCTTTTATGAGGAATAATTCTTTGATGAAAAGAAAACATTTTTGTAACATCAGTGTCTCAATATACAGTAACAACGTGTTTTTAAACAACATGCAATATCCTTCATCAGCCTCTTCCATTTCAGCTTCAGCAGGACAGTTTAAACTTTTCTCTAAGCAGCTATATTATTTAACGGCTCCCTAGGACCCCAAGATGTTCCAAGGCCAGCTAAGAGTAATAGTTTCTCCAGCGTGTCCTGGGTCTTCTCTGTGGTCTCCTACAGGTGAAACATAATGTGTGGCGTCCAGGAGAAATTCTGATCAGATGTTCACCTTTCCTGACTCTTGAGTTAAAAACCTCACCTTGGTGTTGCAGGATTTACACACACAATGACTAAGTTGTAACTGCTTGAAAAAAAATTAATAGATTGTTGTATAGGGCTGAACGATTATTAAAAAATATATATTCTCTAGACGTCACTGATCAACGGGTTAAAGCGTCTCTCTCCGTTTGCTATGCTCAGAGCCGCTCGCAAGTAACTTTGACTGCTAGAAAATTAAATGAACATTAAATAAAATCGCAACCTCTGCGATATAATAATCGTCTGTTAAACTGCTAAGGCCGTAACAATCCGTCTATCAACCTCACGCTTCATTCTTTTCTCAATTGTAAGCAAACCCCAAGATAATTGAACTATTCCACTTGGGAAGGATCTCTTTCGCAACATAGAGAAGGCTCCCCAACTGAAAAGTAGGATTTTAGGACCTTTGTGATTTGTAAATTGAAAATGTTGACCAGTTTTGTTTGAAAAATTGCAGGCAAGCTTCAAATGTCAAGAGTATTTGAAGTGTACATGACAGTCGTATACCACACAAGTGATTGTCACAAAAATTGTTAGTTCATTTTAATTACATACATTTTTTAATTTGTTTGTTTAAATTGAGAATAAATGCAAAACAAGCAATAATGGCTTTTGTAGTAGGAGAATTTTTTTTTCTTTGAAAGTTGAAAAGTCATCTTGATTCTGACGATGTTAAACCTCCCCTCAGGCTCTCCCTCCGACCATCATGGCTCTGAGCATCTACTGCACCTCCATCACCGTCTTCTTTGTCCTCATCAAGTGCGCTAACTACAAGCTGCACCTGATGTTCGACGAGGGCGAGGTGGTGGTCCGCAGCAGCCTGTCTAACCTCAGCAGGGCTCCAGATAAAAACTGCAACGCATCCGACTCCTTCTTACCTGCAAACATCAGGTGAGATGACCTCACACACCTGGGGCATCAATCATGTTAGTTATACGACTGTGATTATCAGGAGCATCATCAGATATGTATTTAGTAATGGGGTAAGTAATGTTTTCTAAAATATATACTTGAACTTGTATTTTGACTTTATATGATAATATATCTTTAGTAGGTTTTTTTGATTTTCTTCTTATATGCCCCAAAACAACACACAAACACATCAAGGAAACCACAACAGGTTGTGTGAGGCAGCAAGAGACAAAGACTATGCTTTGGTGGGTCTCTACCAGCATATTGTGTCTAAAGTATCGAAAAAAGTACTGACGAGAGCATCTCAAATAGCACAATAAGCTTCAAACACCCAGCGGACTATAGGAACAACTCAAACTATTGCACCTTTGTTTGAACACTAGTCCCTTTGGTTCCAAACCAAATCAAAGTATTCACCTATAAGAATATTGATCACTGTTGATACACAAAAAATAACCTGCCCCAACTACACTGCCAAACCTGTGCAGCATCTCTAATGAAATCTAAACTAGCCTACCCACTCTCAATCCAAAACATCCTCAAATTTACAATAGCTACATGACGTACTGAAAAAGTACATCTACATTGATTAACAAGAGGCCAAGCATCTTAACTTCCTTTGTCAAGAATCTGAGAATCCCTCAGATGCCCTGCAGGGGGAGCTACTTTGCTTCCACCCCCACTTTCAATTCCAAGAGTTACCCAGTCGCTTAACGTCTTGTCTCTTGCCTATTACAGTATTTTTCAGTCACTACCAAGCAAACTTATAAACTCTTAACACAAAAAAGGCACAGCATCAGTGTTTTTTCGCCGAACAGTTCACACATTTGATGTTGTTTTCACGCAATATGCAGTCATTGAGACAACTTCCGCTTCTGGTGAGCCTTTGAGCGGCTGCTACGAGAGTGGGCTCCTGCTATTATTGCCAAAACAGTCGTTTTAACGACGACTTCTATCTACTAATATCTCTAAGGATATGTCTCAAGCATCAGGGATCTACGTTCGCAACGTCTTTTTAACATCAGACAGTCGATGGAGCAGTTTGACACTCGCAACAGTTACCAACGTCCCGCGAGTCTGTTTCCTCCTCCCCTTCTCATCGACACGGACTCTGTGGAATATCGGATGCTCTCTCAGGTACTGGGCGATTTCCAAAAGAGTTTGAGAAGGAGATCTGGGATTCAGGTCAGGATTAGACGTGCAGCAGCGATCGCATGCAGGAACATCATCGGACGTCATCTTTGTTTGAACAGCATTACTCTCATTGAAGAGCGTGACGACACATCAGCGCTGCCATCTGCCTGGACCTCAACGAGTGGTGGTCAGATCTTTTCATTTCCTCTTTAAAATTCGACATTTACAAAAGAGTTGAACGTGAGTGACAGCTGTAACCCACGTGACCGCTGCTTTTCTCTTCAATGGATCCCATTCTGCTCGGCTGTTAGTGACTCGGTGTCATCAGTGACATCATCAGTGCTGCACAAAGGTGTTCTGAATGTTCGCTCCATTACCAATTCATCCTTTTCTCTGAATGATCTCTTCACAAGAGAAAAGTTGGATTTATTGTGTCCGTCTGAGACTTGGCAGAGAGAAGAGTTTATTCGTCTAAATGAACTCTGTCCAGTAGGGAGCGCTTTCATAGGGAATCCTCGCCTCTCTGGTCGTGGGGGAGGTCTTTCTACAGTTTATAGAGATAGTTGTTTGTTGGTTCTACAAGACCTTTCTATTCTGTGTCAAATTACCGCCCGCCTGGTCCTGCGGCTGTGTCCTTAAAAGACTTTAGTGACTTTTTATCTTCCATTATTTAAATGGAATATGTTCTTAATCTTGGAGACTTTAATCTTCATGTTGATGACGCCCCATCTTGCTCTGCTAAAGAAACTTTTAACTTTAACAGAAGCCTTTAATTTTGGCAACATGTTTCTGAACCCACTCATCGAAAACGCCACATTTTAGGCTTAGTTTTTACTCTTGGCCTGGACACTTCTAATGAATCTGTACATCTGCGTGATCATTCTCTTGTCTTGTTTAACCTGGACATCACTGAACATAAGCCCTTGAAAGTTAGGTCTCAGAGGCGTGTCATCTCAGCTGATACGGCAAACAGTTTTTCTGCTATGTTTGACCCTCTTTCCTTCAATGCCTTAACGTGGACAATTTGATTCACTGTTTCACTACTCATTGTGTTGAAATACTGGATCAAGTGACACCTGTTAAATCGAACTTGAAAATTCAGAAAAAACGGTGCCCTTGGACAAATGAAGATCTGAAGAGACTTTGTAGAAAGACTGAGCGTCTCTGGAAGTCCACTAAACTTGAGGTGCACAGACTTCACCTCAGGGATCTGATGTCTTCATACAGTGAGATGATGGAAACTGCCAGATCTGATTATATCAGGAAACTGGTAGCAGCAAATAAGAAAAACCCCAAATTGTTGTTTGACACGATTAATTCTCTCGTGTCTCCTGCTCCTCAAATCACGCCTGTCTTCTGAGAAGCTGACAGCAATGCATTGTTGAGAATTTTAATTGACAAATTTAAATTGATCAAAGAGAAAATATATCCCTGTGTGGAACCCCTGCTGTCACTGAGACTTTCTACACCTCGTGGTCTTCCTTCAGTGCTGTATCTCTGGGTGATGTTTCGGCAACAGTGAGCAAGATGAAACCCTCCTCTTGCTCGTCCGACGTCCTTCCTTCTAGGCTATTTATCAAAGTGTTTGATGAAATTGGGCCCTGGGTAACCAAATTTGTTAACCTCTCCCTTTCCACATGGGGTTTTTCCCAATACATTTAAACATGCCATTATGGAGCCTTTGCTCATAAATAAAATGTATATAAAGATTTGTAAATATATCATTTTTAATTTTCAAAACAACATTTTATTTTGTAAAACTCCTGCGTGTGAAATTGTATTTATGCTGATCAGCAATTACACGGATTCTCCATTTACAAGTCCTGCAATTACACAGATTTGCCACTTATAAGCCATGTTTAAACTACAACTAAACATTAAATAACAGGCTGACTCTCGTTTTTTTTTGTTTAGACATTATTTATATTCTCATGTTTTTATTCTCGAGTTTTTATTCTGAAAATGCACTACCCTAATACTACTACCATTTTAACAAAATACAATGTAATACCGAGTACCAGGTATGTAAAATTAAATTATTCAAGTAATCAAATCCTAAAACAATTTTAACTCTTCAAATTATTAGTTACACATACACAAATACATGGTCACCTTCCTTTGTGTTCATCATCTGATTTTCACCGTATTTACCTTTATACATTTCCACAAAACGTACATTTTCTTAACAGACAAGCTATACCTCCCAACAAGACTATGTTTAGTAATATTTACGGATGTTAACACACAACAGCCCACAAAAGCAAAGACAATATTCAAAACCTTAGATAAAATATAAAACCTGTTTCTGCAATAATATCAGTGGGAACAGTGGCAGTGAGAGGAGCCGTTACATGAGCAGTGAGAGGAGCAGGAGCAGTGAGAGGCGCAGGAACAGTGAGAAAACCAGGAGCAGTGAGAGAAGCATGAGCAGTTAGAGGGGCATGAACAGTGAGAGGAGCATGAGCAGTGAGAGGAGCAGGAACAGTTAGAGGGGCAGGAACAGTGAGAGGAGCAGGAGCAGTGAGAGGAACAAAAGCAGTGAGAGGAGCAGGAGCAGTGAGAGGAGCAGGAGCAGTTAGAGGAGCAGTGAGAGGAGCAAGAGCAGTGAGAGGAGCAGGAGCAGTGAGAGGAGCAAAAGCAGTGAGAGGAGCAGAAGCAGTTAGAGGAGAAGGAGCAGTGAGAGGAGAGAGAGCAATGAGAGGAGCAGGAGCAGTGAGAGGAGCAGGAGCAGTTAGAGGAGAAGGAGCAGTGAGAGGAGCAAAAGCAGTGAGAGGAGCAGGAGCAGGAGCAGTTAGAGGAGAAGGAGCAGTGAGAGGAGCAAAAGCAGTGAGAGGAGCAGGAGCAGTTAGAGGAGAAGGAGCAGTGAGAGGAGAAGGAGCAGGAGCAGTTAGAGGAGAAGGAGCAGTGAGAGGAGCAGGTGCAGTTAGAGGAGAAGGAGCAGTGAGAGGAGCAAAAGCAGTGAGAGGAGCAGGAGCAGTTAGAGGAGAAGGAGCAGTGAGAGGAGAAGGAGCAGTGAGAGAGACAGGAGCAGTGTGTGGGCTTTTTGCTGATTTACTTCTTTAATGTAATGCTTTTGGATGTGAACATTTCATGTGGGCATAAAGTTCCAAGAAAACAGTGGATTGTGTAAAAAGGAAACATAAACGTATATGCAGTTTTTGTGGTGTCAACAATTTCCAGTATTATATGTACCTTTTGAAGTGAAAACGTGTTATTCTTTGATACAACACATTTTTTTTAAGTCAAATTTCCAGTAAAATCTATCTGTAGAGAAAGATATTTTCTATTTTGAAATGAAGAGTTAGTATATATTTAACAAAATGTGTTTTTGAGAAGATAATTATCTATTTGGCCATCTGTGTTTTATATGTGTGAGTTTGCTGTCTTAACCAAAAAACACAAACTAAAAATAGAATAAAATAGACCACCAATTCACGCCATGGTTCACAGCAGCAATTTGTTGGGGTTTTGTTGTTGGGAAACGTCCCCTTCCCGGTATCGATGCGTGATGGTGGTAAAGAAGGACACAGACACAGGAATGAGTTTAAGAGAAAATGCTTGTTTAGTGAAATATGCAAAGTCAGAGACACAACTTACATGGTGATGGCTCTTGGCAAAGCAGATATCTAT
Source organism: Callionymus lyra (assembly GCF_982586985.1). NCBI lineage: Eukaryota > Metazoa > Chordata > Actinopteri > Syngnathiformes > Callionymidae > Callionymus > Callionymus lyra. Next base: position 28,026,802 of record NC_141828.1, read on the forward strand.
CGCAGAAATGTCTTCAAGTGCCAAGTGCAAAGTATTAAAGACACACCGGAGATTTTATATTGTGGTCAGTCCTGCTTGTATCATTGGACAGCAACTCTAAATAATTGGCCTGTAAGATGGCTGTGCCACGCGGTCGTTGTAGAAAATTACCGCAGTTGATCTCTTTTAGAGAAAATCTGTTTATCAGTTGACTCACGCAGCTGGTGTCCTTGAGTAGAGACTTGCTGGCAGCATCTAAAGATTTGTTATGTTTCTCTCAGTGTGTAGGTTTGACTTGACCTGAAGTACAGCTGAGCACATGGATTTTAAAGCAATCAATGATTATTTCATTTGACTTTAATATGGAACATAACCTGTTAATCGAGTGATTATTTAAAATGTCTGCTAAATCTAGATGATCGATACAGTAAAAAATTAATTTCCCCACAATTTGTTATGGTGACATTGATGCTAAAATAAACGTATATTTGATAAGAAAAGACAGGCTCAATCTGAACATCCTGGCCTCCTCCTTGATCAGGTCAGAGAAACTTCACTTTTGAAACATTTCATGACTCGCTTTAAACACCAAATCAGCTGTTTTGATTGACAAACGGCTCCAATCAAATGTTTTAGCGCTCTTACTAAATGGGCATAGCTTTTGACCAAAAAGCTGCCGATTAGTTGATTTTCTAACTTGTAGGAGGCTGGACCAATCAGCTGGACCTTCATAAACGTACTTGGACTTGTGTTCCTTTACTGTCTTTTCCATGAAAGCATTAATTTTGACCTTTCTCTCCTCCTCTCAGGAAGAGCAGCACGGTCCCAGACAGTGTTGCCATGACGATGTTGGCACACAAGCGGCCAAATTCTGTGATCCAGGTGACGGTGAAACAGACTGAGACAGACCCGGGGCTGATCGGCGTGGTGAGTGACAGCACAATGAGAGTCCATGACATTGACGATATTTGTTCAAAGAGTTTTTGGTTCAATTCCTGCAGGAGAGTTCCAGGTCTGATGAGACGAAGCCAGTGAAAGGTGATGTAGATTTTCATGATGTCATCATTGTTGGAGTGAAGAACTTACTCTAACTTCTTCTTCTTTTCCTTTTGTCTGCTTATACAATCAATATAAATAAATAAATAAACAATTGTTTCACAGTTTTTACTTTAATTAAACATTTGGAATATGAGTGAATATGAGTTAAAGACAAACATATTAAAAAATTAATCCAATACTCTGATGACACTGATATTCTTCCATGAATATGGTTATGAAATGTGATTTATTTTAAATTTTTAATTACAGATAAAAACATTTAAGTCACATGATTGCAAGAGAAAGATAATAATAAATCTTTAAATTATTTACATGATAAAATAAAGAAGCATACTTTTTAATAGGTCATCAAAAGGACTTGATGGTTTAAAAGGAGTATGAGGGAGTTTTGTTCTTGAGTGAAGGACAATCCTTTTAAAAAGTTGTCATTTGCTCGTTGACATGTTCTCTCTTGATTGACGGCCATATGTCTGCACCTGTCACAGCTCAGAATGTGGGCGGAGCTGTGGAGGAGGAGGTGGACCTGAGCGCGGAGCCTTCACCCGATAACCTCACCAGCCCAAACCCAGACCAGGGGGCCCCTCTGCTGCAGGCCCAGCAGAGACCCTCGTCCAGGGCCCAACCAGGAGAGACCCCGTCCAGGGCCCAACCAGGAGAGACTCCGTCCAGGGACCAACCAAGAGAGACCCCGTCCAGGGACCAACCAAGAAAGAACCTATCCAGATGTTCAGGAGAGACTTTGAAAACAGACGCGGACGAAATAATCAACACTGACCAGGACAAGTCGGAGGTTACACTCTCACAGCAGGAGCAGAAGAGGACGGCAGTGATAGACTCGGCTCAGGACAAAGAAGCAACTCACAGAGAGACAGCAGACGAGGGTCTTCCTTCCTCCAGAGGAAGTGGAGAGGAGGACATGAGTGACAAAGAGCCGTCAGATGACAACATCTTTCTGGAGACTCCAGAAAACAAAGAGGATATTAACAACATCCAAGAACCTGCAGAGGTCAGTCGCACCAGAGTCTTTATTCATCACAGAATTGATCTTCCTGATTTTGACATTAGATTGTTCTCGATGAGTCAACACAAAGACAAAACTGTGGATTCGAAACAACTTTTTATGATACCTTTTATCAATTATTTTTTTTATTACATATTTTTCTCAACACTATACAGGAGTATATCAGTGTCAGAAAAATTGAATGCTGGAAATTACGTTCCGTTTAAAAATGTTTAACTTTACATTTTAGATTCCGTTCTTTTTACATTTATGAAAGAAACAGATTATATTCTTATCTCAATATTTCCAACATACATTGTCTAAATTCAATATTATTTTATTCATAGCCCTTTAAATGTAATATAAAAATGTTATAATAGGGTTGTAAAATAGCCAACCTGTTAATACTGAACACAAACAAATAACTCCAGCCCCCTGCACCTCCTGTAAGGGATTAAGCAGCATAGAACATGAATGAATGAATGAATGAATACTATGAATTAATTTAATTTTATGAACATTTGGCAGAGATTGTGTCACAAATGAAACAACTTAAATAACTGATAACTTCTAAGAAACTAAATATCAAGTACATATTTCATCATTAAAAACTCAAGTTCCAGGATCGAAACCTCCCAATTTGTTTCATGCAAGACAAGTATCATATCAGGAAGTAGAAGAAAAAAGGGTTCTGTATTAATTTTTATATTGTTATTTCATTAAACTTAATTTGTTGTTGGTTTGGTTACTGGAGATCAGGAGGAGTTTTGTTCTGATGAAATCGAGGTGGTGCTGGTAGACAACTCTGGGCCGGTGTCGTCAGGCACTCACCTGGAGGACGGAGACACGGTGAAGATTGTCATCACGATGAGCTGTGACCCTCAGACGGCCGCTCAGCTGGAAGAGAACCTCAAGCAGAGTCTGCTGAAGAACACTCAGGTGAGACTCTTTAACACTCTTGAACTTGTTAGCAGTCGCTACAACATCGAGGGTAAAATCAGGCTTAACTCCCATGATGCCTTTAAGTTATTGATAGTTGTGATTGGTTGGCTGGGCGGCCAAGCGTTGTTGTAGCTGTTCAGGTCACCGTTACTGAGAAGGTTGTTGAAAGGGATGACACCTCATATTCAATGTTCAACTTCATGTTGTTAATCGATCGTCTTCAAAATATTCAACAGTCTAATTTAACGATTCAAACATTGCAACTTTTTAAAAATTGAATGTTTTTGGCTTTATTTTAAGCATTGAGTATTTTTAAATTAAATAATTGTATTAAATAACTTTTATATTTAAACTTTACATTTTTTTAAACTAATTTAATTAAAATGTGAATATTTTCAACATGAATTACATAATTTTACACACATTCAGTTTAATATTTTAATTTAAATAAATCAAAAATAATTTTTTCAAATTTAATATTAAAAAATGTGAAGCCTTTCAAATTCAACATAAATGCGGGTCTAACAGTGCCACTAGACAAAGGTATCAAGCCCCTTAATCTTACTTTTAGCCAATCATGCGATACATAATCATGTGACAACATCGATTAGGTATTTTACTGACAGTGTGTGTCTACTTTGTTTGAACTTCTTGAGTTTAGTCATCTTACACTACATCTCATGATCAATCTGGGGTTTCTGATGTCAATGGATTCTAGTAGGAACAATGTTTTATTCTGAAAATGAGATCAGTCTGTATAAGAGTGTTTGTCGAAGCCCTGCCTGCAACGTCTGCTCAATTACTCAACAAAATCAAATTCATTACAAACAAATCAACAAAGTGAACGAACTTCTGCTCGCTTTAACTCTTCTCTAAGAGCGCAACAGACGTTCATGTGAAACAACATCCCGTCAGTTTTATCAAATTGAAGCTGCAGGTTCAAATTAAAGCAGCTAATGCCAGATTCTCTTATGTGATCACGTTGTAGTGATCATAGGATTACATTTTAACAAAACAGCTAGCGCTCTGGTTATAACAAAAGTTTAAATGTAATATTTTAGAATATACCTTGAATAATGGAGCACCACCCCTGAGTCTTAATCCAAAGGAAACAATTAAATGTATATGAATACTAATTAATTAATAATTATATTAATAATTATGAGCCTCTGATCAGGCTCAGAAATCCTAAATATTGCAAAGGCAACTGATGTACTTTTATATGATTTATTGAGAGAAACAAAGAGAAAAGGAAGAACAGTTAAGAAAAATGTAATGAAACGATGATCGCTTTGATATCATGCAAGGGATGATATTAATTACCAGGAAGTAACTGACTTGAAGGTTTTTATAAGTCAATATGTCAACTCTCGAAAAGCTTATTTTAAGCTAATCTTACTACCTCAGATTAATTTGAAAAACCCCAACACATTAATCTATTCAAGAGTGACAGTGTTACAGTTTCTTACGTCGTTACAAGAGAGGATGGCGTGATTACGACGAGGCAGTTGAGGTGAAGCCGGGAGCCGAAGGCCCTGGATCTAGTTGCGTTGTGGAGTATCTTGGCAGGGACCACGGTAATGACAGTGTTGCGGCCGGAAGCACTGACGTCTTGGTCTCCTTGGCAATACATTTTTGTAATTCCGACTTTCAAAGGCCCATGGTTGGAGCATCCCATCCCTTCCATCAGAGTGCAATTACTCTCCTAGCCTGAAATAGGCCGAAGTCCAACAGTTTCCTCTTTGTTTCAGTTGCAAAGTTGTTTGGGTAAATACCAAGTAGACAAAGTTTTCATAACCTCTTTTCAAAACGATTTGTTTGGCTTTCCCGTAGACAGTGTTCCAGACTTCTTTTCCTCTATACATTTTGAACAGGTATCCGTGATATTGCTATATATATTTCTATATAGATATAATCTTGCTCTGGTGCTGATTGTTTGAGTTTGAGATTTAAAACATGCTTCATTCCACTCATCTTTCTCAATATGATCTATATCCGTTATCCATGTATTTAGTTTGTGATCTGTGGATTCATTACAAATTGGGACTAGTAAATTGTAACATTTGAAAACATGCCCCCTTTCTTCTATATTCTTTAAAGTAACTTCAAGTCTTGTTAGGGCCGGTAAACCCAAAACCAGGCCATAGGTGGATGATATTTAGCTTCTAAGATCTGTCTGCATACAAGTCTCCATCTGTCTGAAGACCCTTATCGTACCACATTTTAAATCCTTTATCTCAGTAGTAATCAAGCGCAGAGAGAGAGGAAGACAGCCTGTGAAGTTCCAAATCTTAGGAGTCTGGAAGGTTCTTGTACTTGAGCGCGTCATAATTCTCGCTGCGTTATAATCTGAAAGTGTGAACGGGAATTATATAGTTGACCCTGAAAGTAACTGGCAGCCAGTGAAGAGATTTAGGTATCGGAGAAATGTGATTTCTTCTACTAGAGCGGGTCAGAATTCTCGCTGCAGAGTTCTGAATCAACTGTAGGTGAGACAGCTCCTTCTTGTTAAGACATGAAAACAAACTGTTGCAATATTCCAGGCGAGAAGACATAAACGCATGGATGACAAGGTCCAGATCGTGTTGTGGCAACATTTTTCTAAGTTAAGAGATTTTTCTCAGTTGAAGGAAACAGTTTCTGGTAAGTTTTCCATAATTACCATAGGCAGGAACCTCTTTGATCTGGCACACTGGTCTGGAGGCAGAGGATTCTTATGCTGAGGGTGATTACTGATCAGCTCTAGCTGTGTGCCTTTAGAAGGGTTCATGTGGGAGGAAAGAAAGAAAACAGGAAGTAACTATACAAAATAAAACTACAATAAAAGAGAAACATAACAGTCTGTCCTTCCTGTTGTTCAGTTTGTCAAAATTAGTAAAGAAACATTTGTTTATTGGAAGAGGTATTGAGTTTGAGTTATGATAGAATTACATTTTAATTAAATACATTCTTCCGATCATGGATATGGTAAAGTAGTTCCATCGTTTGAGGGTTTCTGTTTTAATTGGCTGATATCATTTGATCAATTTTAGAGTAACACCTAAGTATTAAAATTACTCCCCTTAGGTAGCTGTTGTATATTCTGTTTTTATTATTGGGTTCTCCCTCTCATCCTTATTAAGAAACATTATCATAGATTTTAAATTATTGATTTTATATCGAGAAATGTTTCCAAATTCTTTAATTAGCAGAGATAAATTGGGGATTGTAGTGGCTAGTTTTGTAAGAAAAAGATAAATCATCTGAGTATAAAGATATTCAATGATTCAGACTACCAATTTTTATAAAGTAGCAGTAGATTGTTAAGATCACAGCGGTTGGGTTCGTATACAGTAATCAAATCCTATTAATGAAATTTTTCAATTACATTCAATTACATTTTTTTAAAGCATCTTATCCTAACAAATTTATCTCAAGACACTTAACAGTTGAAGTAAGACAAAAACAGATCCCAGCCATTCAACAATGAGCAATTAGCAAAACACTGTGAGGTGAGCTGTGGTGAGGAAAAACTTTCTTTTAGAAGGCAGAAACCTTGAGCGGAACCTGACTCATTGTTGACGGCCTCCTGCTATGACTGGCTGGGAGGAAGGATGGGGGGGTAGACAGATGGATGAAGAGAAGAGTGAGGGAGGATACAGTGAGAGAAAAGAGGAGAGTATAGGAGAGTCTATGGAGGTGCTGCAGAAAACTCTGGATCCGATGAAGTCAGGGAGATCCTGGATCAGCAGCAGCTCTGGAGGTGGAGCCCCTAGTCCAAATCTTGGAAGAATGTAAAAAAGATACTCCAATTCAATACGGTCAAAAGCTTGACATGCATCAACCGACAGCATTGCTGTGTCATTATCATTGTTTTTCCCATGTAATATGTTAAGAACTCGTCTTATATTATGATATCCCTGACTGTTAAGAACAAAACATTGTCGATCATTGTTAATTAATTGAGGAATATTTTTTTCTTGTTCTTTCTCACTGCATTTTCTTCACCCGCAATGCCAATAATTAACGTGCTTTCTGACCTTGATCATAGTATGCTTACTTTGTCCACACAAGAGTTTGGGCTATTTTTTTTTTCAGACATAAATGTTTTATATTTGGCTCTGATAATAAATTCCCTTCCATTAAATTGATGCAGTTGTTTGGTCCGTGTTTAATTCAAAATATTTATTAATACACATCTCGATATGTTTAAGTCTTGGCCTTGTAGCTTGTAGACCAGAAGTTTCCATTGTGAACATTGCTCAATTTCGCAAAGATGTATTTCTATGGAAATTGCAGCATGGTTGCTAATAACTATAGTGCTATACCAGGATCTTTTAACAAAAGGTACCAGCTTAATCAAGTAGTCTAGTCGTGAGTGGGGTATTATAAGCGCTAGAATAACGTGAATATTCCTGCTTATTTGGTTTTTTTTCTCCACACTTCCACTTCCATCTAAGTACATTTCAAGGTACAAAGTCTTAAATAAAGTAAACAGAACTTGTTTTTTTAGCCTAATTAAACCTGTTCAGCTCCAACTGTTTTCCCAAAAAGTAAAAGGTAGATGACCGGATAAAATATCATTGTCAAATCAACAAGCGTCTCCCTTCCTTGATCTCAAGGAGACTTAAATTCTTCCTCCTTTCTTGGTTCTCCAAGTCGTCGGCTTTGCCCTCCAGGTAAGCGAGGCGTTTAGTAACTGCGGCGAGTCCAGCTTTTTCCCAAAGTCAGCCCAGTCCCACTTTTATCAGGTCCGCCATGTCAGTTTCGATTTTCTCCGACATTGATGGTGGCGATTTGCCAACATTTCTCCTTGTCTGAGTATTAGTTTCGGCGGATTTGACCAAGGTAGCTTTTGACATATCAGTCAATGTTGTCCTCTTCGGCTAAGCTGCCATCTTGAACGGTTCCTGCCCCCCAGACCCACAGATGTATCTTTACTCTGTTCAAGGGATCACAAGTCTTTGATTTATGGATCTTCTCTGAAAGAGCAGTTTGGTTGTGTAGTGACGCCAGAGAGGTTAAGACATGCTTGGCTGGCTGATGAAAGCTGAGTGTTGGATCGCTGAGAGCTTGCTTGCGTCTTGAGAAGGGATTGCAGCAGGTAGACGGGCCGCACAAAGTTGCAGAGTAAGACAGAAAGGGACAAGAAAGGGGCAGAAGAATCAAGAGAGCAAAAGAGTTGAGAGTCGAGAGGGTTGAGAGTAAGAGAGAGATTTGTATAGTGCAGACCTTTTTAAGCAATATTGTGGAGCTCCTGGATTGGTGAATGAAATCTGATTCCTCAGCAAAAAGGTCTGAAGTTCACACATAGTGCTAAGTATCACTCTATATATCACTATAGAACTTCCGCAGCTCTAATTACATCAAACAGTAGATAGATATCAAAATACTTTTATATTTGGTTATATAAATCATATGACTTTCTTCTTTGGCTTCTCTGTACCTGATAATATTTTATGTAACAAAAAATGTACATTTAACACTCTGAAAGTCATTTGGTTATTCTGCTTCTTCAGCCATGTGTTGGGGGTTGCTGATCTTTGGACCCAATATTCTGATGGAACTTCTATAGTTTAGTGATGCCAGACAAAACCAAAAGAGAACCGAGCTACTAGTGTCGTATGATTTGCTGAAAGTTCCGGAGTCACTATTATACCAATATTTTTATATTGAATTTAAAAGGCTGTGATTTAAGAACTTTGATGACACTATTATACTTCTATGAATGAATGTTGTGAAAATATTAAATACAAATAAAATGTTCACTACTTCAGAATTTAACTCTTGTGATAAATGAGTGACGACTGTGTTTTGATTCAGGTTCAGAATGAAGCAGGTGAATGTCACATCAAAATCCCCGTCATTACCTTCGATGCCCCGGAGGGAGAGGAGGAGCTGTATGAGGAAGAAAAAGTCGGCTCAGAAGCCAAACTCGACCCCAGACAGATGATCAGTCCTAGCGAGGAGTTCCATTTGTGCAGAGAGACGGTCAGCTGTGAGTGTCCAGACACAGACCAGGACCACACAGGACACACCGTGACCAATGAGAGCATGCACAGTCCTCAGGCAACCCATGACAACAGCTCATCTGGGATTGACGTCCATTCTCACCCGGATGACTCGCCTGACCCTCTAGACCCTCAAGTGGACCCACAAGGTTTCCTGCGTCTGCCTCCCTTGGTGGGTCGGTACGGACCAGGGGGCAGGACACACATCCGTGGACTCAGCATGGACAGTGGCAAAGATGCTGTCCTGCTTTCCAGCTACTCCAATTACACCGTAAGTTGGACCTCAAAGGAAGTTTCTTGATTAATTTTAGTTTAAACTTTTGAAATTTGAAAACAATATCATTGTTATAAACTTCAATTAATTGTGTCTTTTAGTCTAATTTAAAATGTTTAAAATACTAAATGCCACACAAACACAAGTACCTAATATAAGATTTGTCAGCTAATATATATTTTTTAATTTTTTTGGAGCTTTTATAATTACTGTGCACATTAATATGTCCTGATTGTATTTGGGCTGCTTATGTTTCAAACCTTTTTATGATTCTGCTTGACTATATTTAATAGTTTTTATTAAATTATAGAATTGTTTTTTGTTGTGCAGTGGTTTTAATTGATAATGTTTAGTCTTTTCTCTTTTTTTTAATAACCACATGCACAGAATAAATTCACTAAATCAAAGAACATTATGAAAGGGTTGTTGGATAAAAACATTAAAGAAAAAAATTAAAATGACAAAAAACATTTTTTATGGCTCAAATCATTTAACATAATCATTTTTATTATGTAAAATATAATTAGTTTGTATCACCACAAATTTGATTAAATGTATTAAATAACTTTGATGTATATTTGTATTACTAAATCACAGAAACATATAATAATAAAACTTCTTCCGTCACTTTCAGACTACGATGACCAGCTCCAAGTCTGACCTGGAGGCGAAGGAGGGACAGATTCCCAACGAGTCCAACTTCCTGGAGTTTGTGTCCTTGTTGGGGTCCCTCAGTGCCAGAGGGGTTGGAGCCAGTTCCAAGGAAGAGGAGGAGCCAGAGGTCAAAGAGGAACATGTCTGCGAGGACACAGAATGCTCACATGGTTTGTCTCCATTCCTGGCAAACATTTTGAAGCTTGAAACATTAAATGTCAGTCAGTCACCCTGGTCTGGAAAAGCTCTCACTGCTTACTTACTTAGACAACTTCTACACAAACCATAACATCAAAACATTACCATTCACTTCAAACTCATTTTGTTTCAGAATGTCTTTGTCCCAAACCAGATGTGAGGAGAATAGAGAGCACCTCGGACCACAAGCCAGAAAGACCTAACCCGCCCACCAGTCTGGTTCCAGACACACTGCAGGCGATTGCACTGACACACATTGCGATAGTCAGTCCGGATAGGTGAGTCAATTGAACAGAAGCGTGACTCAAGTCACCAGGATTGAAAACTCATTAAGTTTTTCCGCCTCCAACAGTCCTCAGACTGACAGAGAGAAGGATCCAGACTACGACTCTCTTCCCTCTCAGACGTCTCAGTCGGAGAGTTCCATGTTGCAGGTCATCTGTCGACCTGAAGCCACCAACAAAGAAGAAGCCTACACCTTTCACACCGTGCACAGTATGCACTCTTCATCTCTCACTATTCAAATCACACTCTATAATTCACACTCTTCATTTCTCACTCTTCAATTCACACTCTTCAACTCAGACTCTTTAACTCACACTCTTCATTTATCAGTCTTCATCTAGTACTCTTCAACTCACACTCTTCATCTCATATTCTTTAATTTGCACTCTTTGACTCACACTCCTTAACTTGCACTTCCTGTCCTCACTTTACACTGAAGATTATAAAAACATCACTCTGTGACTTAAATCAAAGCTCTATCATTTAAACTACAAATGGCTTCATTAGTGGGATACAAAAATTCTAGAACAAAGAACTTACTGGTGTAAGAAAATATGGATTCACAACTTAAATATGCGATATTTGTTTTCCCAATACTGTATCGATATTGAAAAACACTGTAACTTTTTTGTAATTTACAATTTACAACACAAAATTCAAGGCGGTTTTTCATTTTTATGTTGCAAATAAACTAGATGGCAGCAGTCATTGCGTCCTCTGCAATTAAAAGAACAATGTCACCCCACAAGATGCCTGTGATAACTGAGGACAAGAGGAAACGATGGAGTCCAGCAGTACTTTGCTGTACTTGATTCCCCTCAGTAAAATCATTCAGAGATTTCCTGATGTTTCTTATCACATTTTTGCTGATGACATCCAGCTCTACTGCTCTTTTGATCCAACTGACTGCCCCAGAGGCTGAACATCTTAGTCAATTGTTTGCTAGAAATCAAACAATGGCTGAGTGAAAACACTCTACAGCTAAATGTGGACAAAACTGAAACTCTTGTGATTGCTCCTTATGATAAGATTCCAGGGTTGAGTCAGTACTTGGGTGACTTAGGTCAGTCTGTCAAACTGAGCCTGAGAAACCTGGGTGTTGTATTTGATAAAGACATGTCTCTTGTTCAACACTGCAGAAAACTCACCAGAAACTTTTTCCTTCAACTGAGAAAAATCTCTAAACTTATGAAAATGTTGATCTGGAGCTTGTAATCCATGTGTTTGTGTCTTCTGGCCTGGACTATTGCAACAACTATTGAAACAGTTTGTTTTCATGGCTTAACAAGAAGGGGCTGTCTCGCCTGAAGTTGATTCAGAACTCTGCAGCGAGAATTCTGACCCGCTCAAGTAGAAGAACTCACATTTCTCCGATCCTTAAAACTCTTCACTGGCTTCCATTTTCTCTCAGGATCAACTATTCATGGTCAGGCTCCTTCTTACATCATTGATCTTATCCAGCCTTACACCCCAGCTCGGGTTCTGAGGTCTGTGGATCAGAATCTACTGATGGTTCCACGCACACGGTTCAGGACCAGAGAAGAGAAATCCTTCCAGGCTGTTGCTCCTAAGCTTTGGAACTATCTTCCTCTCTCTTTGCGCTTGATGGAGTCTACTGACTCCTTTAAGAAACATCTTAAGACGTTTTTATTTGTTCAGGCTTTTACTTGAATTTCTGGAACTCCTGTTTTGTTATCAGTATTATCTTGCCCTTTAAAGAATATACTTTATTGAATATTGTTTTGATTGTTTAAGCGCTTTGTGACCCTGGTCTGGAAAAGCGCTATACAAATAAAAATTACTTACTTACAAATAAGAATGTCTTAAGATGTTCGACCCGCTGTTGACAACCCCCGATGTGTTTCACTGTGTTTATAAAGTAGTTTTCTATTACTCCAGGGTCACTGTTGGTGTGATGTGCTTCCATCCACATTATGCGACGACTAACTGTCAATGCATCCATTTATTCCAATGCCATAAGACTTGAGTTCATCATAGGAGTCCATATGCCACAGTGAGTTTGGTGCCATACAGTTGTACTGATGAAGCCTGAGATGCTGTGCTCGCCGGACGATCTCGACCAGCCAGCTCCCATTTCACAAACACAAAAGAGGCAATTTCTTCCAAGTCCGTCTGGTTCTTCCTGCGGAATAGACATAGTCCCTTGCATTGTTTTTTTTTAAAGTCTGTATACTGACAATAGTTTGATGCTATTGTGCCAAAAAATTGATTTCCTACAACTTTATTCTCGCAATAAAGTAATTTATTAAGACTATAATCTCGTAATTAAGTATTTTTTAAGTATTTATTTTTGAGTGGCCCTAATACTTTGTCGTAGTTATACTTACATTATTATATGAAAAAATAAAATTTAATTTATTCAAAATATAACAAATTGAACCTTTAATAAAGAAGTTGTACATGTTGTAATTCCAATTTCAACAAAAATATAAAGTTTCAAAATTTAAGTTAAATTCAATCATAAAATATTCAGATGACAGTAATATACTAATATAAAAAAAAGATTTCAGTTCTTAAATGTACCCATTTTCATTATATGTGTCTCATAATAATAGTAATAATAATAACAATCATCACAAGACATTTTTATTTTTGCAGGCTTTTCCTTGATTTTCTGGAACTCCTGTTTTGTTCTCGGTGTTATCTTGACCTTTTTAGCATATATTTTATTGAGTTTTGTTTTGATTGTTTAAGTGCATTGTCTAAAAATGTGTCTAAAAAAGCGCTCTATAAATATAAATTACTTACTTACTTACATATTATCCATATTTATTCTGATCAATAATGTTTGTGCGACTGTTAAAAATGTTTCTGTTGCAGGAGATCGTCCTCGTAAACTGTACGCAGAAAGAGCTCTCAATCTTCCTCTGGGAGCTGAACTGATCACCGGGAACATGTGGTATTGTCTTTCCTCATGACTTCCTGTTTATGAAAACTGTTTGACATCTTGTTCCTTCAGTGATTTGTTGTCAACGTCGTCCAACTCGGAATGTCAGGACGGTCTGGCGGGAGCTCACTCCGACTGCCCCTTCCAACGTCGCATCATCCCCTCTCACAGGCTTGGCCCCCGTAGGACACAACCAGAGATCTTTCAGGTTCTCACCCGGCAAACGATCCACATGTTCTGTGTTTCCTTAAACATCTGAATCTTCTCCAGGAGGAGGACTCACTGGACGAGTCATCTGAGGCCTCCACTCAAGAGAAGCCCAAAAGAAAAATTTATTACAAACTCAAGTTATTCCCTGGAAAATGGATCAACCTTTTATACGACCGTCTCACACTGCTGGCCTTACTGGACCGGTGAACATGTCTCCAATGTTTCTCTGGATGGATGTGAAGATGTCTTCAACTGTCCTGATGTTGCTGTCGTTGCAGAAACCAAGATGTTCTGGAGAACCTTGTTGCCGTCTTCATGGCCTTTCTAGTGTCATTCCTGGGCTTCATTCTTCTCAACGACGGATGTTTCAAGGACTTCTGGGTGTTTCAGTTCTGCCTCGTCATTGCCAGCTGCCAGTACTCCTTACTGAAGGTTCGCCATCATAAATACCTACCTAACCTAACCTAACCTATAAATAGATAGGATTGATAGATAGGTCATGATCCTATATCTCTTCTTCTTACTTCATTTTTGTTCTTCAGAGTGTTCAACCGGACGCAGCTTCACCAACACATGTGAGTAGAACCTAAAAAATGCTTTCATCTTAATGTTCCTGTTTACACTTTTAATAACATTTTGACCAGACATTTGAAAGTGTTTCCATGTCATCAAAAAATTGATAAATCAATTAAAAAAAATTAAATGTTAAAACTTGGAATTTCATTTTTTTTAATTTTTATTGAAATGTTTGAATTTTCAAAATTGACTTATTTTATTGAATAATTTATTAATTAATTTTATAACGGTTTCTATGTTGAAATACATAATTAATCATTTAATTTAAAATTTCGAATATCTAGAAATTAATTCCTTCTTTTTTACACATAAAGTTTGATGTTCTAAAATTTCTCAATTCAACATTGATTTATAATGTGGCCCCTGAAAACAGTAACAGGAAGTATGTGGCCCCTGACAAAAGTCACTTGTATAATATGACTCTAGACAACAGTCACAAGTATCATGTGCCCCCTGACAACATTCGCATGTATAATATGGCCCCTGAAATCAGTCACATGTATCATGTGCCCCCTGACGACAGTCACATGTATAATATGGCCCTTGACAACAGTCACATGTATCATGCGCCCCCAATCAAAGGTCACATGTATAATGTCGCCTTTTAAAATTTAGAATATCTAGAAATTAATTCCTTCTTTTTTACACATAAAGTTTAATGTTCTAAAATTTCTCAATTCAACATTGAATTTGGATCAAGTAACTTTATACTGTAAATTTAACAGTCACATGTATCATGCGGCCCCTTACAACAGTGACATGTATAATGTGGGCCCTGAGAACAGTAACAGGTAGTATGTGGCCCCTGACAAAAGTCACTTGTATAATATGACCCTAGACAACAGTCACATGTATCATGTGCCCCCTGACAAATGTCACATGTATAATTTGGCCCTTGACAACATCGACATGTATCATGTGGCCCCTGAGAAACAGTCACATGTGGCCCCTGAAAACAGTAACAGGAAGTATGTGGCCCCTGGGACCAGTAACAGGTAGTTTGTGGCCCCTGACAACAGTCACATGTATAATGTGGCCCCTGAAAACAGTAACAGGAAGTATGTGGCCCCTGACAAAAGTCACTTTTATAATATGACTCTAGACAACAGTCACAAGTATCATGTGCCCCCTGACAACATTCGCATGTATAATATGGCCCCTGAAATCAGTCACATGTATCATGTTCCCCCTGGCGACAGTCACATGTATAATATGGCCCTTGACAACAGTCACATGTATCATGCGCCCCCAATCAAAGGTCACATGTATAATGTAGCCTCTGAAAACAGTCACATGTATAATTTGACCCCTGACAACAGTCACATGTGCCATGTATCTCTGGTCATGAGGCTTTTTTAAAACTTTAAAATGTTGATAAAAGTCCAAAATATCAACGTGGGATTTGAGTCTTTTTTTAGCTTTCATAGTGTTTTTTGTCACAGGGCAAAGCGCACAGACAAGTCTCGTGATTTCCTGGCGGGGAATTGTCTAGTTCTATAAATAAAGTTGGTATGATAGTGTCAACATCACCAACTAACACGTGTATAATCTGGCCCCTGACAATAATCACATGTATAAAGTGTCTCTGGTCATAATGTTTCAGTCTTTATTTTATATTTGTAATGTTTTACATTTTGTTCAGGCTATTGTTTAGTCGTATAACTCTGCTGAACAAGCATTCAGCCATACACCATAATTGAAAACCCTGAATTTTTCTAAAATAACAGTGATTCAAGAGTCACAGCTCGAAAACTAAACATTGTAGGCAAAAAGTTCAAATACTAACTAAAAAACTAAAATACTCAGGACTTGTGCCTACATCTTAAAGCTCAAATGGTGTTTCTATGTGAACGTATGCCAGAGCGGGAGATCTTTGTTTTGCGGATTTTTTTTTAGCTCGTCCCATTCATTCCTTATGGGAAATTTATCAGTTTTATCAGAATATTTATACTCTGGTAAGAAAAATAACAGCAGTGCCAGTTCGATTGAGCCCCACGTTTTGATGTATTTTTTGTTTGTTTTTGTTTATATGTGCAACGGTAAGAGGTGCAAAAAAACGGAAGGAGGATGAATAATAAGTAAAGCCTGGGGAGTAACAATAGTGGGCTGTGCTCACGCATTATTTTTGAATAGTTTAAAAATGTTAAATTATTCAATAAATGGATGACACTGATGTACTTTCTTTATATTGTACCATAGTCACATTGTCAGTTTTGATAAAGGTGTGTGCGTGTGTGTGCATGTGTTCAGGGTCATAACCAGCTGGTGGCATACAGTCGTGCTGTGTACTTCTGTATCTTCTGCACGTTGATCTGGACTCTGGAACAGCTGCTGAGGAGGAAAGATCTTCCTGTGTCCACCTTGTACGGCGTCACCATCGTTTGTCATGACGCTCTCAGCGTCTTACAGAACCTGTTGATTGGTGAGGATCATGTTAAGACTTGATCCACAAATGTCTCATGGTTTTGTCTTTTATACGCTCAGGTTTCACTCACTGCTTCCCTATCACATTCCTTGTTGGCCTTTTTCCCCAAATCAACACCTTCACCATCTATATGCTGGAGCAGATTGACACACACCTTTTTGGAGGGACAGGTAAGACTTACAAGTTACCTGGATGTAACTCCAGTTCTTTTAGGACATGCTCCAGCCTTTAACAGGATTGCTTTTTGTTTATAAGCTAAGCAAAACACTTATGGAAAGGTTAAATCCTAGCTAGGACAGAGATTTTCACTCTGTTCCCAAGAAACGAAAACCATCCCACCAAGCATCACTCTGTTGTAGATGAGGTTCTGCCAGTTATTGTCTACGAAATTGAGTGAGACACAGAACCAGCAGTCATGTCACATAAATAAAACCGCACAAATGTCGGCATAGACAACCGAATGCAGATTGACAAATATCTTCAGCTGTCACTCCTCTGAAGAAAGCGGCATTATTAGTACAATCGTCAGCCGCCATGGTGTCAGTCACAAGGTGAAGCTCACTGCTACCAGGGAAAAACCTACCCGCCACAGGCCCTCTTCCCAAGGAAGAGCGAGCCAAGCTGGGCAAGTGTCGGCTTTGAGGAGATGCTTTTGACCCAGGCAGAAGAAGCATAAGCCGTGGACATTGAATTCAGCCAGGATGGCTGTGCAAGAAATAATCGCTTGAGTAGAATAGTTTAATTGTACATCCAAGGTGACAAAAAGTGAGTGAAAAAGGGAGATGAATGGTGGGAGCAGAGGGTCATATAGAGGGGGGCGGACCCTTCCCCTCAGTTTGGCGGAGAGTACGTAAGTATGTAATATTTGTAGAGCGCTTTTCTAGACCAGGGTCACCTTTTACTAGAGCGGGTCAGAATTCTCGCTGCAGAGTTCTGTATCAACTGCAGGCGAGACAGCTCCTTCTTGTTAAGACATGAAAACAAACAATATTAATGCAATAGTCCAGACGAGAAGACACAAATGCATAGATAACAAGCTCCAGATCATGCTGTGACAATATTTTCCTATGTTTAGAGATTTTTCTCAGTTGAAGGAAACAGTTTCTAGTCAGTTTTTTGCGGTGTTGAACTAGAACAGGTCTTTGTCAAATACAACACCCAGGTTTCTCAGGCTCAGTTTTACAGACTGACCAGGAGCAATAACCAGAGTTTCAGTTTTGTCCACATTTAGCTGCAAAGTGTTTTCATTCAGCCATTGTTTGATTTCTAGCAAACAATTGACTAAGCTGTTCAGCCACTGGGGCTTAGTTGGTTCCAATGAGCAGTAGAGCTGGATGTCAGCAGTAAAAATGTGGTAAGAAACATCAGGAAATCATGATTTTTTAATAAATGATTTTACGCAGGGGAAAGGCTGAGGACAGATCCAAGAGAACCAGAACAGTGTATTGACCCGAATCAGCCGACATCATGATGTCACTGGACACTTTCAGTAAGGCTGTCTCTGTAAAGTGATGTTTGATACTGGAACAAAGACAACTGCTCAGACATCACCATCTTCAAGATATTGGACAAGAAAGGGAGCTTACAAATAGGCCTGAAATTACTGAGGTTAGTTGGGTCTAAGTCTGGCTTTTTGAGCAAAGGTTCCACAATGGCATGTTTAAATGCATTCGGAAATCCCCTGTAAAAAGGTAACCCAGTGGTCAATTACATCAAATACTTTGATAAAGAGCCTAAAAGGAAGGACATCGGATGAGCAAGAGGAGGGTTTCATCTTGCTCACCAGTGCCGAAATATCAGCCAGAGATTCATCACTGAAGGAAGTCCACGAGGAGGAGACAGGCTCAGTAGCACCAGGGGTTCCACACAAAGGGGGAGAGATTTTCTCTTTGATCATTTTAATTTTGTCAATGAACAATGAGAGACTGTGCCGAGGAGCTCACAGATGTTGTCACTAATATCTTCAACTCATCACTGAGACAAGCTGTTGTCCCCACAAGCCTCAAAGCCACCACCATCATCCCGGTCGTCCCCCTCCAGCTACAACGACTACCGCCCGATCGCACTCACTCCTATCCTCATAAGGTGCTTTGAGCGGCTAGTCCTGCAACACATAAAGTCTGAGCTCCCACCCACCCTGGACCCCTTCTAGTTTGCATATCAGTCTAACTGCTCGACTGATGATGCCATCTCTGCTGCCCTCCACTCGAACCTGACCCACTTGGAGATTAAAGACTCGTATGTCAGAATGATGTTCATCGACTTCATCTCAGCATTCACCATCATCCCCCAGCAGCTCATCTAAAAACTGGACCAGTTGGGACTCAACACCTCCCTGTGCAAATGTCTGTTGGACTTCTTTACGGGGACACAGACACAGACAGTGAGGGTCAGCAGTAACACCTCCAGCACCAACTGAACACACGGGCCCCCAAGGATGTGTGCTGAGCCCGCTCCTCTTCACTGTGCTGACCCATGACTGCACTCCAGCATCCAGCTCCAACCTCTTCATCAAGTTTGCGGATGACACAACTGTGGTGAGTCTCATAAACAACAGCGATGAGATGGTCTACAGGAGTGAGGTAAACAGGCTGACCACGTGGTGTAAAGACATAAATCTCCACCTGAACTAGGAGAAGACTAAGGAGGTCATTGTGGACTTCAGGAAAGTGCACACCCAGCATCTACCACTAACCATGGACGGAGCTGCAGTGGAGAGGGCTAGCAGCACCACGTTTCTGGGTGTGCACATCTCTGAAGATCTGTCCTGGAGCCACAATACTATATCACTGGCCAAAAAAGGCCAACCAGTGCCTGTATTTCCTCGTCAGACTGAGGAGAGCCAGAACCATGATGCTCACTTTCTACAGCTCAAAAGCATCCTGTTAAGCTGCATCATCATGTGGTACGGCGCTTCACCGTGTCCTGCTACAAGACACTGCAGCAAATTGTGAGAGCAGCTGAGAGGATTATTGGTCTCTCTCTCCCACCCCTCCTGGACATTTATAACACCCGCATCACCAGTAAGGCAATCAGGATCAGCCCACTTTTCGATTCCGCCGATCAAAGGCTTACCAGAAGCAGAAGTGGATAATGGCATGAGAAATGAATGAGTCCCTGAGTCTAATAGTGGTGCATCTAGGGAGGAGCATTTATGCACTCCATCTCCTTCCCTGCTCTCTGATGGTGGTGTTCAGAGGATGACTGTCATCATCCATGATGGACAGTAGTTGTTCCAGATATCGTGTCCATATATAGTGAGATATGCAAAGTCAGAGACACAACTTACATGATCATGGGCCTTGGCAAAGCAGAGATCTATCGCAGAGACATCTTTAAGTGCCAAACGCAAAGCTCTAATCTTTGTTTATTATGAATATTTAGGTAAAACTTGTATGATTTTATAATTGATCGGGTACTCTAAGATTCTAAGATGGCCTTGCCTAATGGTTGTGGTGTATAGTTACTGAAGTTTATTTCATCTATAGAGGATCGGTTAATCAGTTGGCTTACACCGATGTCTGTCCTTGCACAGAGATTAGCCGGCACAATCAAATTACTATTTCATTATTATAATTATCACTATTTATTGTATTATTTATTATTGCCTTACTCTTCATCTAAAGTATTTGTATACTTAATATTTTATTGTGATATCCTTATTGATGCCCTTTTTTCCATACATCAATCATGTGAAACCAAATCTTACATTGCATTTCTTTCAGCTGCCACAAGTATCCTTTCAGCCGTGTACAGTATCCTTCGCAGCCTGGTCGCTCTGTCTCTCCTGTACGGCTTCTGTTTCGGAGCTCTGAAGGTAAAATATGAATCTTCTCCTCGTTGAGTCAATGTTGGAACATCTCAGATTCAGTTATACATCACAGTATATACTTGTATTGTGGGTAGGAACCCTGGGACGAGCAGCACACGCCGGCCTTGTTTTCTGGTTTCTGTGGCCTCCTGGTGGTCTTCTCCTACCACCTGAGTCGACAGAGCAGCGACCCCTCTGTGCTGATGTAGGTACTGCTCAGGAACAATTCATTCAAATATGTATTAAATGACTGCAACATTCAAGGAAACGTTTTGAGAGATTCTTAAAGGGCAACTTATGTGAAAACCCCGGACTCACTCGCATGTTTCAAATGTTGAAGTCTTTTCCAAGAAGTAAGTCCCTAATCATGATGGTTCTCCATTTTAAAGTTATTACTTTATAATTTTCTTCCCTGCGTGGAGTCTCGCAGAACGAGAAGTTACAAGAGCTCCTCCTGTAGCAGCGAACATCCTCCTTCTTTCTTTATACACGTCTGTATATAGACAGAGGCAGAGACTTCTTGGATGATGACGCTACGCTGAGAAGGCTTGACGTTTGACCAATAACAGCAGAGTGGGCGTGGTTATGGGCCATGAGACTTGAGCTTGACAAAAACTGAGCGTTTCCAGCGGGCAGGGCTTAAGCGCATTTTCTATGTAAATACTGTATCTTTATTAAATGATAGTTTTGTCCAAGATCAATTCGAGACACACTTAAATCAACACATTATTGTTAGTTTACAAATATTTTCAAATTAAAAATAATTATTATTCATAATTATTTCTAATTTTGTTGAATAATAATTTTGTTGTAATTTCATTTTCTAGATTTAGGGTTCACTACAATAAAAGCAGCTCCTAAAATCTGATCTTATAAAACTGAGATATTCACAAATATGCTGTCATTGCTTTATTTTTACTCATTTGTTGACCTTTTTGTTGATGTAGTTGAGAAAAAACTACCAAACAAAAATAACCATTTATTATCCATCCAGATCTCTGATCAGGTCAAAGTCCATGCCTGTGTTGGAAGATGGTGATGAAGAGGAGGAAGAAGAATCTGATATTAAAGATCCGCTGCCCAAGAAACTGCAGAACTCTATGGTGACTATGAAGATCCAAAAATGTTTTTTTGAAGATTATTTATTTTCCAATTTTATTTTAAAGAATATTTGAAAAAAAACATTATCATAAAAAGTTTTTTTTACAGCGACAATGTGAGAAAGTTGATTTCAAGTGATGCTTTCAAGGGCACCATGTTGTAGCCTAAACAGAACTTAAAAAAATTAAATAGAAATAAAAACAGTGATAAAAGCAATGATTGGAAAAAATAATATTTGAAGCATGTTTGGGATTAAATAATTAAGACAATTATTAAAATGTCCCAAACACAAAAAAGATTCACGTCAATTGAAGAAAGCAGTTTCAACAAAATAAAGTCTTCAAATGCATGTTTTCATTAAAACAACAAAAAATCAAATCTACCTTCATTGCAGGCCACATAAAATGAATTGGTGAGCTGGATTTGGCCCATGGGCAATGAGTTTCACACATGTAAAATAGTGTCAAGGACTTTGAGTTCTGAAAAATCATAGATATTAATATTTAATGCAGAAAGAAGATTTAAACGATTTTCACGCATTTCCTCCCACAGAAGGAGATCCTTCATTCAGATGTCATCGTGTGCTCAGTCGCTTACATATTGACCTTTGCCGTCACATCCAGCACCGTCTTCCTGTCCCTGAAGGTGAAAGTCTTGTTGATTATTATTCTTATTTTTTAGTAACATTAATTACCTTGTTTCAGCCTTTTGTGACCATTGTCTTGTATGCACTGGCGGGGACGGTCGGGTTGGTCACCCACTACCTAATCCCTCAAATGAGAAAGCATCACCCCTGGCTGTGGATCTCTCACCCAGTTCTCAAGACCAAAGAGTACTACCAGTTTGAACCCAGAGGTCAGTGGACAAATTTTGATCCTGTAGTGGTTGATACCTATCACGATACAACGATACAATCCATAGTAATTTATTTTTCATACTCTTTGAAAAAGAATATATTTGTAGTATTGTCGAGTACTTGACCTGGTGTTGCAGGATTTATAGACCACATGATTCTTCAAAAAGTCTTAACTGTTTTTATTTGTTTGGAAACCAAACTATGTCCAAACATCATTTCCGCTTGCATTGTGCTAGAAAAGTGGGCTCCTGCTATTATTGCAATTTCTAATATTAACAACTACTGATATTATGCTCATATCACTGAAGATATGAGTCATTTTCAACATATTTTTAACATCAGAGAGTTGATGGAGGACTTTGACACTCGTGACAGTTACCAACGTCCCGCGAGTCTGTTTCCTCCTCAGTTTCTAATCGGTCGTCAGATCTCTTCATTCCCTCTTTTTAATTTGGCTTTTATAACAGAGTTGAACGCGAGTGAATGCTGTAACCCACGTGACCGCTGCTGTTCTCTTCAAAGGATCCTGCTCTGCGCTGACTCGGCTGTGACGTCATAAGGGCTGAGCGTGGGTCTTCTGAATGCTCCCTCCATTACAAATAAATCCAGATAATCCAAATAAAAAGATTTTTAGTTTTTACTCTTGGCCTGGAAATTTCTAATGTATCTGTACATGATGTCCATCTTAGTGATCATTCTCTTGTCTTGTTTAACCTGGACTTCATCCCTGAACCTAAGCCCTTAAAGGTTAGTTCTCAGAGGCGTATCATCCCAGCCGATACTGCAGACAGTTTTTCTGCTATGTTTGACCCTCTCCTGCCTTCAATAACTGCCTTAACGTGGACAGTTTGATTCACTTTTTCACTAATAATTGTGTTGAAATACTGGATCAAGTGGCACCTGTTAAATCGAACTTGAAAATTCAGAAAAAACAGTTCCCTTGGAAATATGAAGATCTCCTGAGTCTGAAGAGACTTTGTCAAAAGACTGAGCGTCTCTGGAAGTCCACTAAACTTGAGGTGCACAGACTTCACTTTAGGGATCTGATGTCTTTATACAGATGGTGGAAACTGCCAGATCTGATTACATCAGGAAACTGGTAGCAGCAAACCCCAAAGTGTTGTTTGACACGATAAATTCTCTTGTGTCTCCTGCTCCTCAAATCATGCTCGTCTTCTGTGAAGCTGTCAGCAATGCATTGTTGAATTTTTTTATTGACAAAATTAAATACATCAAAGAGAAAATCTCTCCCCTTTTGTGTGGAACCCCTGCTGTCACTGAGCCTGTCTCCTCCTAGTGGTCTTCCTTCAGTGCTGTATCTCTGACTGATATTTCGGCACTGGTGAGCAAGATGAAACCCTCCTCTTGCTCGTCCGACGTCCTTCCTTGTAGGCTCTTTATCATAGTATTTGATGTAATCTACAGGAGTCCTCTCTATCCTCAAGTCCACAGTCATCACTGGATCTCATAGGATATCATTCTTCCTTTAGCCGCTGAGGACTTAATGACTGCTCCCATCTAGAGACCGGAAGGTTAATTGCAACACAGAAATTAAAATGAAACAAAAATGTATTATTTTATTTTATTAACACTATGACGTATAATATATGATTTGAAAGCAAAAAAAGGATACAGTGCTGTTGAATATTTATACGGTATCGTAATTAAAATTATATTCAAGGGCATCGATATTTTCCTTCAATCCCAATGTTGGATGAGTGTCTGACCTGTGTTGGTTCTCTTGTCCAACAGAGGACGCAGCGCTGATGTGGTTTGAGCGACTCTACGTGGGACTTCTGTACTTCGAGAAGTATGTGGTGTATCCAGCCATCGTTCTGAGTGCGCTAACCAACGACGGCTTCGCTCTCAGCCACCGCAAGAAGCTTGGCATCCAGTGAGTTTAAAAATAATAATAAATACATTCAAACAATTGATCTTGTATGAAGGTGCAACACAGTCACTTCAATGACGCCACAACTGGCCTTGAATGTTGCATTATTAGGCCACCGGCATCCCATACCTCTCACTCTCTTGGTGCATCTTAACCGTTTGTTTTTCTTTTGTTATTTGGCTGTGATTTTGAGGAATCTATGTCGAATTTGTCAACCCTTATCCCTCATCCTACAGGTAACGTCACACATGCCATTAAAAATGAGTTTAGGGTGTAAAAACAGCCCTGACAATTTCCCGATCCAGTTCTATGTTAAACTATTTATTGAAATTAATTTAATTATATTGCCACATAAATGCTGCGCTTGACACAACACATCACCTTCTCCTTCAAAATATAATGAACTTTTATTTTTAAGTAATTATGATAACAATTTTAGTTAAAAGCAGTCACAATGGAGAACATGCATTTAATCTGTATTGGAGTTTTATTTATTTATTTTATACACCTCAGATGTAGATTCAGATAAAATGTTACTGAATATACAGACCCAGGGGCAAGCAAAACCCACAATAAAAACTTCAGTTGTAAAAAAAACAATTATTTATTCTAAACAACACAAAATCAACAATGAGCAAGAGGGGACCCTAAGAAAGCTAATAACTACAACTAAAAAAATAAAACTAAGCTAATGCAGAAAATAAAACAAAAACCTCATAAAAGAACTGAAGAAGTATAAAAGTATAAAACTAGAACAAAGCAATACAACTAAAACTAGGACTGAGGTGACTAGAGCTGGAAGCGGACGGCAGATGCAGGCACCAGACATGGAGGAGAACAGGAGGACGAGGAGGTATGGCGAAGGATACAGCAAACAGGATCACAGAGTCTTGGAGCAAGAAGCAGGGAGTTTTCTAGCAAGAGCGAGAAGTGAGGTCTGTATTACGGACTGGCAAGGAGTAATGGCTCAGTCTTCTTTTGAAGCAGAATTGCTGATTGCTGCCGTCACCAAGCCTCCAGTGCAGAGTAATTTCAGGCCTATTTCTAAGCTCCCATTCTTGTCCAAGATTTTAGAGAAGGTGGTGTCTGAGCAGTTGTCTTTGTTCCTGTATCAGATCGACATCCATTAGAAGTTTTAGTCTGGCTTCCGCAAACATCACTCTACAGAGACAGCCTTACTGAAAGTCTCCAGTGACATCATGATGTCAGCTGATTCGGGTAAATACACTGTTCTGGTTCTCTTGGATCTGTCCTCAGCCTTTGACACAGTTGATCACCAGATCCTGCCGAGAAAACTGAGGGATTAAGTGGGACTATCTGGGTCTGTGTTACAGTGGTTCTTGTCATACTTTTCTGGGCAAAGTTTCAGTGTATCTGCCAATCAAATGGGGTCTGAATCAGCGGATCCCTCAAGGTTCTGTTCTGGGTCCTTTATTGTTTTTGCTGTACTCAATTCCCCTGGGTAAAATCATTCAGAGATTTCCTGATGTTTCTTACCACATTTTTGCTGATGACATCCAGCTCTACTGCTCATTTGATCCAACTGAGCCCCAGAGGTTGAGCAGCTTAGTCAATTGTTTGGTAGAAATCAAACAATGGCTGAGTGAAAACACTTAGTAGCGTGTATGTGGACAAAACTGAAACTCTTGTGATTGCTCCTGATCATAAGGTTCCAGGGTCGAGTAAATACTAAGGTGACTTGGGTCAGTCTGTCAAACTGAGCCTGAGAAACATGGGTGTTGTAATTGACAAAGACATGTCTCTAGTACAACGCTGCAGAAAACTGACCAGAAACTGTTTCCATCAACTGAGGAAAATCTTTAAACTTAGGAAAATGTTGCCACAACATGATCTGGAGCTTGTAATCCATGCATTTGTGTCTTCTCGTCTGGACTATTGCAACAGTTTGTTTTCATGTCTTTACAAGATGTCTCTTGCCTGAGAATTCTGACCTGCTTTAGTAGAAGAACTCACATTTCTGATCCTTAAATCTTTTAACTGGCTTCCAATTTCTTTCTGGATCAACTTTAAAATTCTGGTTCTTACTTTCATATTTATTCATTCAGCCTTACACCCCATCTCGGGTCAATGGATCAGAATCTGCTGATGGTTCCTCGCACACGGTTCATCATCCTTCAAATCCTTCCAGGCTGTTGCTCCTAAGCTTTGGAACGATCTTCCTCTCTCTCCGCGCTTGATGGAGTCTACTGACTCCTTCACGAAACATCTCAAGACATTTTTATTTGTGCAGGCTTTTCTTTGATTTTCTGGAACTCCTGTGTTGTTCTCGGTGTTGTCTTGACCTTTCAAGCATATATTTTATTGAGTATTGTTTAAGTGCTTTGTGACACTGGTCTGGAAAAGCGCTCTATAAATATAAATTACTTACTTACTTATATAACTACATAATTGTAACAGTAAACCACAAGGCACACTTATGTAATTGAAGACTTGCAGTCGTAGAATGAATAAAAAAAATAAAAAATAAATAAAGACTATAATTCAACTTAACAAATGCTTGAATGTTTTGTTCTCAATCACAGTGACAAAAAAAGTTGTGGGCATGAGTATTTCACCTCTTCTCTCACCACTAGTAACTTTCATGAAGTGAAGCCGTAACTCTATGTGCGTAACTCTGGATGGCTCAGTCAGTACTGTAGAGTTCGGGCATAACACTAAAAATACACGGTTCGCTAACAGATTTGCCATTGTTATTTTTATCTGGCATCTCAAGTACTAAGGGTACGGTCACATAGTTGTCCATGGCAAAGTTCATATGCATCAATCACCATTGTTTTATATGGATTTTTATCAGCTTCTGATCTGTGGCTGATCACTTCAAGTCTGCTCTGTGAGAGTCACATACTTTCTTGTGAAACAACATCACGTTCGTTATATCAAACTGAAGCTGCAGGTTCAAATAAAAGAGCAGCAAAAGCCAGTTTCCCTCATGTCATGACGTAATAGAAGATATCTCCTTGAGAATCACACTTGCATAAATACCCCATCACATGATGACTTTTTCTAAACAAAACACTCTTATTCTTTAAATGAAACACAGCCACAAATTCTAACAAAGCTCAGGGATGATTAGATAATCTTCATCCTATAAATTCTAAATGCTTAAATCTTAAGATGTTTCTAACAAACCCCATGATCATCTCTGTAGATATAGTATTTTTCTTAATATACCTGTCTGTAGAATATAAAATTTTACACTGGAGCATGTCTACAATAGATTTATCACAGTGTTATTGATTTTAGTAATGTTAAAATAAATTAATATAAATTGTTAATTTCTCTCTATGGATTAGAGTCATAACACCACTTGCCTATTAATTAAAAGGTGCTGACAGTACCCTGCCCTGCCACCTCCTCGTGATCTTTATATCATCATCTTTTGTGAGAAGGGTTTCTTGTAAAAAATATTATTTGAGAGTTCAGATTTTTTAGGCACCTGTTTGATTTTCTTAATTTTTTGAAGATAGAGGTTTGGCTCCCACACATGTTTGACTGAGAAGTGAGCTGCAGCCGGCCTTCCATGTTACTGTCACAGAAGTTCAGGCACCATGGCAGAGGGAATCAACAGCTGAACCCCCATCTCGCCCGTAGAAGAAGACCGTGGAGACCTGCATAACAAACCATCAATCACAGACAAGCGATTAAACTCAGTCCACAAAATTTTAACCCAGAGCTGTGTCTCAAATCACATACGTGCGTACTTAAGCTTAGTATTTTAGTGCATAAGTGCGTCTCAATTCTTGGTATGCGAAATGTGGCGCGCCATGAAAACTAAATTGGCGTACTAAAATGCCAACATAACGGAGTATGGATCGATGGACGCTTTCTAGCCTAAATGTTGCAGGAGCATTCGTCAGACCCAAAGGCACGGCTCGCCATTGATACAGACCCCCGCCGTTGTTAAAGGCAGTTTTCTCTCTATCCTTCTCAGCCATCTCCACCTGCCAGTAACCATTGGACAAATCCAATGTACTACACCAAGCGGAGCCTGCCAGACTGTCCAAACTATCATTAACACGTGTAAGGGGATGCAAGTCTTTCACAGTGAGTTCGAACAGCGATAGTCAATGCAACATCTCCATTTCCCACCTTTCTCTTAACAAGAACCACTGGGGAAGCCCAGGGACTACAACTCTCTTCCATCAGTCCAGCCTCCAATAAGCTTGTTACCTGATGCTCAATCTCTACCCTTTTCTCTTGGGTTGCACAGTAAGCACCTTGTTTGATTGGTGGATGTTCACCTGTCCTAATGTGATGTTTAACAAGTGTACAAAAGCCTGAACACAGAATAACTGCTCTATTACATTGGTGGCAGCTGTGGTCATGCTTTCAGTAGGAACAAGTGCTCGTTTCAAATGTTTTATACGTGTTCGTAGTTTAGCTTCCCGTGCTAA
The DNA here is from genome assembly GCF_982586985.1 of Callionymus lyra. Classification (NCBI taxonomy): domain Eukaryota; kingdom Metazoa; phylum Chordata; class Actinopteri; order Syngnathiformes; family Callionymidae; genus Callionymus; species Callionymus lyra. The sequence goes on from NC_141828.1 coordinate 28,055,376, forward strand.
GCACACAGCAGGATAAGAGGAGAATGGAGACTTCAGTGGACTGTGAAGTCTGCAGAGCGGATCATTGGTGCCCCCTGCCCTCCATCCAGGAACTGTACGAGTCCAGGGCTAGAAAGAGTGCAGGGAACATAATGAAATACTCAATTTACCCCGGATAATCCCTCTTCTGCCCCCTCCCCTCATGCAGGTGCTACAGACCCCTGAGACCCGCCACAAGAACACTTTCTTCCCCTCCGCCATCCCACTCTTGAGCAGTTAATTCACACCATGCCTTTTATTTATACTCCATTTATTGCACAGTTTGAAGTTTTTTGCACTGTGTTTACTATCTTTTTTATTATTGTATATATTTATATATAATTTTTATTAAACTAATTCCGGAATGTCCCCAGCCACAAAAAAACCCTGTATGTATACATTCCATGTATGTGTGGTGAATAAAGCTTCTTTTGAATCTTGAAACTTGAAGCTCAGAAGATAAGACCATGTTGGGACTGTCGGGACTGACCCTGTCAGCGGCCGGTGTTTTCTGACGTAGTCTGGCCCCGTCCCTCGGAAAAAATGCCTCGAGACTGTCGGCAAAAGTGTACGTTCTGCGCATGTGCGACAGTGGGTAACGCTGCCCTGTGTTCAATTCAATTCAATTCAATTTTATTTAAAGTGTCTTATCATAAAAAGTTTTCTCACTTTACAGTTGAAGTAAGACTAAAGTGGAGAAAGGAAAAACAGATACCGGCAATTCAACAATGAGCAATAAGCAAAACAGTGTGCAGTGAGCTGTGGTGAGAAAAAACTTCCTTTTAGAAGACAGAAACCTCGAGTGGAACCTGAGAAATTGTTGATGGCCTCCTGCTCAGCAGCAGCTCTGGAGGTGCAGCCCTGGACCTCCGGAAGAGAAATAAAAAGTGTGGGTTTAAACTGCACAGGTGATGAATGTAATGCAGAAAAAAGGATATACAGAGCTCGGTGTCTAAAACTCCTCCAGCATTCTAAGCCTATAGCAGCTAGGATGAACAGAAAGGCTAATTATAGGCTTTATCGAAAAGTAAGGTTTTAAGATTGTTTTTAAACATAGAGAGGGTGTCTGCCCTCCTGATGGAAGCCGGTAGTTGGTTCCACAGCAGAGTTTCTTGATTTATTTCATCTGGCTTCATTGACAAGTACAGTTGGGTGTCATCAGCATAACAGTGAAAGTTTATAGAGTGACTTCTGATCAAGTCCTCTAGTGGGAGCATATAGATTGTGAATAGGATTGGACCAAGAACAGAACCTTGTGGGACACCATAGCTGACCTTAGTGTTTGTCGATGAGAGGTGGTTGACATGTACATAGTGCGTTCTATCTGCCAGGTAAGATTTAAACCAGTTTAGAGCAGTTCCACATATGCCTTATGGTTTTCTAGCCTCTGTAGAAGGATTTGGTGGTCAACAGTGTCAAATGCAGCACTGAGAGGTGGTCTCTGTGCTTTGGTGTTCCCTAAAACCAGACTGAAACACCTCAAATTGATCATTGTCATGGAGATAATCTCAGAGCTGACTTGTTACCACTTTCTCCAGAATTTGTGAAATGAAGACAAGATCAGAGATAGGCCTATAGTTAGTGAGAACCTCTGGATCAAGAGTGGGTTTTTTAAGCAGAGGTTTGATTACTGCAACTTTAAGAATCTGAGGCACATAGCCTGATGTCATTCACAAGTGAATAATGTCAAGTATGAAAGTGCTAAGTAAGGGGAACACTTCTTTAAGTAGCCATGTGGGAATAGGATCCAGAAAACATGTTGTGGACTTTGAGGAGGAAACAGGGGAGAGTTGTCGAGGACAAAAAGGATTCAAAATATATATCAGTTATAGTGGCTGTGTCCGGTGAAGCTGCCCCGGTGTATTAGAAGAATATAGGTTGTCTTGGATCTTTCCTCTAACAGTTACAATTTTTTCATTAAAAAAGTTCATGAAATCACTGCTACTGAGATGTGGAGGGATGGACTGCTCAATGGACTGATGGCGCTTTGTCAACATGGCTACAGTGCTGAATAAAATCTTGGGGTTATTCTTATTAGCTTCTATAAGTGATGAGTAATAGCTGGCTTTGGCTTTCCGAAGAGATGCCTTGTATATTTTTAACTTATCTTGCCAGTCCAGGTAGAATTATTTTTATTTTTTTATTTTTATTATTATTTTTGATCTTCTGTCAATATTTGGTGTTTATTACAATCTTCAAAAAGTAGACGTTTTTGAAGATTTAAGTGTGTCCTGTTATGCAACTTAACTGTCTTTCCAAATCAGAAAAAACTATACATTATTTTCAAAACTGCATTGCAATGAGTTGATACGTACATTACCTTATCATTAGAGACTGACACTAAGGACAGACAAGCATTCACAGAATTTCTTTGTTTTGAAAGTTTGCCATCAACAACCGGTGATTCTACTGAGAGAGCAGCTTGTTGGTCTTCACAGGGACATGGCTGACTCAGCTGACTCAGCTGACATGGTTGACTATCAGCCAGCGGCCATATCTACCACACAAGTTCAGTCACGTAATCACGCTGTGTGTTTACAGTCCACCGAGTGCCGTGGCTCCCTCTGCTTGTGAGAAGATCCACAAAGTGACAGCTACAATTCAGAATCAGCACCCTGACACTTTTATCATCATTCTGGAGATTTTATTACGCCAATAATAATGGCTGGACTCTCTACACTGCCTACTTTCCACAAGGTGGTGGATTGTCCCTTCAGGAACAACAGAACTATTGACCTTTTTTATACCAACTTGAAGGATGCGTACCGAGCCAAACCTCTATCTTCACTTGGAAAGTCCGATCATAACCTGGTCCATCTACAGTCACAGAATATCCTCTGGGGCAGAGATGGACTGTGACCACTAGGACAATCAGGAAGTGGACACCAGCTGTGGAGGAAAGCATCAGAGACTGCTTTGACACCACAGACTGGGATGTGATGCTGAAGTCTCATGGTGAGGACATCGAGACACACTGCATTGAAATTCCATCTTAGACGTTGCCACCTCTGCTAAGACTGTCCGCTGTTACCCTAATAATATACCGTGGGTAACAAGGGGGGTCAAGGGGGTAAAGCGATGCTTGAGGGAGGCAAAGGACACCTATAGGAGGAGGTTGGAGGAAAAGCTGAATGGTGAACAAATAAGAGAGGCCTGGGATGGTGTTAAAACCATCACTGGACACAAGACCAAGTCCTCTCTGACTGCAGTGGACACGGCGGAGGAGGCAAATGGTTTCAACAACTTTTTCAACAGGTTTCAGCAGGCCACCTAACCCTTCCCCTTAACCTGCCCCACCTTCCTTTGCCCCCCTCAGCTCCACACAACCACTTCCCAGCATTAACTCATTCCAGGTCCACAATGTACTTCGGAAGATTCATCCAGGGAAGGCTGCTGGTCCTGACAAGGTGTCTGCTCGCCCACTAAAGACATGCACTGCTGAACTAGCTGAGCCGCTCCAGCATGTCTTCAATCTCAGTTTACAGCTGGGGAAAGTACCAACCCTCTGGAAGACATCCTGTATCATTTCAGTCCCGAAAAAGAGACGACCCAGTGAGCCTACCATGCCTTGGTTTGTGTAGAAGATGCCGTCCTTCACCTCCTGCATCGGACCTACTCCCACTTTGATAAAGGAAGCAGCTCAATGAGGATCCTGTTCCTGGTTTTCTCAAGTGCCTTTATCACTATCTAGCCCACTTGGCTGCATGGCAAACTGACACAGATGCATGTGGACCCTTGCCTGGTCTCCTGGATCTCAGACTATCTCACTGATTGACCCGGTACGTCAGGCTGAAGGACATCACGTCTGACTCTTTGGTGTGCAGTAAAGGAGCATCTCAGGGGACAGTACTGGCCCCTTTTCTCTTCACCATCCTTTACTCGAGTCTTGTCCAGAAGAATGCTGACATAACTGCCATTGTTGGATCCATCAGGGACAACAGTGAAGACGAGTACAGGAGTCTGTTATGTGACTTTGTGGACTGGAGTGAGAGGAACCACTTGCAGCTGAACACCTCAAAGACCAAAGAGCTGGTCTTGGACTTTGGTAGGTCCAGGACAAAGCCACATGTGGTGGCCAGTGTACCATTTTATGCTGTGGTGTGTTGGGGATGTGGCTGTGTCCAAGAGGAGTATCAACAGGTTGGACAGGTTGATCAGGAGGGCTGACTCCTTGTTTGGCATGAAGCTGGATTTGGTGACATTTGTAGAGAGGAGATCTCTGGAGAACTTACTGTCCATCATGGACAGTCATCCTCTGAACACTGTCATCAGTGAAGAGAGAAGCAGATGGAGTGTACAAATGCTCCTCCCCAGATGCAAAACTAAAAGAATCAGGATTCATTCATTCCTCGTGCTATTAGTTTGTATAATTCTGAGTTGGGGGGCAGGAGTGAAAAGATTTATGACTGAAAACAGTAAAATATGCAAATGATTACCCATTTAGTTTAGTTTCAAAATTTTAATGAAAAATATGTGCCTGGACCAGCAATTATGAGGTAAATGCCTGCATCAAATCCCATCATTTTAAATTAAATTACAGGCGAAAATTGTGAACGACCTCTGGCAACTAGGATACGCCAGTGATCAGTGAAATGTTTACTAGTATTGGAGGGAAAGATGCCTCAGATCCCTGAGGGGGCGTGGTGGCACCTTTGAATCTTCTGGTAATCTTCCAGTTTTTCTCATAGCTTTACTGGCACTTCCGGTGGCATGTTTCCGCCCATTCCATAGAAACCTGGTAGTTGCCAGTGCCAGTAAATAGGCTCGTCCCTGCTGCAAAATCATGCAGATGGACTCTGATGGTTACTTTATGTCATTTTGGATCATGTTATGCTTGGGAGGATTGGAGCATGTGTTTATCAGTTGACTACTGAAGCCTGAGGACTTCTAGATAAGCAGTACGAGTCTGGCTCTCTAGGTGTTCACTCTATATAGACCAAATTTCTCACACAGCGGTAATATGACCACCCATGACTCCATCTCCATTATCCGATCACTTCTAGAAAAAACATGTGTATGGATGGAACATGTAGAAGCTCCAAAAGTATCAGCTCTATCAGCTTCAAACAATAATGGCTTATATATCAAGCGTCAGCGTCCATGGTACCACGGAGCACAAGAAGTTTATAGCAACAACAAATAACCACGGTTCAGCTCAAAATGGAGTCTAGTATAACATATTCAAATTTCAGCTCTGATGTCCGAGTAGAAAAAATGACCCAAGTCCATTTCTGGAAGATAAAGTCTAGTTATTATTTTACACTTAGAGCCCAACATGACAGAAATAATGACAACCTCTCACTCAGATGCACAAATACACCCTTTGATTTAATTCATGAACATTTAAATTGTTTTAATGAACTTTTACAGAAAATATTAGCATTTTTTTTCAATAGCTTCCGGATGTTTTGAAAAATTCTCTCAAAACCACTTTTGGATCATTTGACACAGACTTTTTGTCTTAATTCTTTTTACATCTAAATTCATTTTAAAATATTTTTACATGTAAAGTTTCTTCAAGATTATAATTAGTTGCAGATTGCTAAGAAAATGTTCCCCTGGAATCAGCGGTAATAATGTATCAAAGAATAACAGAATCTCTATTACAACATTCAAAACTTCGGACAGTACAATGAGTCACATAAAATGAAGTACCCTTCTCATTGAACTGCTTGGGAGGTCATCTCCCCTCCCAGATCGGCCACACCCATTCTCATCATCTTCACCTGGATGAGGAGACGAAGCCTGTTGAGGAACTTAACTTATCCCATTAATTTCCAAAATAATTGGTGAGAACAGGCCGCTGATGTGCTGCCCAACGGGTCACTAAAATGCACCAAGAGAGAGAGGTGCTGGTGGCCAATATAAAAATGTAAATGTTGATATATTACAAGATGGGAGCAAGACTGTGTTGCGTTGATCAGTGACAGAATATTGATTTTTTTCAATCAAAAAAATTGAATACATTTTTTAATTTTTTATTTTAATAATAATAATATGTTTTTTCTATTTTAATGTTTTCAAAATTAATACATTACAAGGTGCAGACGAGTCTGTGAAGACGTCCATCCTATTGGCTAAAAGTCTAATTAAGTAGCTCATTACTCTGTTGGTATTGTCAGGTGATTCTATTATACCAACATGTACATATTGATTTCAAATTATTAAGAATTAAAAAAATATATATATATATAACATTTGAAATGTTAAATTTAACAAATCAATATTTTAGTATCAGTTTTATTTACTTCTGAAATCTTAACCGAACATTCGTCCTCCAGCTGTGACGTCCTGCTCACGACAGTTGCCGGTTTGAAACTCCTGCGCTCCTCCTTCTGTGACCCGAGCTTCCAGTTCCTCACGCTGCTCTTCACCCTGGTCTTCTTCCACTACGACTGTCCAAGCGCCTCCGAGAGCTTCCTGCTGGACTTCTTCATCATGTCCATCCTCTTCCACAAGGTCAGGAAATATACTTTTTATTCAAGGAAATCCAATTGAATCGTTGTCACGTGAGATTCTTAGGTTCAATGCCTTCTGTGAATCTAATCCAGATTTTTGAGATTGTGCTTGATGGATATTTTAAAATGTTACAATGTCATCTTGTTGCACTTTTAAAGGATATTATAGTTTGTTTTTTTCTTCAATGACTGCAGTTTAAAGTCTTTTTTCATCAGAATATTGATTTACTATAACATTTCAAATGTTTGAAATTAAAATGCTTTTTTGAAATGTTGTTTTTTCAAGCATTTAATTATTTTTTCAATAATACATTCAATCATTTCTTTATTTAAATGTTAAATATGTAAACATTTATAGAATTCAAACATTTGACACATCGAGTTTGATATAATAATGCCAATCATTGAGAAAACAATTTCTTATTTTGTAGTCTGGATTTGTCTCTTGTCACTTTTATCCCAACATTTTTATATTGAATGTAAAAGATGTAACAAAGTAAAAAAAATTTTTTTATGAGGATATTTAACTTTATCAGTAAAAATCCTTAATTTTGACGATATTATATTTCTTAATTTAATAATAAAACACAAATATATATTTTGCTTAGATAAAAAAATAATTTCAATGAAAGATTTTTTTTTTTAATTAAATATTTCAACGTTATCAATATTCAATACTCACTATTAATTCTTACCACTTAATATCATTAAAATACTACTAATGATATTTATTAATACAAATAATAATAACAATAATAACAATAATTGTTCCAAAAATAATATGTTAATTAATCTAGGTTTTGAATATAAAACTAATCATTTGAATGTTACATACATTTTTTTTATTTGTGAGCAAAGTTGGGTGTGGGGAGCACATCTTTTTGATATCAGTTTTATTAAAATAATTAAGGTCTTTTAATTTTTTGTTTGAGGACTTTTCTTTTTTTTTTAAATCTGTCCTATTTTGAAGGGAAACACTTAAAGACTTTTTTTTTTTTTTTACATTGAACGGAAATGTATTTTAAAGGAAATACTACACAGTAAAAAAAAATGTGCGATGTCACAGCGTAACTTCATTTTTATGTTTTAGCATTTTATTTTATTTTTTGAAAAATAATTACATATATATAAAGATATATTATATATGTGTGTGTTTGTGTGAGTTCAGATGCGAGAGCTGCTGCTGAAGCTTCACTTCATCCTCGTCTACATCGCTCCCTGGCAGATCGCCTGGGGAAGCGCTTTCCATGCCTTCGCTCAGCCCTTTGCTATCCCTCGTATCCTTTGCCCGTTGTATTGTTGTTGTGTATTTTCCTGACCTGTGTGTCCACAAGGGTTGTTGTTGTGTGTTTTCCTGACCCGTGTGTGTTCAGACTCGGCCATGCTTCTGCTCCAGACTGTCCTCACCACCGTCTTCTACACTCCTCTGGCTCCTTTTCTCGGCAGTGCCATCTTCATCTCCTCGTATCCACGGCCTATCAAGTTCTGGGAGAGAAACTACAAGTAACTGAAAAACAAATCATACTTACTTTATATAAAGTGTGTATAAAATAAAAAAAATAATATACAATTAGGTATAATTTATTTTTTTAATGTGAAAACTACATTGCATTCCCTTTTTTGTTTACTTTTGCTGACCTCCAGGTACTATGATTTCCTCCCACTGTATAGAAAACATAAATTGTACTTAATGTGTGCTTACGACCTCTACAGGCTGTCACTATGGGTTACCTCTTCAGGCTCTGTCTGAAGAGAATCGATGCACTCCCCAACCAGCAGGGGGCAGTAGGCTGCCTCTATAAAAGGCCTCACTTCCCTTTAACAAGCCTGTATTCTCTCTCAGTGATTGACAAAGGTTACATGCACTGCTCGTCAGGACAAGGAACTCTGCAAACGTTAACATGTAGTTTGTCAAGTACATGCCTGGTCTGTAACGCGACCCTGGCGGCCTATGATTAACACAAGCCGTGTTTGTGTGCTTGGGCGCCTATCATTCCAGCAATGAGTGTACTGCTTACCTCGCGCTTCCGGCAGCCGACAGAGCTCGAAAATGAAGTGTTCTTGTCTGCAAGCAGCCGTAGACCAGATGAGGGCCCATCTCTCAGCAAGGAAGCGTGCCACAAGTACAGGGAAAAGGAGGATCGCCGCTGCTATGAGGCTTATCCGGTGTGCCTCTTCAACGCTCCTGGCCGGTGTGTCAGGGATGACAACGAAGAGGAAGAGGTGATTCCACCCAGCCTGTACCTGATGGACATCCTTCTCCGGCTTTTCTCCTCGGCGGCGGCCCGCATTGGAGTCGGTGCGGACGCAATTGATAGTCTGGCCTACGAAAAGACCAGGGACATCTCGCACAAGGAGTTCAAGGAGGTGAAGGACGTGATGGCCGTCATGCTGTGCGAGTCCCAGGGCTTAGCTCTGCTGGGAGGATGGCTTCACTCTACAGCCCAGGTGGGTCAGAGACACATTTGGTTAAGCTTGTCATCGATAGCTGAAGCAGATTCGCAGACAACATACTCGATGCCCCAACATTAGAGGCAACCCTGTTTTGGGCCAAAGATGGCAGATCAAGTGGTCCGGAGTGAAGCAACGAAAAGATACTCGGAAATCCCCCAAGACCATCTGCGACCATGTGGAAGATCTGAGTCTTCCACATGGAAGTGGGGACGTGGGGGCCGGCACAGATCATAATATGGAAGACGACCCCAGCAATCCAGGTCCACAATTTGTGAGCCATGATCGGAGACCCTTTCGGGGGCAATTTCTCCTCGAGGAGGGAGTCATGTGGGTGGGCCGATGACGTCACAGCAAGACCGGATTCTACTTCCCGTACTTCCTGGTTCCAAAGAAGACAGGGGTTCTGGTGTATCTTGGAGTTTCAATCGACTCCCGCTCAGGAGTGGCCTGTCTTTTGGCAGAATGAGTCCAGACCATCGTCATGGAAACGTCTTGGATGCTTCTTCAGAGATAGGAGGTGATGGTGGCAGCTGTGGTGTCTGTTGAATATGAGAAGGCTGCAGAGATGGTTCAGTCATCTCAGACTGGACCCTGTTCGAGACAAATACACCTTGTTGTCTCTCCTCACCCAAGCTCTCCAAAACGTGTGTTTCTGGAACACTGTTGTTGGAGCGGCGACGTAGCCCTCCATATCAACCTGCTGGAACTGATGGCCATCTACGAGGTGTTGAAATACTTCACTTCAAAACTGACACACAAACATTTTATGGTTTACTCAGACAATCTAAATGCTGTCTTCTTTGCAAAACTGGCAGGAAGGTGTCAGGTCCCCTGCATTCCACAATGTGACCAGATCTCTGTGGTCCTAGGAAGACAATAATCTCTTAGTCACTTACGGCGCGTCACATACCTTGGATATGCAACGTGATAGCGGACAGGCGTGTGCGTCACAACAAGTGGGTGTTATCTGCATTTGCAAGCAGGGCGAATTTTCAGGCTCCACAGTGGTTCTCCCTGTGTCAAACAGACAACCCTCCATGGGGAAGACGCCTTGGCACATCCAGTCTGGCCAGGCTGTCTTCTCTAAGCTTTCCCACCACAGTACCTCCTCCTCCCGTTCCTCCAGAGATTGAGGCTTCACGCTCTAAGACTGATCTTAGTGGTCCCGGAGGCTCCAGCGACACACTGGTGGCGGAAGGCCATGGCCCATTCCTCAGTTATGAATGGCCCTGTACCATCGGAAGGCACGCTGAATTTGTTCCCAATGCTATTTGAGGAGGGTGAAGGATGTCAGAAAAAGACAGATTACTGCTTGGTTTGGGGCGGATCAAGTGGGAAAACCATTGTCATCTCAACGTCTCTTACACTGGTTCAAGTCAGGTGGTGCTCACTTATGAAGCAGGTGGCTAGCCGCCAACCGGGTTGAAAGGCCATTCGACTTGAAGCGTTGCAGCCTCTTCGGTTCTCTTGAGAGGAGTATCAGCCAAAGACATTTGAGTTGCTGCCTCTTGGTCTTCCTCCTTGACGTTCGCCAAACATAATCTCCTTGACATGACTTCAGGTTCCCTGTCTCATGCAGTGCTGAGCACAGAGGTAACATGAACGCGTTGCGTTCCTACCTGTGGGGTGCTGGGCGCTGACAGCCGCGCTTCTTCAAGAGCAGTCTTCTGGGAGTATATTTATCCCCATACTTCACAAGGAATAAACCCATAGCGACAGCCTGTAGAGGGCTTAAGCACGCATGAAGTAGAAACCCCAAATTATGACATCTAATAACTGAGGTTATACGAATGCGTGCGAGGCCCTCTACACGTGTAGATAGCTTCACGAGCCTCGAGAGGTAACCCATAGTGACAGTCTGAAGAGGCCATTGCCGCATTCGTAGAACCTCTGTTATAAGAACTTCTAACTTGGGGTGACTGATAGTAAAGAAAAAGAAAACAATGAAATGATCTGAAAATAACCATTTTTAAGTGAGTTATTTTAGGACGTGCTAAAATAAAACTTCCAAATATCAAACTGAGGAACATCACAACCTTAATATGTTTTTATTTGACTTTAGACTACAGTTTCATTTATTGTCATTGCACAGAAAAACACAGCAGTGAAACTGGCAACGAAATTTCGTTGCTTGGCAACCGTTAAAAAACACAGCAGAGTGAATGTATATAAAAAAGTATAAATATAAATATTGATAAGTTAAAAATAGTGCAATATGTTATAAATACAATAAATACATAATGTTTTGAATATTACATAGCTCAAGTTATATTTCATTCAACAGTCTAATGGCCACAGGATTATTCTTTCATTCTTTATTATTATTATGTTATTCTTTGATTTCCTAGCATAAAAAAGAAAATCCATATAAATAGAAACAAAAATAATTTCAAACATATAAAATTATATATACATATTAAAAAAAAATAGACATATATATATAAACACACAGTAAAACAAATTGCCAATATATATGTATATTAGACGGACATATAGTGTAATTATGTAATGGATTAAAATGTAAAAATGTTTTGATAAATAAATAAATACATTTTAAATAAATGGGTTACAATAAAAACTGTCGATAATTTTGGTATTTTGAAAATAAAATAAAAAATAAATGAACACAAACCTTTACCTACCCTTTATATTTAACAAAATGTCTCCTAATGGAAATATCAAAATTACCTTCCATTTAAAAAAAAAAAAAAAAAATCCAACAAGGAGGTTCTAGAAATTGCTTGCAGAACACACACAATATAATTTTGCACCACCAAAATCTCATCATCTGTTCTTTGAGCCAATATTTCAAGAACATTTCTGTTTTAAAGTTACTTTGCAACATAGTGGATTTTAAGTCTTATGCAAAAAACCTGTATATTGTTGTGTTTACTTCTTTGATGTGTTTTTTTATGTTTGCATGAAATTGTTTTCTCAGCACCAAACGCATCGACAACTCCAACAGCCGACTGGTTTCTCAGGTGGACAAGGAGACAGGTGAACAACCTTGGCTGATCTTCACTCAAAGTTCACCTCCAGAGATGATGTTTAAGATGAAACATTCAAAAAATATGTTGTATTTCAACCACATCAAAATATTGAATAATTAACATTTCAAATTTTAAAACATTGATTTTATTTTTTTAAATGTGGTTTCCAAAAAATCACTTAAAGATTTTTTAATACAATATTCAATAAATTCTATACAAAAATAGTCTTGCTTATATACTAACTTGAAAGAAATATATATTGCGGTATTAAAGCGGATCGATATTTTCTTTCACCTCTAGTGTTTCTGACCTCAGAAAATGTAATTTGATTTTATCAAATGTATCACTCCAATTCAAGGTACATGCAATGGTTTATCTTGTTTGATCTTAGGTTGAGTTTAAATAATCAATATTTTATGTTAATATTTGCATGTTTACTGTAAAAATAAGAGAAGTATGATAAAAATTAAATATGATTTAGAAAAATATAATTAAATCAGATTAATACATTTATTCGGTGCTGTTGAATATCAATACAGTATAAAATATTGCTAATTATATATAAATAACTGTATTCATATTTTCTTGTGTAAATTACTGTTATTAAAGTAATACAGATAATGCAACTCCTAATAAATAATATTGAAAAAAAGATTGTGTGATTTTCTCGTCAGGATGCGACGACAACAACCTGAACTCCATCTTCTACGAGTACCTGACACGCTCACTGCAGGACTCACTCTGTGGCGACCTGATGTTGGGTCGTTGGGGCAACTTCAGCGCCGGCGACTGCTTCATCCTGGCCTCGGACTACCTCAACGCTCTTGTGCACCTCATCGAGATCGGGAACGGGCTGGTGACCTTCCAGCTGCGAGGCCTAGAGTTCAGAGGTGAGGCTTGTCTAGCGTCTCCTGGTGCAGGCTTGACCCGATGATGCTGCAGGGACCTACTGCCAGCAGAGGGAGGTGGAGGCCATCACGGAGGGCGTGGAGGAGGATGATGGCTGCTGCTGCTGTGAACCCGGAAACCTTCCTCACATGCTGTCCTGCAACGCTGCTTTTAACCTGCGCTGGCTGGCCTGGGAGGTGACAGCCACCAAGTACCTGCTGGAAGGATACAGCATCAGTGAGAACAATGCCGCCACAATGCTGCAGGTGTATGACCTGCGCAAGCTGCTGATCACCTACTACCTGAAGGTCATTCTTCTTATTATTATGTATCTTACATTTATATATTATTACATTTTTTTAATTCAACTAATATCAACTATGTTAGTAGATCAGTGCCATCAGAATAATTAATTAATGAACATTTCAAATTTTGAAACTTAATTGACATGTTATTTTAAGCATTGAATTATTTTATTAAATTTATCTTATTCCTCACTCCTACGGGGCCCGGGATATTTTTACAGAACCAACTTTGAAACATGGGTTTGGGTTATGGTTCCCAGTGAAGGTGCGCCCAGTTTGTTTAGCTGATTGAGCAAACCAAGCTCACCTTCACTTTTTAACAAGATACAATGTCAAACTTGTCTTCTATTCTAACAACTGGTAGTTATATTATGGTAGTATATGATTCAAATTAAACTCTGGTGTCAATAATGTGAGAATATATATAATGTCTTGTGGCAAGACGAGGGACACAGATACAAGGTACATCTAGAGTCTTTATTGAACTGTGCACTGGAACAGAGAGAGGTCCAATTGCTCTACACATGAAATAAATAGACTGACGTGACAAACCACCTTCCCTGATACACTAGGTGAGAGAACCCAACCCACAGTGCCCGCCATACAGCAACCTGAGCATGACCCAAGACAAACAATCAACCCAATTTGCATCTTTAAGTGCAGCATGCAAAGAAGCCTTAAGCGACTGGTGAAAAAGCACAAACGTAAGCCTGAGGATGATAGGCTGTAGTACAATGAACCTGTGTGCCCAGAGACCTTGCAAACGCCAACCATAATTCTGAAATGAACTGCGAAACTCTGTCAGATGTTATATCAGACGGTGAACCAAATCGAGTGAGTCGCAAACTGCAAGAAACGCCCGAGCCATGTTCACAGATCTTGTGGAGGACAACCGCCACTGGTCACCTAGTAGTACGATCCACCATTGTGGGCAGGTGTGTAAAACCCTGTGAAGATGGTAAAGGTCCCACCAGGTCAGCATGCACATGATCAAAACACCCTTGCTGGAATAGAAAACGGCTCGAGGGGCGCCATGGTATGGAGATGAACCTTTGTGCGCTGACAGACGACACAAGCGGCTGCCCACTCCTTAACCTCTTTGAGAAGGCAAACTTGGACGACACTAGCTTTACTGACGCCCGAACACCTGGATGCTAAGGCAAGTGAACTACGTCAAAAACCTGACAGAAGCAACCGGCACAACTGGACAGGGGCGGCCAGTGGAAACGTCATAAAGAAGAGTAGGACCACAGTCCTGTACCACAGCCTCTTCCAACTATCCTGAACGCAAGGATATGTGTGGGAAGATGAAAACATCGTCCTCGAGCCCAGGAAAGACAGCATCTCATCAATGAGAGCCGGAAAGTGAAAGAAGTTTGTCCACTCTCTCCACAGCAAGCCACATTGCCCGCCACAGTATTTAGAAAGAAAACAACACGATACCCTCTTCTTTTTTTAAAGTTATTCCTCAAAACAGTGTCTTTTATTGAGACTAATACCTAAATCTTTTATTCTCTTAATCACAATAAGACATTTAAAAAGGTCACAAACCTTGAATCTTGAGATGACATGTCGTGTTCTGTAACCATGCATAAGTTGTGTTTTTTGTGTAAGATTTTTTTTTTCTCTGTACTCTCCAGCTCAAGATGGGTGATTATAAATCTTATCTTAAGTTGAGTTTAAATTGTAAATACTGGTCTTGAATAATTGCAGGTTAATTTAGAATACATTTAAAAAAATCTGATTATTTAACACACTTTATTGAAACATAAATCACAATAGAAATAAAATATGATTTGATCAAAAAAAACAATTAAAAAATATTGAATGTTTGAATTTAATTTAATTTTCAAACATTCAGTTTAATTTGTTGAATCTTCTATCCTTCAAATAAAAATCTCTTTTATTCAGAGCATCATCTATTATCTGCTTCACTCGCCAAAACTAAGTTCATGGCTGAAGGACGAGTCCATCCAGGAGGCACTTCAGTCCTACACCAAGTGGCACCACATCGAGCGTGACCCTCAAGTGTTCAGTGTGAAGATTGATGAGGACTACGTCCACTGTCTCCAAGGTGTGACCAGGGCCAGCTTCTGTAACGTTTACCTGGAGTGGATCCAGTACTGTGCCGGGAAGATGGAGATGGTAAAGCTAAGATCAAGATTTTACTTTTTACTTTCACTCATTTACCACCTTGATATGCGGGCATGCATTCTTTTTTATAAAGACTCTTTATTTGGATGTTTTCTTGGTTTATCAGACTGTGGAGTGTGACGAAGACTCTCAACTGGTCACTCTTTCTTATGCCCTGTCCGTGTTGGGCAGGAGATCCCTGGGTACTGCGTCACACAACATGTCAAACAGGTATGAAGACGACTGTGATAAAAAGTAAATTAATAATCATGTACAGGCACTTACAGGAAGTATATTAAAATTCAACATTGAAATTAAATTTCAAAATTAGTTTGATAGTCTTATTCAAATCATTCATTTAAAAACACATGTGTAGTCTTTTAAATTTAATGTAAAACAAAATAATACCAAACAACTTTGAAAGAGCTCACGTTCAAACAGGCCGATCAAAGGAAGCGGAAGTTCAAAATATAAAAAAATAAATATTACAAATGTACTTTCTCCTTATACATAAAAACAGCACCATCTACAGGACAAAACTAAACAGAGTCAAAAACTATTGACAATATTTAGAAAAGGCTTAAATCATGCCTAGAAAAATATTAAAAAAAGAATAAACTTTCGTCCAGACAGACTGGTCCAAATGATCTCCCTACACACTCATAAACAATTTAAATGATTACGAAAATAAATACATGGAATGATAAACTAAACATGTGTAACAAAACACATAAATACATTGTTCTTTCAGACAAGTGGAGAACATATAGCATTTAAAACACTCACACAACATTACAAGACGGTATTGACAATATATTACTAATTTAACAGAAGGATGAACAAGATAACTCCAACAATAAAACTTTATGACTCTTTGTGTAACTATTCACAGATTTCAATGAACCGTTAAGGCGAGTGGAAGTTCCGTTAAAACACTGGAAAATAATGTTTCCGAAACTTAAATGGAAATATGGCACAAAAATAAAATAAATTATTGAAATACAAATTCACAAATAAATACAATAATATAACACAAACAAAATACAGAAACTAACAAAATGAAAGATTTTTTTTATTTTTTATAAAATTACTATTTTAAATAAAACACATTTGTAACACAAGTCTTTTATCTTTGACCTTGTCTGACAAACTGTGATTCTGATCTTTTTTTGTGTCTCAATATTGAAGCCTGGAGTCGTTTCTGTACGGATTCAACACTCTGTTCAAAGGAGACTTCCGGATCGCCAACAAAGATGAGTGGGTGTTTGCAGACTTGGACCTGCTGCAGAAAGTTGTTGCTCCTGCTGTCAGGATGAGCCTCAAGTTACACCAGGTGAACTTTACACCTCATCTCTGGTCATGGTCGCTGCTGAAGATGCAGGGAAAGTAATCTGATGGGATTTTTAGTTCAGGATGAAATGGTTTGTTCAAAGAGTGCTTCGGATCATCATGTCAAACCTTCAGTTTGTGTTCAAAACTTCTGGGTCTGGATACGTTTGATAAACAAAAACCCAAAACATTTATATACATTTATTTTATAAATGAACAATACATTATTTATATTTTTTACTTGATTTTCTCAAATTTTGCAGTAATAAAGTAGATGACATAGAATTATAAATAAGCCTTTAAGTAGAGTGGAAAAAAAGTTAGGTTTAATTCTAATGTATTTTGGAAAAAAATAGAATTTCAATCATTATTTTTTAATGAACTTAACCAACCTCATACAATTATAAGCAAAAACATGCAGTAATACATTTAATTAGACCCAACTTTTTGCTTTTTCAGAGTATAATATAGTAAAAATACAGTTTAAAAAAATGATCCCAATGAAATAAACCCCTAGAGTTTATGTAGTATTACTCTTCAGGAGGCTCTGTAGTATTACTCTTTAGTCGATGTAACATACAATGACATACAATTATACATTTAATATTTATATTCTTCATTTCTTTATTCAATTTAAAAAAAAAATCAGATATTAACCTGTCTAAACCTTAACATTCATTATTCAGCACACATTGTGCTTTGAAAAAGTACACAACAGTCTGACTGATTTAGGTGATGTGCGTGTGTGTATACATATATAAAACATCTTGCCCCCATAAAATTATATTTTTAATATTCTGTATATATATATATATGTATATATGTATGTATGTATATATATTTTATCTTCCTCATTTCCCTGCTGCTGACATTTTCTCTGCAGGATCACTTCACTTGTCTGGAGGAGACTGAGGAAGTCTCCATGTTGTATGAAGCCATCACCAACTACTGCGGCAGCCTAGTCATCTGCCACGAGAGCGACCCGGCCTGGAGGAAGGCGGTTCTGTCCAGTCGAGAAACGCTGCTGACGCTGCGGCACATGATCGACGACGGAACTGACGAATACAAGATCATCATGTTGTACAAGAGACACCTGAGCTTCAAGGTCATCAAGGTAGATGAGCTTGAGTCATGGACTCAATACTTCATTCTTAATATTTCAATTTATATTATCATTATGACTGTTTTTTTATTTGTAAGACTTTTGAACTTCATTGTTCATATTAAAATATGTTTTTTATGAAAAAGACAAAAAATTGTATGTTGTATGTATACTGGTAAGATTTTAAGAGTTAATTAAAAGTAATTGACCACATAAAAACAAAAATTGTAAAAAAAAAAACAGCAATTGTATTTTCCTCAATTTTTTTTTTCAATTAGTTCATAAACATTTATATTGAAGAAAAGCAGTGTTATTAGAATATTGAATTGTTCAATTTAACGTTTAAAATTGTGAAACTTGGATTTTTCCTTTTTGTTTGAAAATGTTTAGGATGACAACTTTAAGGTAGATAGATAGATAAACGTTATTGATAATTAATTAATAATAACAGTAACAATATTTATCAAGCCTAAATCAAACGTTCATGTGTTTTCAGATGTATTTTGATGACAGACATGTAAATATTTTTTAACTTACAGATCAATAAAGAGTGTGTTCGAGGTCTCTGGGCAGGTCAGCAGCAGGAACTGATCTTCTTACGGAACCGGAACCCCGAACGCGGCAGCATCCAGAACTCCAAGCAGGCGCTGAGGAACATGGTGAATTCGTCGTGCGACCAGCCACTGGGATACCCCATGTACGTCCATGACCTTCATCATCAAGCTGTGTCTTACATGACTTTCATCATAAAGCTGTGTGTAACATGACCTTCACCGTCGCTCAGGTACGTGTCTCCACTGACCACGTCATACGCAGGAACTCACCGGATGCTGAGCAGCATCGGCGGAGGAGCCCTGAGTCTGGACGCCATCCGCTCGTGGCTGTGCTCCAAATGGTTACGGTCAGAGTCCAGGAAACGTTTTCACTTCAACAGTCGAGATCCTACTTGAATGAAAAAATTAGTTTTTAATTCATGATGAGGTCAGAGGTGACATGTACTGTCTTTTGGAACATTCCTAAAATAATTGAAATATATGATCCTCAAACAGTTGTTAAATCTTAAAGCACCTCTGGGTAGTTTTTGGTACCTTAATATTTTTGTACTACAGAAACTTGTGATGAGACATCAACTTAAAACTAGTTGAATGACTCATACCTTGACTTGAGGTTTTTTGTGTGATTTGTTTTTCACTCTTAAAGTTCTTGGGGATGGTGTGAACATGCTACATATTGCGCTGGGTTTTTTAGGGGGGTGGGAGGGCGAATTATGGTACAAAAAAAAGTTATTAAAGTTAGTAATGTTATATTATTTACAAAGCCTTCATATCGCATGTCATAATTCATTATCCACAATCTTAATCATTACATTATTGATAGCCATCCTTTATTCAGCCAATGGAAGTCTAGAAACACAAAATCGTCCAACAGCTGCAAACCTGGACATTTACGACGTTTGGCGAGTGCTCATGGGAAATGTGGTCTACTGTTGGACTAAACACTACCACTTTAGTCCACTGGCGTCGCTCGACTTACAATCGCAAAGCTGCTTTAATCAGTCAAGGGATTCATGGGAGATAAATGATTAGTTAGTGTTATACTGCCTAGTTAACCCTCTAACTAACCCTAAAAAAAAAAAAAAATTATTAGAGGTGTAAGAAAATATTGATGCAGTTAAATAATCACAATATTTTTTTCACAATTACGTATTGAGCATTGTATAATTTATTTAATTATAGGTTTCAAAATAAAAAGATTTATTTTAGGTGTGTGTAAAATTAAATAATTTGATTTGTTTCAAAATTTAAAAATAAAATTCAAACATTCTATGTGTTTGTTAATTGAATTGTTTGAATTGTTGCAATTAAACCTATGGCCTCCAGATGTCAGCGGTCATTACATCCTACGCAGCTAAAGTAAGAATGGGATCCCGGTGTAAGTACTGTCAATAACAATGATAATATTTTATTTTATTTATATTTAAACACAATCTAAAATACTTTTTTTAAAACAACATTAATCGTTCAAAACAATAAATTAAATTGTTGGATTGTGTTGTTGTTAGATTATTACAATAATACTACAATTACTGTAAGCAGACATAAACATACTGTACATAATCAGTGTGTACAAGAACACAATTCTTCCATATCACATGTATTCATATTAACACACTATAATAATAAATAAATAAAACAACTTCCGAAAATAAAGAACTATATTGGGTCACATAAAATATAATACTTAACTGTCATTCGTCTTACGGAGGTGACATAGATAAAAAAAATCTCAAGATATTTTTTTATCTATCTACAACGGAAGTGATGCACATGTCAGTTCGGGGACTTTATTGTTGGAACACCAAGGGACTTAAGCGACAAGTAGTGGAAGATTTAGAACGAAAGACAATGAAAAGTAAGTAAACTTCATCTAATGTCATGCTCCGAGTGTCATAAATAATCAATATATACGGTATATTGTTTATACTATATTGTTCTGTGTGCTTCTCCGTGTTTCCATCAGGTTTTATCAGACGTGTACGGCTTTTATGTACTTAATGTGGCTATTATTAGGCTAATGCTACCAAAACAACTGCACCCAACTGTCATATGATTTTTTTTATAAAGTTTAGTGCATTCTTTTTTTCAATAGGTCATATTATAGCCTGAATATTACATTAGTAATATACACTTCAAATAGAGGACATTTTGACCTCCTTGTCAAGATCTCAGCTGGTAGGTTGGAGGAAGGTCTGGACTGGTGGCCTGAAGAAAGAGTTCCTCCCTATACTCATGAGAAGACTGAACAAATGACCCATATTTGATAAGTCACTTCCTCCATTACAATTCAAGCTTCAACACAGTCCTACAATCCAAAGAAAAAGATGTCAAAGAGGATGAAGTCAAAAAACACTGAATGTTTACACTTGTCAGCAATTCAGAAGATGGTTGTGCAACTTTGGCTCATTTCTATTTTTATATTTATACATAAAAGAGAATCAAGAGCATCTGAGTTTATTTTGTTTACATAATATTGCTTTGTAACAGATTATAGAAAGTAATTTACAAACAACTTGGATTGAATTGGTCAGTTATTTTGTCATTATGGCAATGTTTACGTTTTAACAACCAAATGTTTCATCAAATAGCAGAGGAGGTTTTAAAGAACAACTATGTCCTTCAGTGTGATGTACTTCTCTAAAGCACAATTCCATCACAGAGGACTTGTCAGACTTCCATGTTGTTGCGGTGAATCAAAACTTGTAGCATTTCAACTCCAATAGCTGTTGCTGATGTTGGTAGTAAACTGTTAACGTAGTGAACAGTTTTTGAAGATGTTGGTAAACAGTTCCTTCCATGAAATCTGTAAGCATGGGTAAAAGTCAATATAAACTACCATTTGATAGTAATTCAAAGTACAGGACATGCAAGACAATTATATTTAACATGACATAAAGTTAAATGGCAATTTGTTCCTGGAAATGCTACTTTCATACTGGTTGAATACAATCAATGTATACAGTTATATCAGTTAAGTTATAAAAGAAAATATTATTTACACATCCTGAAGTATCAACCTAATGTAGAGGAAAAAAGCTAAATAATAAAATCTAGATAACACTTGTAATGATTGTGACGCATTTAAATGATGTTGTGAACCATATAGTTTAAAAAAGGCAAAGAAAATCAAGCAGAAGTGCAAATGAAAGCACAAATGCGTATATTATAAACTGTAATAAAACAACATTAAACAAAACGTAACGTCCTCTTAGACATTAGACAAAGTAAAAGTCAACAACTTGATCTTTATTAAGTACAAGTTAAACCTGACATGATTACAGAGAATCTAAGAGACCAATAAAATATGAAACAATATACAGTAAACATCAATGATTTATGACACTCGGAGCGTGACATTAGATTAGAAGTTTACTTACTTTTCATTGTCTTTCGTTATAAATCTCCCGCTACTTGTCACTTCAGTCTCTCCTTTCAATGATAATGTCCCTGAACTCACAAGATCGTCACTTCCATTGTAGATACTAGTATTCCGAATATTTTTTTATCTCGAAATAAAAAATTATCCAATAATAATAACACACTCTTAACTTAACACTGACTCTCTGTTTAGCAACAGAAAGTCGTTGGAGGGCGTTTACACACGGGACAGTTTTGATCAAGCGTTTCCTCCTCCGTTTGTCATCAACACGGACTCTCTGGAATATCTGCTGCTCTGTCGGATACCGGGTGAGTTCCGCAAGAAATCGAGAAGAGGTTTCTGTTCTGGTGTCTTAGTCAAAAGAAGACACGCTGCAGCTCGCCTGGACTCTGACGTCATCGGACATACACATGTCTGCTCTACATTCCTCCCTTTGATGTGTGTGACAGTGTGGATACAAAGTATTTTCACTCCACTCCTGCCCCCAAACTCAGAATTAAACGGCCTAATAGCATGAGAAATTAATGAGTCCCTGAGACTATTAGTGTTGCATCTGGGAAGGAGCATTTGTGCACTCCATCTGCTTCTCTGCTCACTGATGACAGTGTTCAGAGGATGACCGTCATCATCCATGATGGACAGTAGTTTGTCCAATGATCTCTGCAACTGTCACCAGTGAGTCCAGCTTCATGCCAACCACAGAGCCAGCCCTCCTGATCAACCTGTCTGACACATTCCCACCCCAACACACCACAGCATAAAACAAGACACTGGCCACCACAGACTAATAGAACATGCAGAGGAGTTTCCTACAGATGTTAAATGATCGGAGCCTACTCAAAAGTATAGTCTACTCTGAACTTTCTCATACACATTGTTTTGCAGGACCAGTCCAGTTTACTTTCCAGCAACACACTGAGGTACTTATAGGCCTTAAGGCATTATTATTTGTGTAGGCTTTTCCCTGATTTTCTGGGACTCCTGTGTTCGTCTTATGTGTCTAGGCATTTTAAAGCATGTATTTTAGCTGTATATTGTTTTTGATTGTTAAGGCGCTTTACAAATAACCACTAACTTTACTTTACTTACTTTTCAACTAATGCTAATTGCTGCGGAGCTACTGGAGAGGCTGCCGTTCTTGAGAAATTAAATAATTAAGTTAAATCAGAAAACATTCTAAATGAAAATAATATAATTTGATTACTGATGTGATAACTGCAGACAGGTAGAATGAGTTATTAAATTGGGATTATTAAAAAAAAAGTTAAAAAGCTAATTATTTTTGTAATCTTTTTCGTCACTCAACTGTTTATATTGCATTGTACATTTAAGAGTGTGTTATTATTAGCAAAACAGTTTCAGCCAATCAGTCTGTGTCGTCAGACCAGGAAATTAAAGAACGGATTGATATGGCTAGCAAAGATCGTCTTTTTGTTAATACAAATGTTTGATGAGTCGTAAATAGTACCATGCAATCATTCTGTTGACGTATCTTTGACTCTTAAAAAAGATTTTAAAGAGACGTTCGCATTTGCAGCGTGTGATGTCATCATGTAGGAAGTGCGCGGACCGAAATGACACTTACACGGGCAATGACTTGGGTGAGAAGATACAGTGGACTACAGCAGCTTTTAAAGATGATGTTCATCAAGAGTCATGTTGCCTGTAAATTCTGCAACACCAGAGACAAGTACTCAACAATACTACAAATATATCCTTGTTCCTATAGTACCACAATATATCATTATATATCGTATCGTGATACGCATCATAGCATAGCATAGCTGCTCTGTTAGCATAGAAGCTGGGTTAGCATTGGTGATTGTTTAGCATAGTTGCTCTGTTAGCATGAATGCTTTGTTAGCATATCTGTTCTTTTAGCATAGCTGATTTTAAGCATACCTGCTCTGTTAGCATTGCTGTTCTGTTAGCATAGTTGCTCTGTTAGCATTACTGCTTTGTTAGCATAGCTTCTGTGTTAGCATATCTGCTCTTTTAGCATAACTGCCCTGTTAGCTTAGCTAATCTGCTGGCATAGCTGCTCAGTTGACAATTAGTTGTACAACAGTCTTACTAGTTCAAATTTAAGAGTAAAAGAGTCTCATAATTTATTACTAGTCTAAAGATCAGTAGTTGTAGGATGAAATGAGTGTGTGTGCCCATCAGGGTACGTAAGGACAACTTGACCAGCTGCAACAGTGGAGTCAACATGGAAGACGTGGATTGCGCAGCTGGAGGTTCTTCTTCTCTGAGTCAAAACCGTCCCTCGTCCGTCACATCCAACAGTCTGAGTCTGTACCAGCACAGAACCAGAACCACCCGCAGCCACCGACACCACAGCTCAGGTACACACACTCACACACACACACAGATGTGTTTCTTACACGTGTGGTTCATGTGAGTCTAGCAAGGAGAGAGTACCGTAGCAGGTCAGTGCAGCCGCAGAGTCAACGACCTCCAGTCAGCAGCCAATCAGGACCCATCCTGGACTCAGGCTCCAATCACGGCCTAGTCCACAGATTGTCCAACAGTCAACTGTCCTTCAACACCTCCATCGCCTCCATCTTCTCACAGGTGTGTACACACACACACACACACACACACACACACACACACACACACACACACACACACACACACACACACACACACACACACACACACACATAACATGATTGTATCTTCTCAGGTTCCTCGACTCTCGGGAACAGGTGGAATCAGTTCTCAACTCCAGGCAGCACAACATCAACCTAGGTCCAGCCAGGTACAACAATCAATTACGGGAAATATTTCAGGCCTCAGGGTAGACCCATGGTAGAGCAGGAGAAGAATTCTGATGAAATGAAATCTGTTTTTAGCTGATTAGCAAGAGAAACTTTTGTATATTTTTGTGGATGCAATAACTTTCCACAAATTCAAGTTGAATAAAGAGTTAAATCGATGAGCAAACAATAAAACAAAAAAATACAATAAATAAAAACAAAAAAAAAACAGAAACAAACCCCGGATAACACAGCTGAAGAAAAAAAGAAAGAATAGTCTCACTTTTTTATGGTACTATTCACTCCCACATTTATGTCAGTGTCTCTTGAAACTGTCCTGTAAATTTAAGACTTCCTACAGACATTTATAGTTTTACGTGTCACATGAGGAAATTTGAGAGCAGCTAAAGCACTGAACGATAAAGTTTTAGTTTCTGTACATAGTCTAATGTTTTATGTCCGTGTTGATGTCGATGTTTACTTTATTTCTCTTGATTTATTGACGGTTCAGATTTGTTTGATCTTCTCATACATTTGAATCATATCCTGGAAGTTTTCATCGATGAAAGGTTTCATTATAAAGTTGAGGCTACTCCAGCAGGTCTCCTCCTCCTCCTCTACGCTCAGCTTGCTGTTCGGCAAGAGAAGCTTTTCCAGCGGACTGGTCATCTCCGGCCTGTCTGCCGCAGAAGGAGGCAACACCACTGACACACAATCCTCGTCCAGCGTCAATATCGTCATGGGCCCGTCACACCGCTCGGCCAGCAGAGCCACACAGGTATGAGTCCAGGTGGCCGAGATTTTTTTAATATACTTTTATGTTTTGAGTCAAAATTTGTTGATGAAAACAATTGGTCCAAGCATGGTGTGGTGTACCACAGGGTGTGTTGTAGGTATCATGATAAAACGATACGATTGACTCTGGTGTTGCAGAATTAACAGACCAGACCAGACCTCTTGAGGAAGCTTTAACTGCTTTCATTTGTTTTGAAAAAACAATATGTTCAAACATCAGCTTTAAAAGCTGCTGAAGTCCACTGTGTCTTTTCGTCCTCAGTCATCCCTGAGATTTAATTTTTTTTCATCGTTTTGTACACACAACAAATAACAAACGCCATGAATATTGACATGTTAATTTCAAATAACAATGAAAAAAAATGAATTGGTTAATTTTATAGAAACCATAAAAGAACTATAATTTAAAAAAAAGTCAAAGATGATTGAAAGCCAAAAAAACGATACAATGCTTTTGAAAATTAATACAGTACTGTCAAAAATGTTGATCGACATTTTCTCACACTATTCAAAAGTAGTATCAATAGTCCACAAGTTACGAACAGAAAGATAAAAAAAATGTCACTATAAATGTGGAAGATTTTTTTTTTTCTAAGGACAGCAATTTGCTGTCAAACTTGAGGCAGAGAAGCCTAAGGCTGGCCCTACTATTTCAGTTCAATTTTATTTAAAGTGTCTCATCATAACGAACTTGCCTACTAGCGATTTTTGGAGGCCCACAAGAAATCCAAATGTATTTACTCAACTAAAAATAAAATGTAGTTTAAAGTACTTCTGATGCATGTTGACACTGTGAGAACACAGCAGGCTGTTTTTGAGTGACTGGAGATTTCTGAGGGATCAATAAAGTTTTACCTTATCTTACCTTATTTTTAAGAAACCAAATAATCTAAAAAACCTCCCAGAAAATACTACTAGTAAAACATTTTTGTCTGGCATGACGGAGTTTCAGGTTCACATGAGTAAGTACATTTTAATGTCAATGCTCTTTAAAGCTCACCAACATTTCCGCTATCACTATCTGATAAAAAGGAAATATTGACGTCACTGTGCGATGACTCATTATGGAAAAGCTTTAAAGAAAAACCTGCTGTGAGAAATTGATCACAAATAATACAGCAACACACTTGAACTGCTACCACAGAATTGTACATTTTAACAACCACAGTATGTGTTTACACAATGTCTAATATATATGATATTAATATAATATTTATATAATATATTTATTAAATTATATTTTTCATTATTAGAAACATGTTCAAACAGAAACATCAAACGTATTTAAACATTACTAAAAAACAATACTACAAAATGACAATACAAACACAATAAGATACAGATGTTTGTTAACCTTATGTATGCAATGATGGTGCCGCCCAACCGTGTGGATCCTCGGACCGAGGAGACAAAGTCACAACATCACTGAAAGTAACACAACTACTCATCTTACCTTATTTTCTTGTCTCTTCATAGTGGACGTCAGAAGCCTACGAAAGTATGGACGCATCATACACTGCAAAAGATGGCACGCAGTCATGTGACCGCGGCTGTACTCAAGAACTCGACAAGACCCAGGAAGAAGAAGACACGTCTCTCTCGACAGGAGAGACGGATCAGAAGAACGATGAGAAGAAGACATGAGAGAAATGAATGAACCAAGTCTGCATGTGCTCCTTCCTCGTCTGAAATCACGACCCGGGATTGGGTTGTTGAAGTAAAAGTGGTTTTTAAATGAAGGTCTCTTGTCGTTACTACTTACTTTCTTACTTACGTCTGAAGATTAAGTTTACTTTGATTAAGGAGACACACATTTTTCAGCTTTTTGTCGCGTCTCAGGTTGTTAGCATACACTGCTAATTTCATCACAAAACATATGTAATTTCGCTTTTAAATAATAATAATGTTGTTTCAACATACTGTTACTTACAAATTAATTTACATAGCAATGACTCTGTTCAGAATTAGTTCAAAGGCAGAGCTATCATGTGCAGCATCTGCTTATGTATTTATCACCATAAAGTGCATCAAGCACAGGGAGGCGTAGGAGTAATTTAAATTCAAATTAGTTTATTTTAAAAAAACTATTGACTAACGATTTGGTCTTGCAGAGTAATACTATGGAGCCTGTGTAGTTATACTAATTAGTCTTACTCACAGAGTAATACCACTTAACGTCTTGCGAGTAATACTACTAAACCTCATTGAGTAATACTACTGAGCCCCGTAGAGTAATACTACTTAGTCTCACTGAGTAATACTACTTAGCATTACGTAGTAATACTACTTAGTCTGACACGGGAATACTATGGAGTATTGCAGAGTAATAGTACTTTGTCTTACGGAGTTATACTACTGAGCATAGTAGAGTAATACTACAAAGCCTTGTGCACTAATACCAGTGGTGGGCCGTGAGGCCCAGCAAAGCAGTCTCTGCTGGCCTAACAAATATTGGAATAACAGACTTATTTTAATTAAAATATTTGTAAATGTATGATTATATTTTGCATGAATAGTTTCAAAGACTGAGTGAGTGTTGTGTTTCTGTATTTGTTGAAACATGGCATAACGACAGCGCCCTTGACTGTGCCATTCAACTAACCGGGCACAGGTGTTATCGGGCGGACAGAGACCTTGTCGAGGGGTGGAAGACAATACGCCTGGTGCCCCAAAGCTGTTATGTTATTTTTTTATTTTTTTATTTCCTCAAAAATGTATTCTGGCCACACAAGTAATCTGTCTGTGATGCAACAGCTCTTTATACTTTTTTCTGCATAATGGTTTCTTTGAATTGTCTATATGTAACTACGGAGGGTTGATGGTTGACTTCACCACAGTTCTCATTCCTGGGAGTCAAACAGGCTGCTGACGCTTTTGGCTGGTGGTCCCGGCTGCATTATTGTGTCTTGATCATTGATATTATCGCGACTCTCAAAGTGATGTAGCTGCTGATTGAATGCTGGCTGTGGTTGTTCCTCTGTGTTGTCTTTACTAACTTTCGATGCAGGAAGTGTGTATTGTTGCCATGGAAACCACACAGACTCGAGTCGGAGTGATATTTTCAGTGATGCGACGCTGTTGTGCTCATTTGATGATGCTCTAAACGTAATTTTTGTAATAATCAAGTATTTTAAGTGCGACTAATTGTCTGGAAAATACAGTATAAGCGTTTTTTTAATGAAAATGTAGGCGTTGTAGCTAAAACGGAAATATTGAGTTGGACCCCCTGCATAAGCATGAACCTCCTGAAAAGAAGAACAGGAAGTGAGAAAATTTAACATCATCAAAATAAAGTCACAATTGTGTTAATCAAAATTATTTATTGTAAGTTGTTACATGTTGATTTCTTTCTCTAGCAGCACTAGTTCAATGACAGATTCCGGGGCAGATCACCGAACATTGAGCTTTCCTTGTAATGCTAGATGTCTTAGTGTAAACAGAGACGAGAGTGAACTGCGGATCCAAACGTAGCACATATGTATGAACCAAGATAGAGGCGAGTTAACAACAGTGACTGGTGAAAATGAAACACCGGAGAAATAAAAAAAAAAAATTGTCACACAACAGTACAATGAAATCGCAACATGTTCAGTGTTACTTTACAAAGTTTGTTGCAATGGTTGTAGGAATGGAAGTCGTTTTAGGAACAGATTACCAATTCAAACTATGATAGAAAGGTTGGCACATTATTTTCACGTAGTATGGAACTGCATGTTTTATACTTTGTTTATTTAAATCAGTAATTGAGAGGTCATATTGCTTTTTATTTTTCAAGCTTATGGGCAAACATCATCTAATGCTTGTTTCTTCAGCTTGTTAGCTTAACATAGCATGGGCAACATGATGGTCCGACATTCTTTTCTATAAACTTTTGTGTAAAACAACATCCAGTTGAATCAGTTAAAGATCTACTGATATTCAACCATCTTTCAAGTTTTTCCTGCTGGTATCAATTGATGCTAACAAGATATTAACATCAGCTGGATTTTAACCAAAATCAACCCGACATTGTCACTTTGTTTATGTAATAACAGACACAAGATAGCGTTTTTCGGTTGTCAACTGATAAAAGTTTAAAGCTACAGTGGACGGATCTCTGGGTGTAAACTCAGGGGGTTAAATGTCATTTGTACTTTGACAAAAACTCAGAAGCTCTATGCTGATGATCTGTGGTTCTTCTTGAACACAAAGAGGCTCAGTCATTCATGAGATGCGTCTAACAAGATCTAAGGAATCCAGAACTACCGGCTTTTTGGAGGAACCTCTCAGAAGAGTTTCTAAATTGTCTGCAAACTGCAGTACTTGAATACATACTCATACAGTATTGTTTATAGCAAATAAGTGAATTATTTCATTTAGTTAGCAAAAGCATGCTCGGATAGAAAAACGACATCACTTGGAGTGGCTCACAGTAAATCTTTTGTCTTCTGTGACGTCTATCTACAACAGGAAACCAAGAGGCTTATTAGGCATCGAAATCAATAAATAGTTAGCTGATTGCCTAAATCTGTTTTATTGAAAAAACCCACAATCACTATCCTTAAGAATCGCATAAACGCATCGGCTTAACAATTGGAGGCTGATTCTCTTGTGATATGACATGCAACTGCTCCGACTAAAGAAGTTGAGAAGAGGCACCGACTCTAAACAATCAAAAAACTTTAGACATGTTAGAACTCTTTAAGTCAGTCGGAAAGAATCTCCAAGATAGTTGTGATAGACAGAAATGTGTGCGATTGCTGAGTATATTTAATGAAGACAATATCCAAGCATGTTCATGTTCTTACTTAGTTTTATTTTTGGATAATGCTTAGGTAGTGCAGTGCAGTGTATCAAAACATAGTTTGTCTATTGGTGCCTAATTTCATTTCCCATGCCTGATTAAAACTTGATCATTTGTGAATTTTTCTAAAGATAAACTTATAATTG
Organism: Callionymus lyra; assembly: GCF_982586985.1. NCBI lineage: Eukaryota > Metazoa > Chordata > Actinopteri > Syngnathiformes > Callionymidae > Callionymus > Callionymus lyra. The sequence goes on from NC_141828.1 coordinate 28,085,475, forward strand.
ACAAAAGTGAACATCCGATTCATTTGTCACTCGGTAGCAAGTGCTCTTTTGCACTTGAAATTTGTTATTGCTTTTTTATTTGAGAAAACAGCTTGGAAAATTGGTATGATTCATGATTCAAAAATGGATATTGAAGTAAAGGTATTGGTTTCATTGCTATTATCATTAATCTTGGATTGATACCCAGCCCAACCTATAACACGATCATAAGTGCCACTGATTGGACAGCAGTAAACTTCAGTGAAACCTCTTGATAAAAATGCATCATTGGAGACTTAAGTATACCAACTGTGACCAATAGGACGAACACATGACTCATTCTGAACTAACCGTCGAACTCTTGGTTCAACAGGATGTTAACTGATGAAGTCTTGAAATCAAGTGTTGCGCTGTCAAAGTGCCACTGAAGTTCTAGAATTACAACAAAGGCAGAACAGCGGTCAACAACGTGGAGTAACAGTTAGCTACAGGAATAGTGAGCTTGGTCTGCGTGCCTTAAACATTTTATTATCAACCTTTTTACAATCTTTGATATTCATAATATATTGTCAAGCATGGAACTTTTGTGTTTCTGAAAAAATATATTAAACTAGTAGAGACTCCAAGTAGCTTACAGATGCAGTTATTTGATGCTAACTTATGAATAGGAAGTTAGCAAGATCATGTTGAGCTAACAGTTGAGACTATTGAAGATATAATTAGATCCACAAGCATGCAGACTAAAAGTGACTTTTTTGACGACTGGAGACTATTCGCCTTAAGTAGTTGATATTTAACACATTTTTTGGCATTAAAATAACTTTAATTGGTAGTTTGGAACACGAAAGCTAAGCTAGAATATATGGCCTAACATGAAAACAATGACCACGAAATACCTGGTCACTATATTCTGGTGTTTGATTCCTACGGGCTGCATGATACAATTGTCAGGTTAGTATTAGCAAGTATAAGCGAGACTAATCTTGCACTGTTGTGAAATACATTCAGCAATCAAACACAAAATCTCATAGACTGACTCACTAAATGCTAGAGGAATGTAGATATTGAGGCTGTTTCTTCAAAGTTTTGATAACTTGTTCAATTTTGTCAAATGTTCTTTTGTTTACAGCACATAGACATAACCCCTCCTAGTTTCTAATCTGGAATCTTACAAAAAGTCATAAGAGAGGCAGTACCTACAACCCTTAATACAATACCAACTCATAGTTACACAGTTGTTTTTTTGCTAACAAGTTTACAAGTTTGATTTTTTCTTAATCTGCCGAACCACGAAATAACTACTTAAAAGGTGGAGCAGGAAACATGTTAACTCCTTGAAGGGTCGAACCAAACTACCACTTTCTGAGGTGACCGAACAAGTGATACTTAAAGGTAGAAGAAAAGATGCAGGATCCAGAATGATCGCCATGTTAGTTATTGTCAACTGTCAATCAATGGTGACGTTCATTCGAAGCTCTGCAGGTTCAGATGGACTACCTGTCGCTGTAAACAATAACATTGAAGTTACAAATGTGGTCGATTGTTAAATAAATAAAGTTTGGGAGAAGATCCCACACAGCTACCGGTTTTTTGTAGTTTTCTAAAATCGAGCACACAGCCACAAAATGTCAAACAACAACACATTTATTTATTTTTTTTTAAATCATCACGAAGGCATATACTATTTCTCTGTTAGATTTCTTATATATGTATATATAGTATTCATAGAGAAACAAAAATAAGCGTACATTTCTGCTGAATAAGACTGAAGAAGATCAAAGGGCGATGTAAACCATGGTTCATCTAATCCTCGCCCCACTCACCCACAGTAACAGATTTGCATAGGCAAACATGGGATTAGCCCTTTAGACAGTGGATTCCTGAATTATTTATAGAGATGCAAAATCTACTTCAGCTCAACAAAACCAACGTACAAAAACTTGACATGGATCAGGCCGAGCACTCGTGAACCCCTCTGCTCGTTTACATAGTCCTTTATGTGTGCATACCATTTCTTTTGTTTACAGTGTTAGGATTCAAGTAGATCCAAAAGAAACAACTGGTACATTTCCACAGCTAGATGTAAAATAAATTAACCGACATGAGAGGTAGTGGAAAGCCTATGGAGACGCTTCTTCTTGTTTTTTCCTAAAAAGGAAATGATAAGAACATTAAGCCAAAACTTTGCATACATCTGCCATCAGGATACTTTAGCTCCTCCCCCACCCTGTTGTCATGTGTTCAAAAAACAAGATAAAATGTTTCCTCCAGACTGAGGACAGGACCTCTTTGCTTATCAGATCTGATATATGGTTATTTAACAAAAGAAAATAAGTTTGAATGAGTCATAATAAATATAGAGGGATAAGAGTTTTAAAACCCTCCATTAGCTCCTCTTTGAAAAACAATCCTGGCTCACTCTGGGAATGACCAGCGCCCCCTTTTCTCAAGGCCCTTAACAGAAAAAAACATCTCAATAGTTATAAATGTAAACTCGGTATAATTGCACCATTAGTTCATGATCTGGGTAACATTCTTGTGTGTATCGTGACAAATCAGTCAAATGTTTCAGAAAATGAGATGAATGTCCAAACATAGGTAAAGAATGCTTTGGACCGACTGGGCACATGCAGAGCAGCTCAGTAAATATCGATCAAGCCCTTTATGGATATAAATGTAGTTTGAGAACTGTATTGCAAATGTTGCCCTTCAACTTACTCATTAAAAAAACTGCCATCGTCCCTTCAACAATAACTTTGTTCTTTAAGTCTTCACATTACTTTTTTGGATCAAATTTTTAACAAATTCCTGTAATTATTGCTGTTGGTATTCTGGTGGATATAAATAACAGAAGAAGATATTTTCATAATCATGAAGCCAAATCCAAATAGAGGCTGAAAAAACTAGCTCAATAATATGTGTTATTTCACACTAAAATACAGGTTATTACACTCAATAGTATTTTTCTTCACCAGATAGGGCATCACAGGCAGAATAATTCTGGTGCTTGACTATTTTATTTTTAAACCATTCATCATTCAAGTTAATTTTCACATGTGGGATGTAAACGGTAGGTCAGCGAGAGGTTGCAACATTTAAAACTATCAGAATATTGTTGAAAATAAGTTCTTTGTTGCATTTGTTTTTTAGAGCAAAAGATGAATAAACTTTAATTTCAATTGTTTTGAGAAGTAAAACAAACTACACAATCAAGATTTGTATGTGGGTCAAAGAAAAAGAAAATTATCTAAATAATGTTTAGAACCAGGTCAAGTAAAGTTATTAAAAAGATCTGAACCCTACTATTAATAATCTATTCACTTTCTACTCATCAGTTCATCATCATTTTAGATTTAGTTTATTAGTCCATTAGGTAAAGCAGTGAAGTTGATCAACAATCAAGACACATGAATCTGTTAGCACTTTGTTTGTCTGCTATCATCTCTTTTTTTTTGACTATTTACTTTCATCTTGGCACATTTACAATAGGAGGCAACGGTGTTGTTTTTTTGTTTTTTTTGTAATTTCTTTGTTAAAATCTGACGGGCAGATCCGAATACTGAAGAAAAAAATCTAAAAATCTAAATCATGCACTTTCTGGAGTAATCCACATGTTCGGATGTTCACATTATCATTGCAAAAAATTGTCCTTTTATATTCCAAAAAATGTTAATGGAACATTTGGCAAGACTTCCTCGACTCCCGAAAATGCATTAGCTAAATTAACAACTACAGCACCTTGTCAGACATGCAAAGATCTCTTCACAGCATCATTTGATCATGTTTGGCACCCGGTTCTGTAACCCACAGAATGTGAATAAACATCCAGTGAGAAAGGGGATTTCTCTCCTACAGCATCTGAAGACATAAAATAAAACCCTTAAAATTACAACTTGACAAAGTTTGGTTTTAATCGCAGTCGACCGAAACATTCAGTCCAGAAGATCCAAAACTAGACGCCAGAGTGGGAAGTACTTCAACATTCAGCAGCAGACCTAACTTCGCTTGTTTGACAGTACCAGCATTCAAACTACCATGCTTTGCTTTAAATAACTATTTTTTGTTATCAATTCAAGAAAAAGTTAATTGCTTTCCAAATTAGTCAACAATGACGTGACAATCAGATGTAATTTGATCTCCTTATTTTGAGCTTATATTCTTATTGGTAAATTCCCATGTATTATATGGTGCCATTAAAGCATCAATATGAAGGTTTAAAAACATTGTTTATGGCTCCTCCAAGTGTCGGAGCATTGTAACTTCAATGTGTAACCTCAGTTACCAGATATCTGATGTATATTTGTTTGGCTTTTTCTGTTTACTCTTGTCAAAAATGTGACATGTTTTATATAATCTGTTAATTATTTTATTTAATTCATATTTTTTTTATTTCCTGGCAAAAGAAAATGTTTTCTTATTTACCCAGTGATTTTTGTTTTCAGTTTTCTTTGGATAAATCTAGGCTATTTTAGCAATTATGTGTGTATATGTTCTTGATGGTCTTATTTAAACACTGTAATTTACTAAACCTAAATATTTATTATGTTAAGCCAGACTACTCGAGAGGTGGGCACTTTAAATTTAACAACTTTCACTGCTTAAAGGACAACCAGAGGTCAATACAACAGAGGATGTGTATTTTGTTTTGTTTGCTATGCTAAGCAACAGTAACAGAATCCTTTGCTGGTGTCTCGTTCGACAGAAAACCAAAGTAATGTTGACACAGCCTTGTCAGAGGGGGGCGCCAGGAGAGGACTTTTGGACAAACCGGTCGTTTCACAGAAATCTCGTAAAGGCCTTGTGTTGTTGTTTTCAGTTAATGAGTAAATAGATGTGTAGCTGCCCAACCACAATTCTAGCCCTTACATCTCCCAAGTTCTGAATCCTAAAAAAGTGCTTGGACAGATGGATCGGTGCAAGGACGGATGGGTGCTGCTGATCTCACTATGAAAAAATTGGCAGAAGTTTTTTTCCCTTCACTGGATGTGAATATCCAAACAGAGGTACAGGCTTCCACTCACTGAACACAGAGAGGCTGCAGTTGCTGGCTAACATCATCACGCTACTGTTGAGAGAGAGGATCTCACTAGCAGGACCAGAGACTCAGAGGAGGTATGAAAGAGGACATGAACAGGTGAACGTGTGAGGTGTAACTATTACAGTACAGTTGTCATTTTGGTCTCTCTGTCTCTCTCTCTCTATTCGTAAGGACTCAAGAGCAAACGCTTCGACAACTGTCAGTTTCATAGACACGTCAGTGGACCTGAACCGACAGCACAAAACAATCACTGGCCAGCATCAACCGCCCGAGACGGACCACATAAGGCTGACACCGGCTCCAGCCAACAACTGGATAGATTTTTAAAAAAATATAAATAAACAAGTCTTTTCAAGAAAGAGGGAGAGAATTGTTTTTCCAAACCCGACTTCTGGCACCATTGATGTAGTTTTGAGTAGAACATTTGTTGGTGAGGATGGTGGCAATGGGTGGTGGGGTGTCTAGGTTTCGAGGCAGGTGCGTCTCCTGTTGGCGAGGAGGTTTCTGTAAATGGAGGAATTGAGGAATCGAGGGAAGGAGTCCCGGTGCATAAGGGTGTAGATCTGCAGCTGCGCCTCTTCATACATCACGTTACTGGGCTCTGCCAAGCTCTGGTTGATTCCTTCTCTGACCCGAGAGTCCAAACTTACCTGGTGAAGCAAGAAGAAGCAATAGTAAGTGTCTTTGTCTCTCTTCACCAGAGAATATCTATGGAAGTACATCAGTGCATCAGAATATTGAATGGTTGAATTTAAAATTTCAAAAATAGAAAATGTTATTTTTTGTTTTTTCATTTTAAACGTTTTTAAGCATTAATACATTTTTTTAAAATAATTAAATTAAATGATTTGTATAATGAAAGTAAAGTATTCTAAATTTTAAAAAAGAAGCATAAATATAATCATTTGGGTTTTATTCCCTTTAGAGTTTCATACTCTAATTCCAATAAATAAAAAATATCTATTAATTAATAATTATTGTAGCCTTTTAAATTCATATAATAGTAATAATGGTAAGTCAATTTTTTTTTCCCATTAGTAGTTCCTCTGGCTCATTGGGTGTTTCGGCCTTTATCACTATAAACCCTCACCAGAGGCGGCCAGCTACAGGCTGATCAGGCCCAGGCTTGTGTCCCTTGCCCAATCAGTCAGCTAACTTGCTTTGTTGTCAGGTGGCAAACTTCTCGGGGGATGTTTGGCTTGCTAGCTGGGGGCCCAAGAGGGATCGTTCCTCTTCAGCCAAAGCCACTGGCTGCTCTTCTCTGCTGCTCCCTGATTCCCAAGATCCTACCTGGTAGATGTTGCCACAAACCGCCTGCATCCAACCTTCACTGGGCGGACTTCTGTGTTCCAGCCGCTTTGTTGTGCTTCAGGAGCTAGTTCTGAAGAATGGAATGGGCTCCCAGACTGTCAAAGACTTTAGATAACCCGTCCTGCTCGCATGTTGAAGACACCTACAATAGCTACGAAAAGCAAAGAAGGAAAACACCCCCAGAGTCTGCAAGAGCGGGGGCGGAAAAAGACTCATCGGCTGATAACATGGTAACGACTGAACCGGAAATGACTATAAGAAAAGACGGCACAATTCAGGAGAACACCAGGGCTATCAGCACACCGCAAACTGCAGACATGTGCCCCTTGCGGATCTGACGGAAGAGGGACAGGGGCCCTTCATTGACTACCTTTTACGAAAGGGGTCAAATCAGTCGAGTGAAGCGCCAACTGGATGAAGAACAGAAATGAAGGAACAAACACCACTTGTGGAACCCACCCGAACTCCTAGACCTGCAGTAGAACGGAGGCTTCTAGAGTTGACTGGTCTGAAGGGGCTGGCCAGGTGTTCACAGTATCCACAGTTGCAGTACCAGACGGGTATTTGGCCATAATTTACATTATAAGATTGCAGTGTGTTTTTGTATATTATTGTGTTTTTGATTTATTTGTATGTGATTGTGTAAACTGTCTCCATCTTTGTTGAGGACTAGCAGCTACCTGGTAGATGTTGCCACAAACCGCCTGCATCCAACCTCCACTGGGCGGACTTCTGTGTTCCAGCCGCGTTGTTGTGCTTCAGGACTACAGATGGAAGGTAGAATTGTGCTAAATCTGGTGCAGCCATCTTTTTAATGTAACTGCACATTGTCCTTTAAAATTAACTGAACCTAACGAGCACTCCTTTCACCACTGCAATGCTACGGGACTTAGCTGGTTTGATCTTCATGCCAACTGATGTTCTCTTGCAGTTTTCAAAGCAGTCTCCTGGTGCATGGGACGGTGGTAATCAAGGTGGTGATGTCATCCATATAGGCTCTGAGGGGAGGGAGGCGTAGACCAGAGCCAGCTCTTTGTCCACCTACAACCAATTTTGAGGCTTGAATGATAATCTCTATCACCAAAGTGAATGCCAGGGGCGAGATGGTGGATCCAGCCAAAATGCCCACCTCCAGGCACTGTCATGAGATGATAAATCCAGGCGTTAAAAAGAAGAACTGCAGGTCCTGAAAGTAAGCTTTAACCTGGGTTCTGACGGTGTCCGGGATATTAAAGAAGTTAAAGGCAGTCCAGATGAGCTCAATGGGGCACAGAGGCGAAGGCGTTAGCCAGATCCAAGAAGATCACATGAAGGTCCTTTTTCTATAGCTTTGCTGTTTGGCTGATTCCAGATCATGCTGGCATGTTCTAGGCATCCAGTGAACCCCGATATCCCCGCTTTCTGTAAGGATGTATCGATGTACTCGTTTCTGTGTAGATATTCGGCCATCCTCTGTGCAATGACACTGAAGAAGACCTTACCCTCCACATTAAGCAGGGAGATTGGGCGGAACTTAGTGATGTTAATTGCATCCTTCTCCTTTGGGATCAGGACCTGACCTGCCCTACGCCATACTTCAGGTATGATCCTCTTCTGCTATACTGTCCTCATAACATACAAACATATGGTGAGTTATTATATACTTTATACGGGACTGCAATTGGCCCAGGAGCTGCTGCTGTTCTCGTCCGAAGGACAATCTTTTCCACCTCTTTCGAAGTTGGAAGGCCAGTCTCAAATTGATGCTCTGGGGAGTTGACTGGTCTGAAGGGGCTGGCCAGGTGTTCACAGTATCCACAGTTGCCAATTCACACGTTGTCTGTGCCCTAGAAGCCTCTACTGCAGGTCTAGGAGTTCGGGTGGGTTCCACAAGTGGTGTTTGTTCCTTCATTTCTGTTCTTCATCCAGTTGGCGCTTCACTCGACTGATTTGACCCCTTTCGTAAAAGGTAGTCAATGAAGGGCCCCTGTCCCTCTTCCATCAGATCCGCAAGGGGCACATGTCTGCAGTTTGCGGTGTGCTGATAGCCCTGGTGTTCTCCTGAATTGTGCCGTCTTTGCTCATAGTCATTTCCCGTTCAGTCGCTACCATGTTATCAGCCGATGAGTCTTCTTCCGCCCCCTGCTCTTTCAGACCCTAGGGGTGTTTTCCTTCTTTGCTTTTCGTAGCTATGGTAGGTGTCTCCAACATGCTGCAAAGCATGAAGGACTTCAGAACTGGGCAGCTGAACCAAGACTGTCATGGTGAGGTCTATTCCCTCGTGCCAGCTGTCTCTCCATGACGTCATAAGGACTTACCCCTGTTGTCAGCTGACCTTTCTCAGCAGTCACTGGACAGGTCCAGATGGTCAGATTAAAAAAATCACAGGATGCGATGTAAATTTATGCGCAGGCAAATACAAAAAAACGGTGGACTTGACAGTGGATATACAAATTAAATAAACTATTAAAAATATGAATTGCATAAGATGATAATAAAGAAAATCTAAATAAAAACAATACAAAAATTAAATTTATTTGAAATGTTAAAATTCAACCATTCAATATTCTGATGAATCTGGTTAGATGGAGAGAAATATTCCAATTAAAAAACTACTTTTTTATAAAGAAAGTATCAAATGTGAAAGCTTGATCCGATTTTAAAGCGAAACAATCATCCCACACATTCAACTGTATATAAACACGTGTATTACTACGATACCTCTTTTGGAGACAGTATGGAGACGTAGTCCTCATAAATGATCCTGGTCTTCTCGTCCACCACAGACGGGTCCGTCTCTTTCTTCAGCTCATCACATGCCAACCAGAAAAGAAGGTTGTCTTCACTGTACTCTGAGCGCAGGAACTCCCGGAATATCTCCCGGCCCTCCAGCGAGCGCAGCATCATTTCAAAACTCCGGGCCCACGACAAGACCTCATCCAGGCTGGGCTGTCTGTGATACACACGATGACAAGAGAGTAAGTAAGTAAGTAAGTAATTTGTATTTTTATATCGCTTTTTCAGACCAGGGTCATAAAGCGATTCAACAATCAAAACAATACTCAATAAAAGATATACTTTAAAGGTCAAGATAACACCGAGACAAACACAGGAGTTCCAGAAAATCAAGGAAAAGCCTGTACAAATAAAAATGTCTTAAGATGTTTCTTAAGCGCAAAGAGAGAGGAAGATCGTTCCAAAGCTTAGGAGCCTGCAAGGATTTCTCTCCTCTGGTCCTGCAAATAATTGAGCTGTCAAACTCAATCACAAAAAAATACAGTCAAACATTTAGAACCTTGATAAAAATACGACCAAACAAATTTGATTTTTTTCCTCCATTGTTCTCCCTGGTCAACATTGCAGTGTTTAGCATGTTTAGAATATACGATTACTCTTAGTTTTTGGTTATAAAAGGCTAGATGGATCAGAAGTCTAGCTCAGCTCACAGAGGAAATGCAGGAATGGAAGACGCATAACATACTTTAGTTTCAATAGCAATATATATTTAGCCAACCAAAGTTAAAGGCAATATACAATTGTATAAACAAAAATAAATAATTCAACCACTCAAGCTGAAATGAGAAAGAAAATAAAACCAAATCAATATTATCATCAATGAGACCAGGGTCCCACCCTAGAGTCCATTCAATCCTTAGTGCTAGATCAGAGGTGCACGTGTGTGAGGGGAGCGTTTGCTGCAAATGATCAAACACTCACCAGTTTGGTCCGCGCAGTGTGATCAAAATTATTTTAAAAACTGTCAGCGGAACCAGCGGAAGTTGGATCAACTATTGATTAAAAATCTGTTACTGGGGGCGAAGATTTCAACCCAATTCGTTCTAACCTGCTGCACGGACAAACATGCATGCCACTGACCCCGGAAGCGACAGGGATCTAATATGCATTTAAGACGGGGTGTAAATCATCGCGTCGGCAGCGACGCCGTGGTTGCCTTGGCAATGCGATGTCAACATGCGGAAGAGGAAGGCACCCGGGTTACAAGTGCATTCTGGGAATTGGGGACTTTGAAAGTATTCTCATTAAATTAACTTGTGCTCAATATAATTATATCACACACTGGACATGACAGATGCAGGTTTAAGAATGAGACTCACTGTTCATCAACTGCTTCAATGCTGTCCATCTTGCACGACTGTCGTTCACTTCTCTCCATCCTGTCTTCATTCCTGAATTTAACACACACAAATTAGTCTTTTTTTTATCAAACAATTAAAAAGCAAACAAACAATTTAAATCTGGAGCCACAGTAATTTCGAAAATACAAAAATAACTAAGTTTATCTCGGAAAACACTGGATTCATGTGACCCTAAAACTATATAAATAATGAAACTTATGATTTACTTCATTACTCTGAAAATAATCCCAACCTGCCGACACGAGGAGTAGGAAACAAGTTAGGTTTGAGTACAAGCATAAACAATGTTTGGTACTGAATTTTCAGTGCAGTGTGTCCTATTAAACTGACTCATGTTTGTTTAGAACTCTTATGAAAAGGATGTTCTTACTCTGAGGTTATATTATCGATTTTAACCATGTCTTTTAACAGCTTTGTTGCACACAGATTCTTATTTTAAGAGAAAGTGGTAAAACAATTTATGTAGTTAAGGCTAACTAGTAAGAATCTATGGTGGAAAACAAATCCATCTATAATGAGAGCAGATCACTTTATAAGGTGATGAAAATAGTCATGGTGTGAAGATTTGATATCTTACCTCTTAAAACAAATGTAGTTTCATACTATATCATACATTTTTAACCCAAACATATATAAAATAATTTATAATAATGTACAGGTCTGAGACCGACTTGCTGAAAAGTGTAAAATATGTTCTATGTAGGGTGAAAGAAATTATAGTTTAAAGAAATTAAGAAATGCCAGTTTTTTTGAGGATCAATTTTAAAATTCTGGTTCTTACTTTCAGAGCTATTCATGGTCAGGCTCCACCATCAGTCATCCGATCCAGCCTTATATATAAGCTCTGGCTCTTAGGTATGTGGATCAGAATCTACTGATGGTTACGCGCACACCATTCCGGACCAGAGGAGATAAATCCTTCCACACTGTTGCTCCCTAGCTTTGGAACAATCTTCCTCTCCCTCTGCATTTGATGTAGTCTACAGACTCCTTAGAGAAACATCTTAAGACATTCTTATTTGTGCAGGCTGTTCAATGATTTTCTGGAACTCCTGTGTTTGTCTTATGCGTCTTGGCTTTTAAATTATATATTTTAATGGTGTTTTTGATTGTTAAAGCGCTTTGTGACCCTGGTCTAGAAAGGTGCTTAAAAAAAAAAGGAAGAAAGAAAGAAAGAAAGGTGCTTTACAAATAACTATTACTGACTTACCTACCCTACGTGTTCTTTCTAGCGATCTAGAATTTGTTGAATGTTTGAATAAATGTCACATCTTTATATTTGATTCATTTACAGTCAACATAATTAAGACACAATATGGCTATTTATTCATTTATATGAAATAGCTATGGTTGTTGAACAAATGTGTTCCTGTGTTTGTGATTTACAAGCGCCATTCGCAGCCGAGCAAAGCAAGCTGAGAGAAACGTAAACAGTAACACTCCGCTTTAACCCGTTGATCACTTACGTCTACAGAAGCTAAACAGCAGCAGTATATGACAACTGTTTGAATAAAATGCTACCAGTGACTTAACAACATGTAATATCAGTGTAACAGGCGAACTCTTCAAACCTCCATATGACTGCAACCTGAAACAGCCTGTGCCAAGTAGTGAGACAATATCACACAAACAACATCATCTCATATCATGATGGCAGCTCAGTGACTAAAAGAACCAGACTCAAGTGTTTTCAACATGTTAACATACTGACATCGGTTCATAAATTGAAATTGAGATGTGTTGCTGGTGAGACTGCGTGTTTGTATGTGCGCACATGTGTTTGCGCCCACTTGTGACTATTCTGTGTGTGTGTGTGTGTGTGTGTGTGTGTCACACAATTCAAATTGTATACATTACAACATATTAATGAATGAATATATTCTTTTTTTTTATCACAGAACATGCAGTTAAATATGTCAGATTAACAATAGCAACTGTGCAAAAATGAGTTGGAATAACAAGGCAGAATGACTGACCAGACTTTGAACTTTTCTTTACACTGCATTGAAGTTTGTGCCATTTATTATTGAAAAATAAATATCACACCTTATAGCATGTTTTTGCAGTGAATACTTACAAGGCTTCAAGTACTATATTATTTTTGTTTACAAGTGTAATTAAAGTACTCAACTTAATTTGCCTTTAACTTTAAAATGGCTTTTTATACATTTATTTATTTTTTATAAGCATACCATAGCATAAAATAACAATCACAGGGTATAAAAGTATTGAGTTCATCCTGTGTTGAGGTATTCATTGTCCAAATACAGGTTTTCATAGAAAGCAACTTTAAGCTTAGTTGTTGTTGTGGTTCATTTAATATTGGACCTAATAAGACCAGTGCTGCACAGCCTAAGTGTTTAAGTGAGTAATCTTTGTATTATTTATGAATATTTAATCTGTGGATTCATGGTTTATTATCTAAATTGTTAGTTTAAAATTGCACTATGATAGCGCCGCTCTAGTTCCCTGCCAAGAGCTTATGATAACAACGTCACTGTGCCTCTAGGAGGCAGAGAGAGAGAGAGCACAGAGACCCAGAACCGCCAGCTGTACACATCTGCAGGAAGGGCCAGGGGGACCCAGAGACACTGAGAAACCACACCGCCCCCAACCAAGCCAGTTGGTCCATCTGTGGCTGTCCCAGACCTACTCTGAGTCTTTTTACAGTGGATACTGTTAGATACTGTAACAGCCACAGCAACCCCTTCATCATGAGCACCAGGGGGGGCAGAAGCATTCCATTGGCCACGAATCCACCCACCGACCACCCCAGCCATGCACCGCCCCACAGCGAGGGAGGCAAACGCCCCCACAGGGCACACGCAGAGTCACAGCCACCAATGCAGCGGGCATCCACCCCAAGACCTATCCACCACCTAGGCCGGAGGGCCATCCAGAACTATCCAACTAGCCAACCAACAGTCCATGCGCCACCCCTAGCCGGTCAGCCCAACAGTCATTTTTTTGTTGACAGTGAAATTTGGGTTCAGCTAGATGGGTGAGTGGATTGAAGGGGCCATTTTTTGTGAGTTTGTGATTTTTAAGGTTCTCCACCAAGGCTTTAAGGTTGTATTTATGATCAGATTTTTAAAACATGGTGATTTTTAATAGTTTGAGTGATAAATGGAAGTTCTGATAGTAGTAGGCTGATACAATTTATAAAAGTCGTCAAATGCTATTAATGTCTTTCTGTGTGTGAAAAGATTTGCAACTACTGTCCTTTATAATGGAGATTGTTGATTTTTCTTTTTCTCGTTTAATTAAATTTGCCAAATATTTAGTTGATTTGTTGCTATGCTGGAGTTCAGTTAAGTTATTAAACTTTTCTAAACTGACAGAGAACAGTATCGATTTGGTTGTCTATATAATCTGCCTCAAGTTCTTTTAGTTTTATCTCTAAATCTTTTTCTCGTTGGTCCTCAGTCTTCTTCTAATGAAAAGAGAAGGAGATTATTATTCCACGTAGTACAGCTTTAGCCTTTTCCCAGAGAAGGGAAGCAGAGAAGTTTAGTGTGTCATTGGTTTCTAGAACGAAGAACCATTCCTTCTTAAAATAATTATCAAAATCTTTATCTTTTAAAAGAGATGTGTTGAACCTCCATCGAGTAGAAGACTTCTGTTGAGGTTTAATATTTAGACCAAGTGTGACTGGTGCGTAGTCGCTTACTATAATGGGATGGATTATTGTTTCTGATATTATGGATTGTGGAAATTCTGAGTTTAGATTTACTACAGACTTGTTAGAAGAAGTAATCTATTATAGATAAATTGAATTGAATTGAAAGCTTGTATTTTCTTTGACTTGAAGAGGCGAATAAACGACCCGTTACACACTCTTTGTGTTGGAGCGACGGAAGTGTCGTGTTTTGATCGTTTTATGAACCATTGGTGTTCAGACAGTTTATTAGTGTTGAGTGTTGTGACCTGGAGGCCACATGCTCATGAATATACTGAAAGGCCGTAATTATTAAATGTTGTCATTTTATCATTGTTTATGTCATTTGTTTGTGTTGCAGTGTAAATAAACAGACTTAACTGTAGAATTGTACGTATTATGCAACTGGAATAATCAGCCTAAACATGTTTCATTGTTCTACAAGCCCGTTTACAATTGAGAACAAAAAGCAATATAGGAGGGTTATTATATTATATATATATATATATATATATTATATTCCAACAGTATTATGAAGAGAACAAATCTCAATAGTGTGAAAATTAGAAAATGTTTTTTTGCCAGTAGTGTTAAAAAAACACAATTTTTTTGTAGTGCATACATTATACAAATATGACAATTAAAAAAAATGACTCGTTCAATAAAGTGGGCATATGTACATTTAATAATTGATTTAATTGATTTAAAAAAAATCGAAACCTAAATAATTACTGAGGTGTTTATGATCCGAACTACAGACAAGTTATTGAAAGGGGAATATTCTAACTTTTCTTTTTTTGAAAAGCGAATTATTTCGGAACTCTAATGATTTTTATTTCATTGTACAGTTGTGCTTTATTATTAGTAAAACAGCTTCAGCCAATCAGCGGCTTCGTCACATGTAGCGCGGACCCTTCCGTTGGTCTCAAAGTCACGTGTGTCGTCAGACCAGGAAATGAAAGAACGGAAAGTGATTATGTTGACGAAGATCGTCTTTTTGTCAATATAAATGTTTCATGTGTGGTTAAAAGTATTTTAACCCATAAAAAATATTTTAAAGAGACGTTCGCATATGACGCGTGTGACGTCATCACGTAGGAAGTGGGGGGACCGAAATTGTACCTACACCGGCTACAGAGACGTGGACAACCCTGAGACCGCTCTGAAAGTTAATTGGCTGGCAGCAGATGCAAGATGGAAGTCAAAACGGGAGCAATGCATCCAAAAGAGTCAGTGATAAACTTATGTATTACAGTGGGAATAAACAAAGGGATGTAAAAACAAATTGTGATACTATGCGTTAGAGTGAATTAGTTCATGGTTATGGATATATCTTTAAACTCTCTTTGGTCTTGAGTACATTAAGGTTATCATTATGTGAGTAGTGATTTCTTATTATGTTAAAGCTTCAACAAAAACGTTGGACTCATAGAATGGCATTGCTCTTTGCCCTTTAAGCCTTCTTTAAAACTGGGCCCTCTCTGAAGAAGTCTCAATATGTTTTAGTAATATATTTCTGGTTTGGTTTTTGTTTTTTGTGAAATGAAACCAGATGATGCTGTGAAGTAAACTGAAAATTGCTTCCTTAAATGTTAATGGGATGAGCAATCAATGACAATCCATGACAATGATCAATTTAAAGTGTTTCAGTCTGTTTTAGTGGCCACAGCGCAGAGACTGCCCTGGTAAAAGTTAGTAACAACCTGCAAATGGCCTCTGATCAGGGCCGTGTTTCAGTTCCTCTAGATCTCAGTGCTGCATTTTACACTGTTGCCCACCAAATTCTTTAACAACGTTTATAAAACCATATAGGCATACGTGGAACTGCTCTAAACTGGTTTAAATGTTCACTGTTATGCTGATGACACCCAACTGTACTTGTCAATGAAGCCAGATTAAATAAATCAGCTAACAAAACTACAGTCCTGTATTACAGATATCAGGTCCTGGATGACCAAAAACTTCTCTTTACTGAACTCAGACAAAACTGAGGTTCTACTAGTTGGCCCACAACATCTCAGACAATCGTTAACTAATGATCTAGCTTTCCAAAATGGACCTGCCCCTGCTGCTGGCACTAGTGAAAAGAATCTTGGTTTCTGCTTTGATGAGGACTTCATTTAACTTACATACTAAACAAATCTCACAAGCTGCCTACTTCCATCTTTGTAACATCTAAAAAAAAAAAATCAGTTTTTAAGATTTAAGTTTCTTTCAGGATCAACTTTAAATTTCTGGTTCTTACTTTCAGAGCTATTCATGGTCAGGCTCCTCCTTACATCACTGATCTGATCCTGCCTTACACTCCAACTCGGGCTCTGAGGTCTGTGGATCAGAATCTACTTATGGTTCCTCGCACACGGTTCAGGACCAAAGGAGAGAAATCTTTTCAGGCTGTTGCTCCTAAGCTTTGGAACAATCTTCCTCTCTCTTTGCGCTTAATGGAGTCTACTGACTCCTTTAAGAAACATCTTAAGACGTTTTATTTGTTCAGGCTTTTCCTTGATTTTCTGGAACTCCTGTTGTGTTATCAGTTTTATCTTGACCTTTAAAGTATATACTTTATTGAATATTGTTTTGATTGTTAAAGCACTTTGTGACCCTGGTCTGGAAAAGCGCTATATAAACAAAAAATACTTACTTACTTACTTACTATAAAGCTTTACATGGGCTAGCACCAACACACATTAAAGATCTAATCCAAACTTATCAACGCTCTAGGACCTTACGATTCCTAAACTCTGATCTATTAGTGATATCACAAATCCCTAAATGTAGATTTGGAGCCAGGGCATTCAGTGTTCAAGCCCCTCTGCAGTGGAACCAACTACCGGCTTCAGTCTGGAGGACAGACACCCTCTCTGATTATAAAAACAATCTTAAAACCTTACTTTTCGATAAAGCATTTTTGCTTTTCTTAAGATGCTATAGGCTTAGATGTTGGAGGATTTTTAGACACCAAGCTCTGTACATCCTTCCTTTTCTGCATTAAATTCATCACCTGTGCAGTTTAAACCAACACTTTATATTTCTCTCCTGGAGCCCCAGGGCTCCAAGACCAAAGCTTCTGCTGATCTATGACTTCCACCACGTCATTGGATCCAGTGTTCACTCTAGCACCTCAATGGACTCTTCTTTACCCTCTTCTTTTCTCTCACTGTATCCTCCCTCCCTCTTCTCTTCATCCATCGGTCTATCCCTCCATCCTTCCTCCCAGGTCGTCACAGCAAGAGGCCGTCAACAATGACTCTGGTTCTAGTTGAGGTTTTGCCGAGGAAGTTTTGACTCGCCAACGCCACACTGTGCTTTACTCATCATTGAGTTGCTGGGATCTGTTTTTCCTTTCTCCACTATAGTCTTACTTATAAACTGTAGGTTTCACAAGATAACTTTGTTATGATAAGACATTTTAAATAAAATCGAATTGAATTGAAAGGTAGGTAAACATAGAAAAACGTTGTCACAACACGATCTGGAGCTTGTAATCCATGCGTTTGTGTAGTCTCGCCTGGACTATTGCAACAGTTTGTTTTCATGTCTTAACAAGAAGGAGCCGTCTCGCCTGCAGTTGATTCAGAACTCTGCAGCAAGAATTCTGACCTACTCTAGTAGAAGAACTCACATTTCTACGATCCTTAAATCTCTTCACTGGCTGCCAGTTACTTTTAATTTTAAAATTGTGGTTCTTACTTTCAGAGCTATTCATGGTCAGGCTCCTCCTTATATCAGTGATCTGATCCTCGGGCTCGGGCTCTAAGGTGATGGTTCCTCGCACACGGTTCAGGACCAGAATAGAGAAATCCTTCCAGGCTGTAAGCTTTGGAACGATCTTCCTCTTCCTCTGCATTTGATGGATCTACTGACTCCTTCAAGAAACAGCTTAAGACACTTTTATTCGTGCAGGCTTTTCCTTGATTTTCTGAGACTCTTGTGTTTGTCTCTGTGTTTTCTTGACTTTTAAGTATTTATTTTATTGGGATTTTCTTTAAGCGCTTTGTGACCCTGGTCTTGAAAAGCGCTCTTTAAATACTTATTACTTACTTACATAAATAATTATGTGAATCACACGGACCAATTTCTGTATTAAATTAAATTAAAGTTTATCTAAATGTTGATTATAAAATATTTACCTCCATTTCAAAAAGACTTGAAAACTGCTTACCAGAAATAATAGACAAAGATTGAACTGGATTCATTAAGGGACAACAGACACAGGACAACTTTTCAGGCTGTTGCTCCTAAGCTTTGGAACAATCTTCCTCTCTCTTTGCGCTTGATGGAGTCTACTGACTCCTTTAAGAAACATCTTAAGACGTTTCTATTTGTTCAGGCTTTTCCTTGAATTTCTCGAACTCCTGTGTTGTTCTCTGTGTTGTCTTGATCTTTGAAGTATGTACTGTTTTGAGTATTGTTTTGATTGTTAAAGCGCTTTGTGACCCTGGTCTCGAAAAGCGCTATATAAATATATATTACTTACTTACTTACTTACTTACATAAGGAGAACACTTTATTTTTTAGAGGAAATAAACAAACAACAACAAAGCGCTGCCTTTCTCAGTCTTGACTTTTTTTTTAACGTGTTTTAGCCAGATTCGGGTTTAATGAACAATTCATTTATTGTTTAAAATCATTATACAGAGACCCAATTAAAAAAGACCCAGTTTTAAATATGAATATAAATTGAAAGATTTGGCCCTCCCAGTCATTCATGTTTAATTTAATTTCACTTTTTTTTTTATTGACAGCTATTGGTATTGTGGAAGGGGAACATTTTGAATAATTCCAAAAAGAATTCACATAGAAACAAATAACTTTTTATAGATTTGTTTTACTCATAAATTAAATATACAGTGTCAACAGATAGTAACGAGATCATAGATCTAATATCGGATGCAAATTAATAGCCTCCTTCCAAATCCGTTTCAAAACTTTACAACTTTTCAAAACAGAAACTTAACGGAAGAAACTCACTTTATGCCAAGGAGAGATGGGAGAAAGAAATGAAGATAGATTTGTCTGTGGATGATTGACACTCCATTTGTAACACACGACAAATACCAACATGCTCCAATAGATGAATTTGGATGAAAAACGTTATGCGAATATTCATAACACTTAATGTAAAAGCAAACAATTAAATAAATAACAAATATGATGTCATTAATATTTGCCAGGAGATTCTGGGCTACAGAGTTCCAAAGGATCCACGATATCTGAACCTTGGTCATCTTGGACTGTTATGCTTGTGCTATGTGTGTTTGTCCTGTGATTATTTTGAAAACTCAAAAATAAAGAGTTAAAAAAGATAATAATAAAAGATTAAAGGCCAAGAAAAATTTGAATAAAAAAAATGTATATATTTTATTATTTTAGCGCTACTAGTAAGCAAGTTATTATAAATAACCATTAATAATAATATACATATGCAGTGGTGGAGGTAGTTCACCTTGAACCAGAGACAACATAAGGGATACCACAAACACGTTTGTGTTTTCCCCTTCAGGTCATCATGACCCTGAGATAACACAGGGTTAAATATTGTGGTGGCATCTTGAAAAATAATATTGTGATATTCAAGTACATCGACATTTTCTTACACCATTTCTTCATTTTTTCATTTCGGGAAACAATTTCCCGAAAGAGACCTCCTGAGGGATCAATAACGTTTTTTTTACCTTACATACATTGTGTATTGACTTTTTCTGTACGCAAAACATTTTATTTTTATTTACAGTTCCCTTAGCTTAACATTGAATGATACAATCATTCTCCCTGCAGCTCCATTATATCCACATCTACAGTATAATGTAAAGATTGTTGAGTTCCAGGGGAAACTAATTATAACCGGCGCCAGGAGAACTGCACGACCAAAATAATCAACAGGCAACACAGCCACATACTCAAGTTAATTAACATAAGCGCTTCAGTTGAAGCTTCACAGCAGCACGGTATACCCCCAACACACAACACACAACACCCACACCCACACCCACACACACACAATGTTGAATCGTCACACTAGCTGGCTCCATAATGCTACACACACTGAAGAGTCTATTTTGGTCTACACCATGGAGGATATTTCCTTCCGTCGCCATGTCTCCTCAAAGTGTCCATTGTGCTGCGGTAATGGGCTAAGCTAGCTGCAGCCCCTGGGCGCCCTCACAATGCTGCAAAATACACAAGCTGTTCGTCACAGCTGTTTTGCATGTGATGCAAGGATGAAAATAGTTAGGTTAGATAGATAAGAGTGTCAAAGGAGGGAGGAAGAATGCAAAAAGCTTCCATTTGAAAAAGATCAATTAACAAATATATTTTTTACGTCATTACTTCATGGTTGTTGTTTTTCTTTTAGACCAGTCACTCATAGGGGTGTAAAAAGACTATCGCCACATTTAAATATAGCAACATATTTTTTTTCACAATAGATGGCAGCAGTCATTACATCCTTCAAAGCTAAAGGAACAATGAAATCCTGCAAGATCCCAGTAATGTCTGAGGTTGAGAGGATACAGTGGACTCCATGTTTGGACACATTTTGATTTCATATACGATTTGGTCAAGATTCATGTGGCAACTGGCCCCCACTATCCCCCCACTTTAAAGATAGAAACCTGCAGCCCAGCATGACACCTTTGAGTTTACCTTTATGTTAGGTCCAATCCTATTTCCCCCCCCTTAATACTTAATCTTAACACTCAAACTCAACACTCAAGGTTAACACTAACACTTAACAATCACGCACCCTTAAAACCAAGTGTTGAGGGTTATTTCGTGACTTGGAAATGGGACAACCCTTCAAACTATATACATCAGCAGTCGTCCAAATCCGTCGATGTGAAATGACGAAATGTTTGGCAACGATAGAAACAGCAACGGTGTCATTGTCATGATCATGGGATCTAGGCATATTTTAAAATTTGTCAGCTGCCAGATGCAGAAATGATTATCGGAGAAGAGTTTTTCGACGTGTGGCCATCATTCTAGATCAGGTATGTGAAATGTACTGCAAACAAGTATTGTTGTAGTTCACATTAGTAAAGTTAAAATGGTAATATTGTATCAATCCATTTGTGATAATTTCTTTAAGATAACGTTAACTTATTAATGTTTGTTTGACCTGTGTTCAGATTAGATTTGCATTGTATCAAACGTTTGTGATGAAAAGGTAGATGAAGAAGTGGTCATTCAACAACTGATTAACCAGGAGGTTCTGATGCTCAAAATGTGATTCAGTGTGGAGGCTGAGCTGCAACTGGATGTTTCAGCAGGAGAATAATGAACGGTCAGCGAAGTCTTCTGCAGAGGGACCAGAGCCATGGCTGAGGCTCTCAAACTAGCGTCCTTGTGCACCTATAGAAGCTATGCAATCCCCCAAAATATGGAGGTCTCTATATAGTCTGTTGTGTGTTGAGTGATGAGTGTATATTTTCAGATGCACAATTGTTTTTTTTTTACAGTCGTTTGTGAAAGATTACTCGTTTGATTTGTAGAATAAATCATTTTCATATAAAGCAACAGTGTTTTTTGTGAGTCTACTATGATAACATGCACACAATCTCAGTGTTTAAAACGTTTAATAAAGTACAACATTACAAGTAGAAATCTGAGGGTAGATAATAGTGCAAACAAATGAACAAAGCAGTCTCCTCCACAGCATCAGTGTCGACCCATAAAGAATGGGAAGAAAAGTTACGAGGGGAAAAATGTGGAAACAAGGGGAGTCAAGGTTAACAAAAAGAGAAAAATAAAGCGTTTGCAGTAGAAAGAATGAAGAAACATACATTCTTCCAAGTCAGCCCCTTAGATGAACTGCCTTTATAATGAACAAGAACACATTTAAAGCAGAATGGTGGAAAATATGCATGTGGTCATGCATTGATATCTAGCAGAAATGTTCAGGAAACAATAACTGTATAGCTGATAATGTAGCCCACAAATGTAGATACAGTACATGGAGTTTATGGACTAGTCAAACCTGTCAGTAATTACGTTTCTTTCTGTAGCCTAAAGTTAGTTAACATTATAATAAGATATTCAACCAAATTACCTTTAAAAAAACACAACTACAGAAGTATTCAGCGGAAATATCATAATAACATGCCCATTAAGATCGCCAACGTTAAAGCAAAACACCAGCCTTAACTGCCGTTAACACTACTCGACACAGCTTATTACTGTTACATATTTAATAAATGTCAATGCATGTTGGCTGTACCTTGATAAAAATAAAAACCTTTACCACAGACAAAATTACATTTTTAAAGCTCAGCGCTAGATCCCCCGCACCTGGCTAAAATATCTTAAAATTCTTAATAAAGTTCAGCTATAATAAGGCATGAAATTTATAAAAGGACGTTAAACTAGGACAACCAAGTGGTTTCGTATTTTTTACATCTCTATTAACAGAGAAAATACTTACATTTGTAGCTCTGCTATTTCTTTTTATTGAGTCCAGACTTGATACGAAAGGCATTCTGAGATACCCCCTGAAATATTCTTCCATATTTGATTCAAATTGGATGAGAACAAAGATTTTTGCTTCTCATTCAATATGAAAGCAACAAACAAGTCCTCGGTTCAGGAGAGTCCCTAGCGGGAGTAAATCATAGTGCCGACTCGGTCTACAAGCTGCCACCACTTTAGATGAAGTGGTGTGACTGGAGCGGCATATTCACTGGCAGGGAACAATGTTTCATTCACCACTCTCTCCTGCAGGAGATACAGTCCGAGCTGCACCACTGCTCTACCAACCGGCTTCAAGAAGAAATGTGAGAAAACTTGTTTCATTCTACTGGAAAGTATTTTGAGTAAAGACAGAAGCATATAACATTTGCTGAGCATAAAATAGTCTATTGCTTGACTGTTTCCTCGTTAATTATTATTAATAAAAAATATATATTTCAGGGAAATATGACGTTGATGCAGCTCTAAACTCATTATGTGATGATTTATTCGCCACCCTTGCTCTATGTCAGGAGAAAAAGAGTCAAAAGCCATCATAATAGGTGTGTAAGAAAATATTAATTCACATAAATATCACAATATCTATTTTATTATTTGGGCCTTTCAGATAATATTTTACATTTATCATAATTCTTTCATGGTTTAGATTTTAATAGTGTGTGTATACAATAATATACCGTATTTTCCGCACTATAAGGTGCGCTTAAAAGCCTTTCAATTTCTCAAAAAATGAAAGTGCGTCTTATAATCCGGAGCGCCTTATCTCTTGAAGCCTTTTAAACATCATTTGAACATCATTACCATGAAAGTGAACGGAGTTGTCAGAACACTTAATAAAGTTTTGACTTTACATGACTGTTTTGTTGCTCCTGATTTTTATATCAATAAACTGTGATTTTTCTAATTAGTTTTTAATTATTGTTTCTTGATTGACTCTTTTTAAGTAATACAACAACAACAACATTTCACACATTCCAAAATATTTACTGTAGACTCTGTCAAACTTAACTGCATGAATATATTCAGATGCATCAAATGAATATTATACACCTTAAATTGAAAAACAGATTTTCTAAATACATTTTGACAAGAATTCTCAAATATTAATGACACTGTTTGTTTTTACAGTTCTTAATTTGACAATCTGATTAACGTGAATAATTGTCGCACATCAAAAACAAACACAAATAATAAAAATAAAATATCTCTCTCTCTATAGATATATATATTCCTACCATAGACACTTGCAGCAGCCACACCAGCAGAGGCAACAGGTGTTGGGTCGGGGTTGTCCAGGGACCTGGGGTGGGGGTTCGATGTGTGCCGCCTGCCTTTTTCTCATCTCCACTCCACTCACACTTTGGGGCTACAAAACACAAATGCACAAAAAGAGTTTCCATGATACATCGCATGTGACATCATAAGGAAAGTACAATTAACTTTTCATCCAAATATTATCATCTTGTGTACTTAATTACTACTTATAATTGCTACTTAATTTGAGGCATCTTCACACAAACTTGTGAAACGATTGCTAGCATTTTGACCCTTTCTTCCTAAATTAGTTTCACTTAACCAAGTTTACGAGCAGATATTTTCAGATCCCTACGAAAAGTGTCAATAGGACTGAGATTAGGGCTTCATGTCATTCATAACTAAACACTGACTTTGATAATCATTTGACCTTTTTACAACGATGTTGCTGGGTTGTTGCACTTTTGGACGAGAACCACTGTGGCAAAGTTTTAATGTCCGTTCTTAAGATGTAGAATTATGATATTAACTTCTTAATTTAGCGCCTCAAATCAACCGGACCCCCCATAGAGCTCAATATTTGTGTACTTAAAGGTCCTGTTGTCTTGTTTATAGATGTCTGAGCAGATGAACCCTCCTTGGAATATGGACATTTTACTCACAGATGAGATGCTATGGGCAAGTCCACAAGGGCTAAACGTATATCTTCTGATGACTTTTCAATTACTTCATAAAAAGAGGCAGTGATTTCAGGCGTCGCTTCATTAAACAAAGTTTGCCTCCAATGCCACACATCACTCTTTTTGGCCAATGCAATCTTCAGTCAGGAGAGAAATACAAAATAGTTGAGTTAAGAAGTTATAAGAAATTATTTTGTTATTTCGGTATCAAAGACAAAAGAAAAAGTGTGTCAAAACAAATGTTAGGTTCCTGGAAATAAAATGCCAATAGATGAGATTTCCACTTTTACATTTTTGTCAAAATTACATATCAGAGTGCACAGGGGATGAAAACAAACTACCGTAATTTTTATACTATAAACCGCTACTTTTTTTCCACACTTTTAACACTGCGGAATGTAGTCTGGTGTGGCTTTTTTTCTTTTCGTGGCGCAAAAAGCATTTTGTATAGATTGTATTTGTTTTTTTCGCATTAGTGTTTCGTCGGGGGTAGTTTTGGTTGGCCAATGGTTATGCAAATGAGCGTAGGAGAGTGTCAGAGAGTGCAGGAATAAACAGCATCACAAGACAGTCTCAGCGAGCCTTTTTATTTAACGGAAATAACTTCCACCGTTTTCTTTTTCATTAGGCACTTATGTCGTGTTTGCGCGCATGAAGACACGTCAGGCAGGTGTTGCAGGCCGACCAACGTCTTTGCGCCTGTTGGGTGTATTTTCCTTTGGATTTATGGGACTTCGACATTGATAGCTGCCTTTTTGGATTTCTGTTGGATATGAGCATTGGGAATTTGAGTATTTTGTCATAAGGTTGATCGTGGGTTTTTAAGTTGTGTGTTTTCTAAAGAACTGTTCATTTATTCCTTCGTGGAGCTCCTTTTGTTTATTCATTAAAAATTAGATAGTGAGTAATAACATTTTGGTTTCCTTCAAAATCGGCTTTGGTGGGTGTTTTGTCGTTAGTAAAGGACTGCTGTCACAGTCAGTACTTGGGTGACTTAGGTCAGTCTGTCAAACTGAGCCTGAGAAACCTGGGTGTTGTATTTGATAAAGACATGTCTCTTGTTCAACACTGTAGAAAACTGACCAGAAACTGTTTCCTTCAACTGAGAAAAATCTCTAAACTTAGGAAAATGCTGTCACAACATGATCTGGAGCTTGTAATCCATGCGTTTGTTTCTTCTCGTCTGGACTATTGTAACAGTTTGTTTTCATGTCTTAACAAGAAGGAGCTGTCTCGCCTGCAGTTGATTCAGAACTCTGCAGCGAGAATTCTGACCCGCTCTAGTAGAAGAACTCACATTTCTCCGGTCCTTAAAACTCTTCACTGGCTTCCAGTTTCTTTCAGGATCAACTTTAAAATTCTGGTTCTTACTTTCAGAGCTATTCATGGTCAGGCTCCTCCTTACATCACTGATCTGATCCAGCCTTACACCCCAGCTCGGTCTCTGAGGTCTGTGGATCAGAATCTACTTATGGTTCCACGCACACGGCTCAGGACCAGAGGAGAGAAATCTTTTCAGGCTGTTGCTCCTAAGCTTTGGAACAATCTTCCTCTCTCTTTGCGCTTGATGGAGTCTACTGACTCCTTTAAGAAACATCTTAAGACGTTTCTATTTGTTCAGGCTTTTCCTTGAATTTCTCGAACTCCTGTGTTGTTCTCGGTGTTGTCTTGATCTTTGAAGTATGTACTGTTTTGAGTATTGTTTTTGATTGTTAAAGCGCTTTGTGACCCTGGTCTCGAAAAGCGCTATATAAATATATATTACTTACTTACTTACTTACAGCAGAGCTGTCATTGGGTCCGCACCAGAGCTCCGCCCCTTGTAAATGCGTGTGACATCCTCTCGAAGTCATCTGAGACGGTCCGTTACAATAAGAAGACGTTTTTGAGCTAATTTTTTGTATTACAATGTGGGACATATGCGGCTTAAAATCCGGTTTGGCTTGTAGAAGTACAAATAGATTCCATTTCTAAAATTGGAGCATGCAGCTTTTAATCCTGTGTGCTCTGTAGTCCGGGAATTTATGGTAGTTTAATTATCAACTGGTGTGACAAAAAATGTACTGCTAAAGCCTACTGATCAAGAAACACTTGACTAACACCGTCATTCAACTAACAACAATTTCATCTAAACATTACAGATGTTAATTATTGATCATGACTCTTTTCCTTCACAATCCTGAGACGATAAAAGGGAAATACTCACCATGAATTAGTGATTTAAAAACAGGTCAGACAGAGCGGTCATGGCGTGAGGTAATAGGTTGCAGGCTGGTAAACGGCACGACTGTCTGAGCGTCTGTTTGAGGGACCGGCTGTTTGAATTGCTGGAAAGGTGGAGGAAGGAAACTTGTTTTCACTAAGGAGAAGAGAGGTTGCTGGTTTCACCATCCCTGACCCTGCAGCACAAAACGGGAACCCAAAAATGAGGGGAGGATTATAACGACGTCTTCCGAGTCTATTTCTTTTCTCTTCTGTGCCTCTGAGGCTTCCGGGGATGTCAGCAAAGATGAGTCATTGATAGACTTGAGAGTCCAGCATCTGAAAAAGGGGAGACAAAACTTTTGTTAGTAAAAATATTACTGCAGTCATTAAAAAAAACAAGGAATGTGTTTATTTGTGGCTATGATGAGTGTACTCCATTTGTTATGCCCTTGTACAAATACATTTTAATTAAATGTAATTACATTTAAATTAGGTTTGTAACCGAGGTAAAACGCTCTGCCTTTATTTCACAAAATTTGGCCCTCAAAATATAGTAATTGGGTTACAAATTTCAACATTTCCCGGAGGGGGATGTACCCCCCTACAGTGATTAAGAAATTAATAGTCATCACTTGGTGTTTATTAATCATTAAATTGAATTTTGCTATACAATCATCAGAGCTTCTAGGAAATTATTTCTGACAAAACCCAATTGGTTGACTTCATCATTGGAATCTGCCTCCATAAAGTTAGGTAAGTTTACTGTATTTAAAACTGTGAAGGAAAGTCCTCCAGACCTGCTCTGTGCTCTCAGGTGCCTTACACACAAACGTGCATGCACACCTTTTGTTAATCAGATTCAGACTAGTTAATTGGATTTGTTTACATCATGTTGTTCTAGTATATGATTATACTAGGGATGCAAATTATCAATTAATATAAATTAATTGATAAGAGGCAATTTTTCTGAGACAGTGAATTTCCTTCTGAATAGGTTATTTCTACTGTGTACGTAACATAAAATGCGATCTTATGATATAAATCTTTGTTATAAAGGAAAAATGCAAATCATATCCCATAATACAAAAAATATTCTGGACTCACTTTAGGGCAGGGAATAACATTTTGGTAGCATATCAAACATATTCTGAATAGAAAATATCTAAATATTACACCCATCTCTCATCTGCGACATTGGAAACATTTATAACGGCAGCATAAAAAATACATTCCTGAACAGAAGAATACAATACTATGTAATAAAAACTCTGTTTTAAAGCCAAATGAGTCCAAACATCAGCTTTAAAAGCTGAGGAAAAATATATATTTAACCTTTAAATTAACCTTTTACTTTGATTCCGAGTTATTTCATTTATAATTATTTCAGTTAGAAACGCACTCCGTCTACAGAGGAGATCGGACTGCAGCCTCCGGTAAGGCAAGGTAAGGTAAAACTTTACTGAGGGATCAATAAAGTTTTACCTTACCTTACCGGAGGCTGCAGTCCGATCTCGCAGCCTCCGGTAGGGTAAGGTAAGGTAAAACTTTACTGAGGGATCAATAAAGTTTTACCTTACCTTACCGGAGGCTGCAGTCCAATTTCCGGTAAGACCAGAGGGTGTGTGTTTATAAACAAATCATGGTGTGGAGATACACAGACGTTCACGTACATTATGAAGTTTTTATTGCTGAAGCGTCATCCCTATTGTCTCCAGAGGGAATTTAATTTGGTGTTTTAGTCGCCGTTTACATCCCCCGCGAGCCAACTCTATGGCAGTTCTCAGGAAACTCCATGACGTCATCAGAGCTTTAGAAACTGCTCACCGTGATTCTGTTTTTATTACTACTGGTGACTTCAATCAGTGCAATTCCACAGCAAAATTCCCTAATCAGAAGACCTAACAGTCAGGTACGTACATGCTGCGTGCCAGCTCTCTTGCATTTAGGTCAGGCAGTGAGGCGGACTACAAAGTTGCCAAGTACGGAATAAGGAAGGCCATCTCAAAGGCCAAGAGGCAGTATAAAGAGACGCTGGACAGCTACTCCTCTGCCGATTCCGGTGGCCACATAACAGATTATAAAACCAACACCATAAGGTCCAAAGAGAGTCTGGCAGATGACCGTAACACCTTTTACACCCGCTTTGAGAATTCCAGCCATAGAACAGAAGGGCAACACAAACATACCTGGACCCCCTCTACCCCCCCCCCCACCAACTGTTTCACCAGACCAGTTTTACAAGGCACTGAGGAAAACCCCCCGGAAAGTAGCTGGACCAGATAACATCAATGGCCGAGCAGTCACAGCATGTTCCAGCGAACTGGCTGTTGTTTTCACCTTCATATACAACCTTTCCCTCAGCCAGAGTATTGTTATGACCTGCTTCAAGACCACAACAATCGTCCCCCTCCCCAAGAATAACCTACGGACCTGCATGAATGACTACAGGCCAGTAGCACTCACTCCAATTGTTATGAAATGTTTTATAAAGTATGCCCACCAGTCTAACCGATTCACCTCAGATGCCAATGCTGGTGCCCTCCATTATTCCCTCCTCCACCTGGAAAATAAAGAATCCTATGTAAGAATGCTCTTTGTTGACTACAGATCCGCCTTTAACACAATTCCCAACAAACTCACCCTCAAACTGTCTGCGCTCGGTCTGCACCCCACCCTCTGTGACTGGCTCCTTGACTACTTGACTGCCAGGCTTCAGTCAGTCAGGATTGGAGACAAGACCTTGCTCAGCATCACCACGAACATCGGTGTCCCACAGGGTTGCGTCCTCAGCCCCATCCTCTACACCTTGTTCACCCACAACTGTGTCACCTCCCACAAGGACAACATCATCCTTACATTTGTAGATGCCAATGCAGTGATAGGATGCATCGCTGGTGGGGAGGAGGCGACCTTTAGGAGGGAGGTGGCCAGTCTGGTGGCGTGCTGCAAGGACAACAACCTCACCCTCAACACCGACAAGACAGAGGATATTATAGTGGACATCAGGATGGAGAGGAGGCCTCAACAGACACTGTATATCCAAGAGCTTGACGTGGAGAGGGTAAGCAGCTTTAAATACCTGGGCGTCCACGTCAGCGAGGATCTTACTTAAAAACTTAATCACACAGCTGGTAAAGAAGGCACAACTGGCGGCTGCATTTCCTGAGGAGGATGAGAAAGTCCGGATATCAACCAAGATTTTCAGGAACTTCTACAGCAGCATCTTTGAAAGCATCACCGTGTGGTACGGCAGAATTACTGTGGCAGACCGCAAACACCTGCAGAGAGTGGTGAAAACAGCGGAGAGGATCACCAGAACTTCTCTGCAGAGTATATACCACCGCAGAGTCCACAGTGGAGCTGCCTTCATCCTCAAGGATCCCACCCACCCCCATCACAGACTGTTCACACTCAGGTGTGTAAAGTGCAGAACAACAAGACTGAAAAACTCTTTTTTCGGGAGACACAAGTTAATCCACAATCTACCTCATGCCAACAATATTGAAATTTTGCACGAATTCAGAATTTTATGTTACAGACAACTTGTTCTTAATTTACCAATGACAATAAACATTTTTTTCTTTTTTCATCTATTTTTGTGTTATCATTGATCATCCTGAAGTTTGTGAAATGAAATTTAGCGGCATTGACGTTACACACACTGTCAAACTTTATTCAACTTGTTATTTATTGTATGAGACATATTCCAAAGATGGTTCCAAGAAGTGTTATTGTTGACTTGAGTTTCTTAAAGTTTCTCTCGTCTCTACAGAACAGCAAAGTTAACTGCTTTTTTTGTTTCGTCTTTCTTGTGTAACAGACTTTGTCTCTTCTGTCAGAATAATGTTGGGGCATATTTATGTGCCAGGGCGGGTCTGACTTGCTCTTGTTGTTGCTGGGTTTTTGAGAGTGTGTGCGTGCACAAGTTGGGAAGAGAAAATAAAGAAACTAAACGGTGTTGACTGCTGCTTGTACCAACGGAATATTGCCTGCTGTCCACTTATGCTGATGCTCTACACATGGAGGCCGCTCAGTTAGCTCTGTTGTAAGCCGCAGCTGCGTCACTTGCGTCTGCGCATGACGTCAACCCAAATATATATTATATATTATATATATAATATATATATATATATATATATCTCGATGTGGTTCGTCCATCAATGGCGTCTTTGTCAACACTAACAAACTTAAAGTAACTCCAAACTGCAGTCGTCTTGCCCTCTTTATTCTCTGTCACTTGTATTCCCTGTGAGCGTCAAGTACGTTAGGCGTCAAGCGGACTCGCAAGGATTTAGGGGTTCAAAACAATTAATTGCAATCCAATTAATTGCATCTATATTTGATTAATAGTTTGCATCCCTAGATTATAACCATTGTGCTTCTTTTATTTACATCTATTCACAAAACCTGTTCAATCTTGAAGCATTGAAAAGTGGTCTTATTTGACATGTGTAATTATTGTTAAGTTGTAGACTCTTTGTGTTCACCTAATAATCTTTACAATTGCAAGGTTTATATGTTCTTAGTATTATGTTTCACCAACATACATGATTATATTATAATATTATATCTTATATTTCAGGTTATAGGGAAACAAAGTTAAAATTTAACTCTTTTCTTTTTCCCCATTTTCATTTTGTTCTCAAAATGCTGGTAAACATTAAACACTTTATTTTTTTTTTAATATCAAGTTTGTTATTCTATATGTAGTCATTTTTGCTCTTTAGGGATAGGGAATAAAGGAAATATTTGAATACTAGTATCGAATCAGTAGGACCAGAGGAGAGAAATACTTCCAGGCTGTTGCTCATTAGCTTTAGAACGATCATCCTCTTATTCTGCATTTTTTTGGATTCTTACTCCTTTAAGAAGCATCCTAAGACACATTTATTTGTGCAGGCCTTTTCTTAATTATCTTGGGGCTGCTATGTTGTTTGAATACCTCAAAGACCAAGGAGATGGTCTTGGACTTTGGGAGGTCCAGGACAAAGCCAAGTCCAGTGTCCATCAGAGGCAACAAGGTGGAGATAGTTGACAACTTTAAATACTTCTGTGTGTGGCTGGACAGTAAACTGGACTAGTCCTGCAACACAGACCATGTGTATAAGAAAGTTCAGAGCAGAGTACACTTTCTTAGGAGGCTCCGGTCATTTAACATCTGCAGTTAACTCCTCTGCATGTTCTACCAGTCTGTGGTGGCCAGTGTCCTGTTCAATGCTGTGGTGTGCTGGGGTGGGAATGTGTCCAAGGAGTGTCAACAGGTTGGACGGGTTGATCAGGAGGGCTGGTTGGCATGAAGCTGGTTGGCATGAAGCTGGACTCACTGGTGACATTTGCAGAGAAGAGATCTCTGGAGAAGCTACTGTCCATCACGGATGATTACAGTCATCCTCTGAACACTGTCCTCAGTGAGCAGAGAAGTAGATGGAGTGCATGAATGCTCCTTCCCAGATGTAACACTAATAGACTCAGGGACTCATTTATTCCTTGTGCTATTAGATTGTATAATTCTGAGGTTGGGGGCAGGAGTGGAGTGAAAGTATGACTCATTCATTCGTTTATTGACAAACGCTTTATCCCGGGGTCGGGGTCGCAGGGAGACTGGAGCCTATCCCAGAGTTATAGGGCGAGAGGCAGGGGACACCCTGGACAGGATTCCAGTCTGTCGCATGGCACGAGACTTTTCTATTTTAATTTTGGATCCTTTTTTTTTGTTATTTTTCTTTGATCTATGTTATTTCACTTTCGACTTAGATTGTTTAATGTTTCGCTCTTTTTTTTTTTTAAACTTTGTTCTTATTCTTATTTTTTATTTTTATGAATCCATCATCTGTGTTGCTGTGTGCTAATTGGAAAAACAATTTCCCCAAGGAGACCTCCAGAGGGATCAATAAAGTTCCATCCATCCATCCAGGCCACTGCGTTGTCTTGGCCATCTAAGGTTTTTAAATTTGTATTTATTTTTTAACTGGATATTGTCTTTTTTGTTTAAGTGCTTTGTGACCCTGGTCTGCGAATGGCGCTTTACAAATAAAATGTACTTACTTATTATATATATGTAAAGAACCAAAAATGTGAGGTTTAGCTGGTATCTTCATTCATATGATATGATGATATACTAAAGAGTTTTGTTTACTAATACAAATATTTGAATTTTTGTTTCAATTTTGATCAATGAAGTTAGCTAAAATGTTTTTTTCTAGAAAAGTGATTTAATATAATTCTGGAATTTTTTTTCAGTTAAAGAGCCTTACACCAGCATAGTGGTTTTCATTTTGTTTATGGAAGGGTTGTCGCGATACTAAAATGTGCAACTTGATACTGGTACCCATTAAAAATATCCAATACTTGAAACCGTGCCACAAGGATAAAAAAGAAAGCCAATATTTTAAAGAAATATTTGCATTGGCAAGAAAGATGCAAAATAAACCCTTTACAAAATGTGATAATTAACAGAACCACACGTTAAATATTTATAATAACAACAACTTTGCAAAGAACTGGGATAGAACTATGATAACACGTTTGAGGTAGTGCAAAAAAACTAATACTGTAAACAACATTATCAATGATATGTTATTTATAATTTTGAAAATGAGTTTTGTATCCGGAGTTTCAATACTTCAATACTAGTTTATAGTATATTAAACACTTTTTTTTCCCAATTAATACAACTTTGTTACGACATATGTAGTCACCTTTGCTTCAAAGCATGACCAGTGTTATCTCACAGTAGGACAAGAGAGTTCATATTCTAATACTTGTATCGTTTCGTATCAGTCGACCCTCGAAGGTATCTGCATCTTAAAAGTCAGATCAATGTATCCCTCATTAATATAGTTAATCGATGTAACACGAACAGTGTCCTGTTGCAACACGAGTTAAGATGTCGTTTGTTTACTAAGAGAGACCGCAGAATAAAACTCACTTAGAAGCGTGTATTGTCCTGCAATACAACCTGGCGTTTGTGACTCACACCCATGGGAAACTGGTGGTGCTTCTCATGATCTTGAACGCTCAAATAAACATTAATTGAAAAGGATAAAGAAATACATCAGTCGTGGTGAATAGCCAGGCCTGTGAGAATGTTCACAGAAGAAGCAGGACTGAAGCATGAACTAGCAGTTAGCTTCTCAGATATTTCGCCCGATACTACGAGCACAAACACACCCATGTAGCCAAAATGTCATCAACATCCTTGCTAGCTTCCTCCCCGCTAGCATGAGCAGCGAGAGCCGCTTTAATCGCAACAGAAGGAGGCACAGAGCTACTAGCATCGAGCTAACAGTAGCTAGCATGTCTCGGCTGTCAGCGCGGGAATGTCTTCTTACCCCGAGTGTCTGTCAGCGTCCTGGGCCGGTGAGAGTCACGCGGAGATCTCCAGAGGCCTCGATAACCGCATCGTCAATACCCATCCAGCGGTGAAACGTCCGCCGTTTTTGCTTCCATCCGCCCCACTTCAGCACCGAACACCGCCGAGCCCTGGGATGCACTGCGCATGCGCCGTGCTAGCGACGCTTCGGGGCTGCAGTGCGCGAGAAGATGCTCACAACACACACATGTGATAACAATAACACACACGTGATAACAATAACACAAATAACAGGGCTGCCAAGTGTCACGCTTTGATTGTGACAGTCAGTCAATTTGACCCATTCTCACACCACACGCCAAACTTGACATGTCTTACGATAAATGTACCCATTGAATAATATATATATATTTTTAAAATTAGAAACCTTGGGTATTTTGGCCTAAATCTAGCCAATCACTAAAGCCACCACGCAATATTAACCAATCAAAGGCAACATAAAGCGGGTTTACAGGTACATCTAAACAAATTAGAATATCATGAAAAAGTTCAATATTTTTATATAGATTCATTACACATATAGTATACATTTGTTCCTTAAAATGTTGATGATTGTGGCATATAGATAATAAAAACCCCAAATGCAGTGTCTCACAAAATTAGAATATTACCTAAGACCAATTAAAAAAAGGATATGTTAAACAAAAATGTCATGCTTTTTAAAAGAATGTTAATTTCCATGCACTCAATATTTGGTTGGTCCTCCTTTTGCATGAATTACTGCATCAATGTGGCGTGGCATGGAAGCCAACAGCGTGTGGCATCGCTCAGGTGTGATGGAAGCCCAGGTTGCTTTGATTGCAGCCTTCAGGTCATCTGCATTGTTGGATCTGGTGTCTCTCATCTTCCTCTTGACAATACCCCACAGATTCTCTATGGGGTTCAGATCAGGTGAGTTTGCTGGCCAATCAAGCGCAGTAACGACATGGTCATTGAACCAGCTTTTGGTACCTTTGGCAGTGTGGGCAGGTGCCAAGTCCTGACAGAAAATTAAATCGGCATCTCCATAAAGCTTGTCAGCAGAAGGAACCATGAAATGTTATACAATTTCCTGGTAGATGTTTGTGTGGGGGTTTTATTTTCCGGTGAACCGACCCCTCCCCAGTCTCGCACGTGGTGGTGGAAAATGGAGGACAGACACATGGATAAGTTTAAGAAAAATGCTCATTTAGTGAATTATGCAAAAGTCAGAGACAAACTTACATGAACACGGCGCTAGCAAGCAGAGAGATCTATCGCAGACGTCTTCGAATGCCAGAACGCAAAGATCTCACAAAATGGTGGATCTTTTATAGTATGAATATGCAGGTTAATGCCTCTAGTTAACATGTAGGAATGGTAAGTAACTGTAAACACTTGTCTTCTAAGATGCCCGTCGCACGTGATTGTCGTGGAAATTCACCAAAGTTTGTTGTCTTCTAGAGAGAATCTGTTCCCAGCGACTTGTCAAACACAGTTGTACCTTATTCTCAAGCTGTTTTCTACATGAACAATTTAACTAATTGAATGAAATCTGGACAGAGCCCCCTTCGCAAGTGTTGATCGGCAGAACCGTGCAACAAGAATCACCAAACATGTAAAAAACCTATTATCCGGCTAAGTCCTCCCCCTGAGTGACAAATTAACAACCTTATTTATTTGTATTTAAAAAATGTTTTCTTGACAAACTTTATATTCCAATCTATGGTCAAATCATTTAATTAATCATAATACCCTTGGTATTGACTCTCTTAAATTTAACATAAATGATATGACATTAAGAGCTACAAAAATATTCTAAGTTGAAACATTATCATACCCCAGATTTGGTTTGAAAGTCTATTGCTGAAGTAAATGGATAATATCAAATTAAAAAAAGTGACTGTGCAACCATTTCTGCAGCTGTTTATTTATTTAATTATGTTATTTCTATATAATAATTTCTGTTTTTGGCTTTCTGGACCTAAGTTCAACCAATTTTTAAAAGACTAACCAAGACTGACTTTATGAAAAAAATAATTAAAAGTTAAAATCTACTCTATAAAATATTTTT
Source organism: Callionymus lyra (assembly GCF_982586985.1). Lineage (NCBI taxonomy): Eukaryota > Metazoa > Chordata > Actinopteri > Syngnathiformes > Callionymidae > Callionymus > Callionymus lyra. Next base: position 28,121,606 of record NC_141828.1, read on the forward strand.
CCAATTATAATTATAATGATTCTTTCTTTTCTTTTCTTGTCCTTTGTTAGATATAGAACTCCAATATAAGGTTTGGAACCTTATTTGCCAATATTAACCCATTTTTCATCTTTATATTGAAGTTTTACTGCAAGAACTGTTAAACTCCAGTATTTCAAATTTGTATTTTTTTTAAGTTTCCATTGTTTAAGACTTCAATCAAATCATTTTGTCATGTGGATGAAGAGTAGTAATTTCCAATGCTTGTATGATTCAATTCCTTCGATAAATTACACTTGCAAGTCCATATGTTGTCAATATACAAGCAAGTGATTGATGGATAATAAACAAGTTGAGTTCTATATTGACAACATATGGACTTGCAAGTGTAATACTTCAAGGTTTATTCAAATAAAACACATGACAAACTTTAACAGACATCCACAGATCTTGTCATGAGTTGTTTATTCCAAACTTAGATCTGTGGATGTCTGTTAAAGTTTGTCATGTGTTTTATTTGAATAAACCTTGAAGTATTACACTTGCAAGTCCATATGTTGTCAATATAGAACTCAACTTGTTTATTTTCCATCAATCACTTGCTCTAGTTCTTATTTCTGATCAACTAAGATTTATGGTATATTTATGTTTAACAAAGGTAATTTAGAGACTGATATGATTCTGAAGTTTCAAAATATATTATTCACTGTTCCTGAAGGCATCATTTTTTTCTTACATTTTTCAGAGTCAATTATTTTCCCTGCTTTTTATTTTGTTTAATGTTTATAGTTGCCTTAGTACATTTGAAGCAGCTTTAGAAACATATTTCCATTTCTTATTTAACTTTTTCAATGAATCAATTTAATTTTTAATTCCAAGTTTCACTTTTCATATTTTGTATTGTATCATTGGCTGCCACTGATGTATATAGAAGTATTCTGTTTTTTAAATACATGTTCTTAAAATGACTAATTCTGAAAATATGTTTTAATCATAAGATATTTTCTGTTATTTGAAACTTCTCCAATGTTTAGACAATTTCCAGCCCATTTGATTGTCCTTTTAAATATATAATACCAATATGTATTGTCTTTTAGCATTAAGTAAAGTCTTATTAGTTTGAGGGAAGTTGGATTAATCTCAAATCAAGATTTCTTCTGTTTGGTTATTTACACATCTTAACTATTTCACCACATGTCCAAAGAGTAGTTTCCTAAAACTACATTTGTTCATATATACATTTAAAAGTCTGCTAGTCAAGTTTTTATCTTTACTCATGTTGGCTCTTGTTTCTTGTTCCCGTTTCTAACAAGAAGATCATTTGATACATTTAAAAGTCTGCAGTGGACAGTGGCTTCTTATGTCTTCCTCACTGGAGGGCTTCTCAACACCACCTCTAACAGGATAAGAATGATCAGAAGTTATGAGAAGGTCAGTTTTGAATCTATTCAGGTGGTGATGAGGACATTGTGTGTGTGTCATGAGTTGTTTATTCCAAACTTAGATCTGTGGATGTCTGTTAAAGTTTGTCATGTGTTTTATTTGAATAAACCTTGAAGTTATCAGAAAGTTCAAATTATCAGTATGTTTAAACTTCATGGAGAAGAGAGAAACTGAGGCGGGGGTTCGAGGGAATTCTTTCATTCTCTCACACACACAGGGAGCAGGTTGTAGCAGAGACACTGTTTAATCTCTATTTGTAAGATCTATGTGAATGTCTGAGAGTGTTCTTTCAACAGTAGATGATGTTGTGTGTGTTCAAATGTTTTTTATGAATGTAATTTTTAATTTAAACAGGTGTCAGTTAGACCTCTTTATTTATCTACCCACAACAGAAAGACAGTATATATTCTAGTTTAATCTTCTGCTTATTCTTAACTAGTCTGTATAGTCTATATAGTATAGTCTGGAGGTGACAAGTCAGCAGCTCTAGACAGAGTCACTTTTAATTAGTTAAAAATAAAATTCTGCATCGGTTGACAACACAAGTTTTTGTTTAGTGTCTTATGGCTGCTTTCATCATAGCTCTGAGTGGAGCAATCGGAGTATGGTATTCTGGGATTAACTATTTACTGTTAAATCTTAGATTTAGGAAGATATTATGTCTCTAAAAGGATAGATTTGTCTGATTTTTCATCAAATCGCAAACAACTTATGTGTCCCAGGGCCCTAGCTTCTCCACCAGCAACCACAGCAAGAGCAACACGAGGGACAGAAGTGTCAGAGAGAGAGCATAGAAAACACCTTGTTCAGTTGTTAGTTCAACTTCAGCAGCCACACCATCAGGACCCACAAAAATATCACCGCAGACAAGAGTCAAGTTCATGTTTGCGACCAGATCGTGCCATTTGTCGTCATAATCAGGTTCATCATCATCCCAGATATAGTTCATAGTGCAGTGTGGGGTCAGAGAAATCATCAGCTGGTTCAATCACATTGAACCAGTACAGCTGCCTCCCTCTCTGGAGCAGAAGTTCATTCTTGGTGGAGATTTGGGCGAGGTTGAGTTCTTGTTTGTACAGCTCAGAAAATCAATTGAATCATTATCATTCCCCAGATTTGGTTTGAAAGTCTATTACTGAAGTAAATGGATAATATCAAATAGAGAAAAGTGACTCTGCAACCATTTCTGCAGCTGTTTATTTATTTAATTATGTTTTTTCTATATAATAATTTCTGTTGTTGGCTTTCTGGACCTAAGTTCAACCAATTTTTAAAAGACCAACCAAGACTGACTTTATAACAAAAAAAAAAAAAAAGTAAAAATTTACTCTATAAAATATTTTTACAATTATAATTATAATGATTCAATCAGAAAAATTGCTTTAATTGTAGGTGTCACCAATAGGGAACTGGACTAAAGCCAAAGATGCGCCATTGTTGTCCAAATTTCTTTGGTTTGTTTGTTTCCATACCCTTGTCCTATTCTCCTGCCACACCCATGCATTCCAGCCAGTGGCCAATAGGGAGCTATGATAGGACTAGAACTATCATTAACTTTCATCTCTCTATTTTTAGAGAAGCTCTTTCAAGTCTTTAAGTTGAATATTAGTTAGCTGTATCTGGCACTTTGTGTAGCTATTTTACTTATTGCGAATTCTGAGAAATCATTGATGTGAGTAACCCACTCATAATAAGATTTAAAAACAGAGTAAAGATGCTTATTTTTCTTCCCTGTTAGGAGCTTTAACTTGTCACCAGTAGTTACTTTTCTCTTAAAAAGAGGAGGTCAATAAAGGAATAGAACAAATTATAATAATATTAAAAATATTAATAATAATGCTAAAAATAATAGGTAAAGAAGCAATTACCAAAATAAATAATTAAATGAAAATATGAAAGAGGAAGAATCTAACAATCTAAATTAGGGAACCAAAACTTTAATTAACTAATTAAGATATTATAAAATCCTTGATCAATAAAACAAATCATACATTTAGATATTAATAATAAAACAATATTATTAAAATTAAAAAATAAAATAAATAAATGCAATTAGATCTAATCAAATGTATACTAATTAATTAAAAAATCATTCAAGTCAAAACAATAGTTAATTAGGAATGTATTATTATTTATTTAACTTCCTAATTAGTTGCATATATATATATATATATATATAGCACAATTGACAAAGAGGAATAAGAGTGACTGTCTAAAGACCAAATACAACACATCACTTCAAAAAAAATAAAAATCCAACCCTTATTTACTTATAATAATAAAACAATAGTAAATGTATGACTTATTGTTAAAATAATAAAATTTAATTTAAATGTAATAATTGAAAAATTAAGAAAACAAAATAAACATGAATACTGATCTAACTAGATAAATGTAATTGATTCCATTAATTAATAATTAAATAATTACACAAATTGAGTCAGTACAAAAGTCAATAAAGAAGTAAGCAATGAGAAAACCAGCAGTGGGCAGCACAGCAAACAACACAAAAGAAGAGTAGATGAAGAGACAAAAACAGGAACTAGATATCAACAAACGTACACACGTGCAAGCAGTCAATGACACACATGTTTCAGATAATCAGTATTAGCTAGACAAAACACCAAAAGTTACACGCAATGTGACCAATTGTGAGTTGGTCAATTGACAATGTCAAATAGGAAGAGAGGATGGTCAAGATCATTAATACATACAGCAGTGTGCCAACAATCAATGTTAATTGTGTTATTGTTATTGAACACTGCAGAAGAATTAGAAAATTGAAATGTGAGTTGTTTGTGTTTTTCTTCTTTACCAAATTATACCACTAATTAACTGTATATATACATATATACCTTAATTAAGAAACAGGAATAATAGTAAAATAACTATTGTCAACAAAGAATATTACTTAAAAAAGAGAAAAGATAATTATACTAAACCCAATCCAAATACTTAAAAGAAAAACAATAAAGGGAAGAAAATTAAGGATTGAAACTTGAATTGAAAAACAATATTACTGATAACAAGAAATAATAGAAATCAGTAAAAAAAATAGAAAAATTGAAATGACAACAATGGATAAAGGTAAGAGAGAACGTAATAAGTCAACAATTAAATTACATATTAACTTTAATTACTTCATTATTATTTTCTTTCATAAACAAACAGTCTAGTAAATATAATTCAAGATGACGAAAGAATGTGTGTGTGTTTAGAGAAGACAAGAATACAATGGGAGGGTCAGTGAGGAAAAGAGCGTCTAAGAAGTTCAACCTCTAAGTGAAACTACTCCCACCAACAAGGAAACTCTTTCGGCGCTCACCTGGACACCGCTGACAAGACAACGTCTGCCAAGAAGCAGTATTCTTATGAGCAAGAGATAGTGTCCAAAGACACATGAACATGGACTCTCAGTCGAGTCACCGAAAGTCAAGCGATCTCACACAAAGAATAACACAAATGAATGCCAACTTTCACAAGTACCGCAGCGAGAAAAAATTCTCCAAAGATAAAAATATATAGACACAGACAATTTTAACAAAAATACTGACATTACGACGACAACAGTATTTTGCCAAAACAGGTCAGAGAGAAACACTATGCTACGTGGAACGAGACTCAAACCAGCCTGTCGTGTCTAAAGTGTCGAAGTCACAATCGGTGAGAGCCTCTCGATCGCTCAATACGTTTCCAAACACACTGGATAGGAGACCGCTCAACTATTCCATCTATTTCAAACCCTGTCGAACTAACTCTAAAATAATCCATCTTTGCTTTTTTGCATCTTTATCCATCACCGTGATGTTCGCAAAAATTAACTAGCCCTGACTATACTGCCAAATACCCTTGGAACCACTCAACACAGTAACACAATGAGATCTAACTGGCCTACACACCGGTTGGCAGAGCCTCCAGACCAGGATATTTTCTCTGGGAGAGACCTCTCAAATCCCAAATATCCCCAAATTTATGATGGCTATTTGGCTTACCGAAAAAGTACGTCTACATTAATCAACCATAGGTCAACTATCCTAACTAGTTAAGGAATCTGGAAAAACGTCAGATGCCCTGTAAAGAGAGCCACTTATTCTTCCACCCCTACTCTGAATCCCAGGGGTTACCAGGTCGTGAAACCCTCTCCCCTCTGCCTCAATTCAACTTAAATTCTAATCAAATGTTTTTCAACTATTTTTTTTCTTCCTGGGACATGATAGTGTCGCCTACATTTAAAACAACAAACAACTGACCATGCCATACCACAAAAAAACAGCATCAGCTTAAGAAAGCAGTATTGAAAAATAAAATCTAAATTTGTGACAGAACCAGAGACTTTTTGTGTTCCGGTGAACCGATCCCTCCCCAGTCTCGTACGATGTGGTGGAAAATTAAGGACAGACACATGGATGAGTTTAAGAAAAATGCTAGTTTAGTGAATTATGCAAAAGTCAGAGACAAACTTACGTGAACACGGGCGCTAGCAAGCAGAGAGATCTATCGCAGACGTCTTCGAATACCCGAACGCAAAGATCTCACAAAATGGTGGATCTTTTATAGTATGAATATTCAGGTTAACACCTCTAGTCAATTTTACATGTAGGATTGGTCAGTAACCCCTGAGTTATCTATCATAACCTCAGGTTCTACGAATTGGTGCAAAGCCCTCTAACGGCTTCGCTATTGGTTTACCCCGAGGCACCGCCTAGTCTCTGAGAAAGCTTAATGAACTTGCCACCCAGCAGGGGGCAGTCCACTTCCTATAAAGGCTGGAAACACCCGCCGCACTTCCTCCAACTGAAAACTCAGCGAGAAGGGCGGCCGCTGGGCGACGAGGTTAGAGGGCTTCGCACCAATTGGTAGAACCTGAGGTTATGATAGATAACTCAGGGGTTCTACTTCATGTTGGTGCTCCGCCCTCTAACGGCCTCGCTATTGGTTTAAACCCAAGGCGAAGCCTGACGGGATAAATGTACCCCCATCTGGACGCCGCTCCTGAAGCAGCATCGCTAGGGCCCTGCCAGCCCAGGATCCAAGTCTACTGGAGCCGTGGGCCTCGAGGGGGGCACAGCAGCGGCGTATGAGCTACTGATCCCGCCGTCACGTCGAGGAGTTAGGCGTTAGCAAAGAAGCAGATGTCCTCTGCTGCCACACCCAGTGAAGCGCCACTGAGGCTGTCACACCACGGGTGGAATGTGCCCTCAGTCCGCTAGGAGCAGATCCACCCGCTGCTTGGTAGGCCCGGATAATGGCCGATCTCACCCAATGAGAAACCTCTGGGAGGAGATCGCCTCATACCCTCGATATCTACTGCGGCAGATGAATAGGGCATCAGAGCGCCTAAACACAGCCACCAGCATCAATGTCACGAAGACTCCTCGACGCCAAGAAAAGACACTTAGGGCTAGTGGAGACAGCACAAAGCTCACTCGCTCTCTTCGTGGTTGTTAGTGTCAGAAGGAGCGATACCTTGAAGACAAGATATCCAGTGGGACTTGGTCAAGAGGCTCGAAGGTCAGGCCTGTGAGAGAGTCCAGTACAAACTGGAGATCCCACTGAGGGCTGGAAGGCCTTGCAGGAGGTCGAAGCCTGCAGGCACCCCGTAAGAAAAGGCGCCACCAGAGGGTGGGCGCGAGCCGAAGCACCCTCAACCCGACATACCTCGTTGCTATGACTGATGCGAACACTCTCAGTGTCGCCAAGTCCGTCCCCTTTCCAGCAAAAGTTGCAGGAAAGACAGGACAGCAGAGACCAAACAGGAGCTGGGGTCGAAGGACCTGTCTGCACACCAGTGGGAGAAAATCCCCCACTTCGAGGCATAAAGCCTGCGCTGGAGAACGCCCGGGTCCAAAGTCCCGCTCAGCTCGTCCCGTGCAGGAGCCACACTTTGAGAGGCCGGCCCAGGGCAGCGGGGGCCCAAGGGATGGCCCACGGGTCCCTGACCGTCATGCTCACTAGGGAGTCTGGCGCTACCAGTATTAACCTCAGCCCCTCCCGCCTCGTCCTCTGAACTAAGGGGAGGAGGAGCCGCGGAGGAGGGAAGGCGAACAGTAGTCCGGCCGGCCAACTCAAGTTGGCTAAAGCGTCCACGCCTATTCAATCCGATGCCCTGAGGGAGAACCAGAGAGGACATCTGAAGTTCTCCTTGCTGGCAAAGAGCCAGACCTCGGCTCTCCACTGCCTCGGACAGACCCCATTCATCGTGGACGGCCCCCACCCGACAGTCTGTCTGTACATGCTGAGCTCTGAGAGAAAACAAGTGACGGTCTGCCCACAGCTAAAACTTCTTTGCCACACTCAGAAGGGCTGGGGATCTGGCTCCACCTTGGAGATTAATGTACGCCACGGCGGTGGAGCTGTCGGATAGCACTAGGACGTTGGACCGTGACAGTTGGGGAGAGAGGTGAAGCAGGACGTTGTAAATTGCCTTTAGCTCTAGCCAGATTATGTGACTGTACACTGGTCTACCCGCTGGCGTAGGCCTGACCCGAGGTGCCTCCCCAACCTGTCAGAGAAGCGTCTGTGAACACCTGAGTGTAAGAAGGACGCAACCCAATGGAACTCTCCGTCTGAGGTTGGCCAGAGAGTCCCAAAAACTGGATGTTCTGCAAAACCCGAGCCGGAAGGCGCTCTTTTCGACCCTGTTCATGCTTGAGATCTAGCTTGAAACGACCAAACCATCTCTGAAGCTCTTGCCTAGGTTCACCGTGAACCCCAGGGTGGCAATATAGCTCAACACCTTCTGTGTGTGAGTGTAACTTTCTGCCTCTGACCGGGCAAGGATCAACCAGTCGTCCAGATAGGTAAAGATCCTCACCCCACTCACCCTTAATGGCTCCAGTGCCGCCGCCACACACTTGGTGAAGGTCCTGGGTGCCAGAGCGTAGCCGAACAGGAGCCGAGGGTATTGAAACACACGATTCTCGAGGGCAAAAAGCCAGTACTTTCGATGTGAAAGTACGCGTTGGTCAGGTCAATAGATGTCATCCAATCTCTAACACCTGTGAGCAGTTTCTTGACCGTCAACATGCGAAACGGGCGCGTAGCTATGAATTTGTTCAAATAGCTCAGGTCCAGTATGGGTCTCCAACAGGCGGAACACATGCACACTTCTAACATCTACCTCAGAACGAACCACAGAAATGTCATACGTTCTCTTGTTTTCTCTTGCCCTTGAATGAATAGGGGGGAGGAGCCCTCGGCCGACGACTACGCTGCGGCTGCTGGCTCTCCGGCTCGCGCTGCGGATCTTGGTGACGCTCACTCGTCGCCCGCCGCCTCTGTTGCTGGTGCTGCTGGGGTGGCTGGCTCTGGTGACGCTTCCCCCCAGCACCAGATGATGAGGCCGACAAACGGGATCTCCGTCTCCGAGCGCCGTATCCCCGTCGCGCCTCGTCATCACGCCCATGCAGGTGATGGCAGAGCTGAGCTGACTCCTGCTGTGCCGGCCCCGGCGAGGCCAATCCGAGGACCTCACTAAACCATTCAATGGGTAGTAGCGACGGGCGGTGTGTACAAAGGGCAGGGACTTAATCAACGCAAGCTTATGACCCGCGCTTACTGGGAATTCCTCGTTCATGGGAAATAGTTGCAATCCCCGATCCCCTTTACGAGCGGGGTTCAGCGGGTTACCCGCGCCTCTCGGCGAAGGGTAGGCACACGCTGATCCGCTCAGTGTGGCGCGCTCCGGGCAGGCGCCTCGTTTCACACCAAAACCATCGGCCGGGTCACCGTTCCAAAGTGTTACCGTGAGGAGAGCGAGTGGGTGACGAGGAGAATCTCTTCTCCTCAACTCTCTTGGTGTTCTCTCCTCTTGGCGTTTCCTGGGGACAACGTCTGGCGGTCAGTGAGACACGTCTCTGGCCGTTCGCTCGTTAATGATCCTTCCGCAGGTTCACCTACGGAAACCTTGTTACGACTTTTACTTCCTCTAGATAGTCAAGTTTGATCGTCTTCTCAGCACTCGGCCAGGACCGTTGCCGGCCCCGGCGAGGCCAATCCGAGGACCTCACTAAACCATTCAATGGGTAGTAGCGACGGGCGGTGTGTACAAAGGGCAGTGACTTAATCAACGCAAGCTTATGACCCGTGCTTACTGGGAATTCCTCGTTCATGGGAAATAGTTGCAATCCCCGATCCCCATCACAAGCGGGGTTCAGCGGGTTACCCGCGCCTCTCGGCGAAGGGTAGGCACACGCTGATCCGCTCAGTGTGGCGCGCGTGCAGCCCCGGACATCTAAGGGCATCACAGACCTGTTACTGCTCAATCTCGCGTGGCTGAACGCCACTTGTCCAGCTAAGATGTTGACGCCGGCCGCACGGGGCCGCGTAACTTGTTAGCGTGCCAGAATCTCGTTCGTTATAGGAATTAACCAGACAAATCGCTCCACCAACTAAGAACGGCCATGCACCACCACCCACAGAATCGAGAAAGAGCTATCAATCTGTCAATCCTTTCCGTGTCCGGGCCGGGTGAGGTTTCCCGTGTTGAGTCAAATTAAGCCGCAGGCTCCACTCCTGGTGGTGCCCGTCCGTCAATTCCTTTAAGTTTCAGCTTTGCAACCATACTCCCCCCGGAACCCAAAGACCTTGGTTTCCCGGACGCTGCCCAGCGTGTCATGGGAATAACACAGCCGGATCGCTAGTCGGCATCGTTTATGGTCGGAACTACGACAGGAATCTGATTGTCTTCGAACCTCTGACTTTCGTTCTTGATTAATGAAAACATTCTTGGCAAATGCTTTTGCTTTCGTCCGTCTTGCGCCGGTCCAAGAATTTCACCTCTGTCAGGGCAATACGAGTGCCCCCGGCCATCCCTCTTAATCATGGCCCCAGTTCAGAGAAACCCACGAAATAGAACTGGAGTCCTATTCCATCATTCCTAGCTGGGGCATTCAGGCGACTCGGCCTGCTTTGAACACTCAGATTTTTTCAAAGTAAACGCTTCGGACCCCGCGGGACACACAGTCAAGAGCATCGAGGGGGCGCCAAGAGGCAGGGGCTGGGACAGACGGTGGCACGCCTCGCGGCGGACCGTCAGCTCGATCCCGAAGTCCAACTACGAGCTTTTTAACTGCAGCAACTTTAAAATACGCTATTGGAGCTGGAATTACCGTGGCTGCTGGCACCAGACTTGCCCTCCAATGGGTCCTCGTTAAAGGGTTTAGAGTGTACTTATTCCAATTACAGGGCCTCGAAAGAGTCCTGTATTGTTATTTTTCGTCACTACCTCCCCGGGTCGGGAATGAATCAGCCATTTCTCAGGCGCCCTCTCCGGAATCAAACCCAGATTCCCCGTTACCCGTTGTCACCATGGTAGTCGCATAAACTGCCATCGAAAGTTGATAGGGCAGACATTCGAAAGAGACGTCGCCGCCACGAGGGCCAGCGATCTGCTCAAAGTTATCAAGAGTCGTCAAGTTGGCCGGGGGGCCCCCCACACGCCCCGGAGGATGAGGGGGAAACACACCCCGCATGGGTTTAGGAACCGATAAATGCGTGCCTTCCCGGAGGTCGGTCACGGTAGTATGTATTAGCTCTGGAATTGCCACAGTTGTCCAAGTAGGGTTGGAGCGATCAAAGGAACCATAACTGATTTAATGAGCCATTCGCAGTTTCACTGTACATGCCATGTGTACTTAGACTTGCATGGCTTAATCTTTGAGACAAGCATATGCTACTGGCAGGATCAACCAGGTAGCACCAAGTGCCCCCGAACGGATACCGGGTGGAGGATGGACCTGACCGTTATCCCCACACCTTTCTCCGCTCGACAGCAATGAGGTGGCGCCCAACTCCTGATAGGTGTCGGCCAAATCGGGGGCGGGCGTCTTTGTTTTACGCACCGCCTGTGGGCTCCGGAGGACAGACGTCTCGGTCTCTTTCACCCACAGGACTCCTTGACGACAAACCATATCCAAAGAAGTGTGTTTCCACGGATGCACATCGCTCCTGCCTCACCGCGAGGCCGAGTTCACGGCCAAGGGGACGGCGGCGAAGGCGCGCGTATAGAACCACTGGGTCAGACGGGACGTCTCAGTCTCACTGAATGTTTCGGCAGAGGTGGCAAGCCACAACGCTTGATCAGACCCGCTAAGTCCGGAGGAACTGTCCGCCCGTAAAGGGTGGGGGCCCTCCGATGGCGGGTCACGTTGGCAGATCGGTGTCGACCTTCGCGCGTCCATGAGCTCTTTCCCCGCCGCCTGCGCTGGAGCTCGATACTCTGTCCAAGTATTCTTCGCTCCTATTAACCTCTAGGTGGTTGCGCTCGTGACATCAAAAAGACCACTTTTTTCTGAGCAGTCACACTCGGGAGTAATTCGCTTCGTCTGGCAAAAGAACCAGAGTTCTCAGCGGTCATCCACTCCAACCTTGTCCGACTTTGGGGCACCAGGCTCGGCCACAGTCCGAGCCTTTTCACTCCCTCCCTATTAATCTCTAGGTGGTTGCGCCAGTGACACCCAAGTGACCACTTGTGCTGAGCAGTCACACTTGGTGGAAAATCTCATTTTGAGAACCAGAGTTTTCAGTGGTCATCCACTCCAACCTTGTCCGACTTTGGGGCACCATGGTCGGCCACAGTCCGAGCCTTTTCACTCCCTCCCCTGTTATACTCCCTCCCTATTAACCTCTAGGTGGTTGCGCCAGTGACACCGAAGTGACCACTTGGGCCGAGCAGTCACACTTGGTGGAAAATCTCATTTTGAGAACCAGAGTTCTCAGCGGTCATCCACTCCAACCTTGTCCGACGTTGAGGCACCGATGTCGGCCAAGTTCTGAGCGTTCCCCCGCCGAATGTCACTGGTCCTCAACACTTAGTAGTTTTTTCAATCCCTCCCCTGTTATACTCCCTCCCTATTAACCTCTAGGTGGTTGCGCCAGTGACACAGAAGTGACCACTTGTGCCGAGCAGTCACACTTGGTGGAAAATCTCATTTTGAGAACCAGAGATCTCAGCGGTCATCCACTCCAACCTTGTCCGACTTTGGGGCACCAGGCTCGGCCACAGTCCGAGCCTTTTCACTCCCTCCCTATTAATCTCTAGGTGGTTGCGCCAGTGACACCCAAGTGACCACTTGTGCTGAGCAGTCACACTTGGTGGAAAATCTCATTTTGAGAACCAGAGTTTTCAGTGGTCATCCACTCCAACCTTGTCCGACTTTGGGGCACCATGGTCGGCCACAGTCCGAGCCTTTTCACTCCCTCCCCTGTTATACTCCCTCCCTATTAACCTCTAGGTGGTTGCGCCAGTGACACCGAAGTGACCACTTGGGCCGAGCAGTCACACTTGGTGGAAAATCTCATTTTGAGAACCAGAGTTCTCAGCGGTCATCCACTCCAACCTTGTCCGACGTTGAGGCACCGATGTCGGCCAAGTTCTGAGCGTTCCCCCGCCGAATGTCACTGGTCCTCAACACTTAGTAGTTTTTTCAATCCCTCCCCTGTTATACTCCCTCCCTATTAACCTCTAGGTGGTTGCGCCAGTGACACAGAAGTGACCACTTGTGCCGAGCAGTCACACTTGGTGGAAAATCTCATTTTGAGAACCAGAGATCTCAGCGGTCATCCACTCCAACCTTGTCCGACTTTGGGGCACCATGGTCGGCCACAGTCCGAGCATTCCCCCGCCGACCTCACTGGTCCTCAACACTTAGTAGTTTTTTCTCTCCCTCCCTATAAACCTTTATGTGGTTGCGCTCGTGACATCAAAAAGACCACTTTTTTCAGAGCAGTCACACTTTGGAAAAATCAATTTCGTCTGGCAAAAGAACCAGAGTTATCAGCGTACTTCCACTCCAACCTTGTCCGACTTTGGGGCGCCGAAGTCGGCCACAGTCCGAGCATTCCCCCGCCGACCTCACTGGAGCCCGACCTCCAGGGACCGGTGGAGGTCGCTCGCATGACCGCGACAAAGTGTCTCAAAGTCGGGCATGACCGCTCGAGTCACCCGCCAACCCGGCCCGGGGCACCTCCAGGGACCGGTAGAGGTCGCTCGCATGACCGCGACAAAGTGTCTCAAAGTCGGGCATGACCGCTCGAGTCACCCGCCAACCCAGCCCGGGGGACCTCCAGGGAACGGTGGAGGTCGCTCGCATGACCGCGACAAAGTGTCTCAAAGTCGGGCATTACCGCTCGAGTCACCCGCCAACCCGGTCCAGGGCACCTCCAGGGACAGTTGGAGGTCGCTCGCATGACCGCGACAAAGTGTCTCAAAGTCGGGCATGACCGCTCGAGTCACCCGCCAACCCGGTCCGGGGCACCTCCGGGGACCGGTGGAGGTTGCTCGCACTTGGGAAAAATTAGTTTTGGTTGCGCCAGTGACATCAAAATGACCACTTTTTCTGAGCTCTCACACACCGAGGTTTTTCTGGATTTATGTCCGTTTTCCTGGTTCTCTGACTCGGGCACCTTGTGACCGACATCCCCCTCTTCCCTGGTACTATTTCGCCAATACTTTGGTGAGTTTTCTACCCACAAACCAAGCCCCCCAAGCCTGCCACCTGGTGGGGGAACATGCCGCCTGGCCCGGTTCTATTTTAGGTCACTTTTCTGACTTTTCTACCCACAATACAGGTCCCCAAATGCCGCCACCTGGTGGGGGAACATGCCGCCTGGCCCGGTTCTATTTTAGGTCACTTTTCTGACTTTTCTACCCACACTACAGGTCCCCAAATGCCGCCACCTGGTGGGGGAACATGCCGCCTGCCCGGTTCTATTTTAGGTCACTTTTCTGACTTTTCTACCCACACTACAGGTCCCCAAATGCCGCCACCTGGTGGGGGAACATGCCGCCTGCCCCGGTTTTATTTTAGGTCACTTTTGTGAGTTTTCTACCCACAAACCAAGCCCCCAAATGCCGCCGCCTGGTGAGGGAACATGCCGCCTGGTCCCGGTTTTATTTTTAGTCACTTTTCTGACTTTTCTACCCACAAACCAAGCCCCCAAATGCCGTCACCTGGTGAGGGAACATGCCGCCTGGTCCCGGTTCTATTTTAGGTCACTTTTCTGACTTTTCTACCCACAAACCAAGCCCCCAAATGCCGCCGCCTGGTGGGGGAACATGCCGCCTTGTCCCGGTTCTATTTTAGGTCACTTTTCTACCCACAATACAGATCCCCAAATGCCGCCACCTGGTGGGGAAACATGCCGCCTGGCCCGGTTCTATTTTAGGTCACTTTTGTGAGTTTTCTACCCACAAACCAAGCCCCCAAATGCCACCGCCTGGTGGGGGAACATGTCGCCTGGTCCCGGTTCTATTTTAGGTCACGTTTCTGACTTTTCTATCCACAAACCAAGCCCCCAAATGCCGCCACCTGGTAGGGGAACATGCCGCCTGGCCGGTTCTATTTTAAGTTACTTTTGTGAGATTTCTACCCACAAACCAAGCCCCCAAATGCCGCCGCCTGGTGGGGGAACATGCCGCCTGGCCCGGTTCTATTTTAGGTCACTTTTCTGAATTTTCTACCCACAAACCAAGCCCCCAAATGCCGCCTCCTGCTGGGGGAACATGCCGCCTGCCCCGGTTCTATTTTAGGTCACTTTTCTGATTTTCTACCCACACTACAGGTCCCCAAATGCCGCCACCTGGTGGGGGAACATGCCGCCTGGCCCGGATCTATTTTGGGTCACTTTTGTGAGTTTTCTACCCACAAACCAAGCCCCCAAATGCCGCCACCTGGTGGGGGAACATGCCGCCTGGTCCCGGTTCTATTTTAGGTCACTTTTATCAGTTTTCTACCCACAATACAGGTCCCCAAATGTCGCCACCTGGTGGGGGAACATGCCGCCTGGCCCAGTTCTATTGTAGGTCACTTTTCTGACATTTCTACCCACAAACCAAGCCCCCAAATGCCGCCACCTGGTGGGGGAACATGCCGCCTGGCCCGGTTCTATTTTAGGTCACTTTGGTGAGTTTTCTACACACAAACCAAGCCCCAAATGCCGCCGCCAGGTGGGGGAACATGCCGCCTGGTCCCGGTTCTCTTTTAGGACACTTTTCTGACTTTCTTACCAACAAACCAAGCCCCAAATGCCGCCGTCTGGTGGGGGAACATGCCGCCTGGCCCAGTTCTATTTTAGGTCACTTTTCTGACTTTTCTACCCACAAACCAAGCCCCAAATGCCGCCGCCTGGTGAGGGAACATGCCGCCTGGCCTGGTTCTATTTTAGGTCACTTTGATGAGTTTTCAACCCACAAACCAAGCCCCCAAATGCCGCCGCCTGGTGGGGGAACATGCCGCCTGGTCCCGGTTCTATTTTAGGTCACTTTTCTGACTTTTCTACCCACAATACAGGTCCCCAAATGCCGCCACCTGGTGGGGGAACATGCCGCCTCGCCCGGTTCTATTTTAGGTCACTTTTCTGACTTTTCTACCCACAAACCAAGCCCCCAAATGCCGCCACCTGGTGGGGGAACATGCCGCCTGGCCCGGTTCTATTTTAAGTTACATTTGTGAGTTCTCTACCCACATACCAAGCCCCCAAATGCCGCCGCCTGGGGGAGGAACATGCCGCCTGGCCCGGTTCTGATTTAGGTCACTTTTATCAGTTTTCTACCCACAATACAGGTCCCCAAATGTCGCTACCTGGTGGGGGAACATGCCGCCTGGCCCAGTTCTATTGTAGGTCACTTTTCTGACATTTCTACCCACAAACCAAGCCCCCAAATGCCGCCACCTGGTGGGGGAACATGCCGCCTGGCACGGTTCTATTTTAGGTCACTTTGGTGAGTTTTCTACCCACAAACCAAGCCCCAAATGCCGCCGCCAGGTGGGGGAACATGCTGCCTGGTCCCGGTTCTCTTTTAGGTCACTTTTCTGACTTTCTTACCAACAAACCAAGCCCCAAATGCCGCCACCTGGTGGGGGAACATGCCGCCTGTCCAGGTTCTATTTTAGGTCACTTTTCTGACTTTTCTACCCACAAACCAAGCCCCAAATGCCGCCGCCTGGTGAGGGAACATGCCGCCTGGCCCGGTTCTATTTTAAGTCACTTTGGTGAGTTTTCAACCCACAAACCAAGCCCCCAAATGCCGCCGCCTGGTGGGGGAACATGCCGCCTGGTCCCGGTTCTATTTTAGGTCACTTTTCTGACTTTTCTACCCACAATACAGGTCCCCAAATGCCGCCACCTGGTGGGGGAACATGCCGCCTCGCCCGGTTCTATTTTAGGTCACTTTTCTGACTTTTCTACCCACAAACCAAGCCCCCAAATGCCGCCACCTGGTGGGGGAACATGCCGCCTGGCCCGGTTCTATTTTAAGTTACATTTGTGAGTTTTCTACCCACATACCAAGCCCCCAAATGCCGCCGCCTGGGGGAGGAACATGCTGCCTGGCCCGGTTCTATTTTAGGTCACTTTTCTGACTTTTCTACCCACAAACCAAGCCCCCAAATGCCGCCACCTGGTGGGGGAACATGCCGCTTGGCCCGGTTCTATTTTAAGTTACTTTTGTGAGTTTTCTACCCACAAACCAAGCCCCCAAATGCCGCCACCTGGTAGGGGAACATGCCACCTGGCCCGGTTCTATTTTGGGTCACTTTTGTGAGTTTTCTACCCACAAACCAAGCCCCCAAATGCCGCCGCCTGGTGGGGTAACATGCTGCCTGGTCCCGGTTCTATTTTAGGTCACTTTTCTGACTTTTCTACCCACAAACCAAGCCCCCAAATGCCGCCGCCTGGTGGGGGAACATGCCGCCTGGCCCGGTTCTATTTTAGGTCACTTTTCTGACTTTTCTACCCACAAACCAAGCCCCCAAATGCCACCGCCTGGTGGGGGAACATGCCGCCTGGTCCCGGTTCTATTTTAGGTCACTTTTCTGACTTTTCTACCCACAATACAGGTCCCCAAATGCCGCCACCTGGTGGGGGAACATGCCGCCTGGTCCGGATCTATTTTAGGTCACTTTTCTGACTTTTCTACCCACAAACCAAGCCCCCAAATGCCGCCACCTGGTGGGGGAACATGCCGCCTCGCCCGGTTCTATTTTAGGTCACTTTTCTGACTTTCTTACCCACAAACCAAGCCCCCAAATGCCGCCGCCTGGTGGGGAACATGCCGCCTGGTCCCGGTTCTATTTTAGGTCACTTTTCTCACTTTTCTACCCACAAACCAAGCCCCCAAATGCCGCCACCTGGTGGGGGAAGATGCCGCTTGGCTCAGTTCTATTTTAAGTTACTTTTGTGAGTTTTCTACCCACAAACCAAGCCCCCAAATGCCGCCACCTGGTGGGGGAACATGCCACCTGGCCCGGTTCTATTATGAGTCACTTTTCTGACTTTTCTACCCACAAACCAAGCCCCCAAATGCCGCTGCCTGGTGGGGTAACATGCTGCCTGGTCCCGGTTCTATTTTAGGTCACTTTTCTGACTTTTCTACCCACAAACCAAGCCCCCAAATGCCGCCACCTGTAAGGGGAACATGCCGCCTGGCCCGGTTCTATTTTAGGTCACTTTTCTGACTTTTCTACCCACAAACCAAGCCCCCAAATGCCGCCGCCTGGTGGGGGAACATGCCGCCTGGCCCGGTTCTATTTTAGGTCACTTTTCTGACTTTTCTACCCACAAACCAAGCCCCCAAATGCCGCTGCCTGGTGGGGTAACATGCTGCCTGGTCCCGGTTCTATTTTAGGTCACTTTTCTGACTTTTCTACCCACAAACCAAGCCCCCAAATGCCGCCACCTGGTGGGGGAACATGCCGCCTGGCCCAGTTCTTTTTTAAGTTACTTTTGTGAGTTTTCTACCCACAAACCAAGCCCCCAAATGCCGCCACCTGGTGGGGGAACATGCCGCCTGGTCCGGTTCTATTTTAGGTCACTTTTCTGACTTTTCTACCCACAAACCAAGCCCCCAATTGCCGCCACCTGGTGGGTGAACATGCCGCCTGGCCCGGTTCTATTTTAGGTCACTTTTCTGACTTTTCTAACCACAAACCAAGCCCCCAAATGCTGCCACCTGGTGGGGGAACATGCCGCCTGGTCCCGGTTATATTTTAGGTCACTTTTCTGACTTTTCTACCCACAAACCAAGCCCCCAAATGCCGCCACCTGGTGGGGGAACATGCCGCCTGGCCCGGTTCTATTTTAAGTTACATTTGTGAGTTTTCTACCTACATACCAAGCCCCCAAATGCCCCCGCCTGGGGGAGGAACATGCCGCCTGGCCCGGTTCTATTTTAGGTCACTTTTATCAGTTTTCTACCCACAATACAGGTCCCCAAATGCCGCCACCTGGTGGGGGAACATGCCGCCTGGCCCGGTTCTATTTTAGGTCACTTTTCTGACTTTTCTAACCACAAACCAAGCCCCCAAATGCTGCCACCTGGTGGGGGAACATGCCGCCTGGCCCGGTTCTATTTTAGGTCACTTTTCTGACTTTCTTACCCACAAAGCAAGCCCCCAAATGCCGACGCCTGGTGGGGGAACATGCCGCCTGGTCCCGGTTATATTTTAGGTCACTTTTCTGACTTTTCTACCCACAAACCAAGCCCCCAAATGCCGCCGCCTGGTGGGGAACATGCCGCCTGGTCCCGGTTCTATTTTAGGTCACTTTTCTCACTTTTCTACCCACAAACCAAGCCCCCAAATGCCGCCACCTGGTGGGGGAAGATGCCGCTTGGCTCAGTTCTATTTTAAGTTACTTTTGTGAGTTTTCTACCCACAAACCAAGCCCCCAAATGCCGCCACCTGGTGGGGGAACATGCCACCTGGCCCGGTTCTATTATGAGTCACTTTTCTGACTTTTCTACCCACAAACCAAGCCCCCAAATGCCGCTGCCTGGTGGGGTAACATGCTGCCTGGTCCCGGTTCTATTTTAGGTCACTTTTCTGACTTTTCTACCCACAAACCAAGCCCCCAAATGCCGCCACCTGTAAGGGGAACATGCCGCCTGGCCCGGTTCTATTTTAGGTCACTTTTCTGACTTTTCTACCCACAAACCAAGCCCCCAAATGCCGCCGCCTGGTGGGGGAACATGCCGCCTGGCCCGGTTCTATTTTAGGTCACTTTTCTGACTTTTCTACCCACAAACCAAGCCCCCAAATGCCGCTGCCTGGTGGGGTAACATGCTGCCTGGTCCCGGTTCTATTTTAGGTCACTTTTCTGACTTTTCTACCCACAAACCAAGCCCCCAAATGCCGCCACCTGGTGGGGGAACATGCCGCCTGGCCCAGTTCTATTTTAAGTTACTTTTGTGAGTTTTCTACCCACAAACCAAGCCCCCAAATGCCGCCACCTGGTGGGGGAACATGCCGCCTGGTCCGGTTCTATTTTAGGTCACTTTTCTGACTTTTCTACCCACAAACCAAGCCCCCAATTGCCGCCACCTGGTGGGTGAACATGCCGCCTGGCCCGGTTCTATTTTAGGTCACTTTTCTGACTTTTCTAACCACAAACCAAGCCCCCAAATGCTGCCACCTGGTGGGGGAACATGCCGCCTGGTCCCGGTTATATTTTAGGTCACTTTTCTGACTTTTCTACCCACAAACCAAGCCCCCAAATGCCGCCACCTGGTGGGGGAACATGCCGCCTGGCCCGGTTCTATTTTAAGTTACATTTGTGAGTTTTCTACCTACATACCAAGCCCCCAAATGCCCCCGCCTGGGGGAGGAACATGCCGCCTGGCCCGGTTCTATTTTAGGTCACTTTTATCAGTTTTCTACCCACAATACAGGTCCCCAAATGCCGCCACCTGGTGGGGGAACATGCCGCCTGGCCCGGTTCTATTTTAGGTCACTTTTCTGACTTTTCTAACCACAAACCAAGCCCCCAAATGCTGCCACCTGGTGGGGGAACATGCCGCCTGGCCCGGTTCTATTTTAGGTCACTTTTCTGACTTTCTTACCCACAAACCAAGCCCCCAAATGCCGCCGCCTGGTGGGGGAACATGCCGCCTGGTCCCGGTTATATTTTAGGTCACTTTTCTGACTTTTCTACCCACAAACCAAGCCCCCAAATGCCGCCACCTGGTGGGGGAACATGCCGCCTGGCCCAGTTCTATTTTAAGTTACTTTTGTGACTTTTCTACCCACAAACCAAGCCCCCAAATGCCGCCACCTGGTGGGGGAACATGCCACCTGGCCCGGTTCTATTTTGGGTCACTTTTCTGACTTTTCTACCCACAAACCAAGCCCCCAAATGCCGCCGCCTGGTGGGGTAACATGCTGCCTGGTCCCGGTTCTATTTTAGGTCACTTTTCTGACTTTTCTACCCACAAACCAAGCCCACAAATGCCGCCACCTGGTGGGGGAACATGCTGCCTGGCCTGGTTCTATTTTAGGTCACTTTTCTGACTTTTCTACCCACAAACCAAGCCCCCAAATGCCGCCGCCTGGTGGGGAACATGCCGCCTGGTCTCGGTTCTATTTTAGGTCACTTTTCTGACTTTTCTAACCACAAACCAAGCCCCCAAATGCTGCCACCTGGTGGGGGAACATGCCGCCTGGTCCCGGTTCCATTTTAGGTCACTTTTCTGACTTTGCCACCCACAAACCAAGCCCCCAAATGCCGCCACCTGGTGGGGGAACATGCCGCCTGGCCCGGTTCTATTTTAGGTCACTTTTCTGACTTTCTTACCCACAAACCAGGCCCCCAAATGCCGCCGCCTGGTGGGGAACATGCCACCTGGTCCCGGTTCTATTTTAGGTCACTTTTCTGACTTTTCTACCCACAAACCAAGCCCCCAAATGCCGCCGCCTGGTGGGGAACATGCCGCCTGGTCCCGGTTCTATTTTAGGTCACTTTTCTGACTTTTCTACCCACAAACCAAGCCCCCAAATGCCGCCACCTGGTGGGGGAATATGCCGCCTGGCCCAGTTCTATTTTAAGTTACTTTTGTGAATTTTCTACCCACAAACCAAGCCCCCAAATGCCGCCACCTGGTGGGGGAACATGCCGCCTGGTCCGGTTCTATTTTAGGTCACTTTTCTGACTTTTCTACCCACAAACCAAGCCCCCAATTGCCGCCACCTGGTGGGTGAACATGCCGCCTGGCCCGGTTCTATTTTAGGTCACTTTTCTGACTTTTCTAACCACAAACCAAGCCCCCAAATGCTGCCACCTGGGGGAGGAACATGCCCCCTGGCCCGGTTCTATTTTAGGTCACTTTTATGAGTTTTCTACCCACAATACAGGTCCCCAAATGCCGCCACCTGGTGGGGGAACATGCCGCCTGGCCCGGTTCTATTTTAGGTCACTTTTCTGACTTTTCTAACCACAAACCAAGCCCCCAAATGCTGCCACCTGGTGGGGGAACATGCCGCCTGGTCCCGGTTATATTTTAGGTCACTTTTCTGACTTTTCTACCCACAAACCAAGCCCTCAAATGCCGCCACCTGGTGGGGGAACATGCCGCCTGGCCCGGTTCTATTTTAGGTCACTTTTCTGACTTTCTTACCCACAAACCAAGCCCCCAAATGCCGCCGCCTGGTGGGGGAACATGCCGCCTGGTCCCGGTTCTATTTTAGGTCACTTTTCTGACTTTTCTACCCACAAACCAAGCCCCCAAATGCCGCCACCTGGTGGGGGAAGATGCCGCCTGGCCCAGTTCTATTTTAAGTTACTTTTGTGACTTTTCTACCCACAAACCAAGCCCCCAAATGCCGCCACCTGGTGGGGGAACATGCCACCTGGCCCGGTTCTATTTTGGGTCACTTTTCTGACTTTTCTACCCACAAACCAAGCCCCCAAATGCCGCCACCTGGTGGGGGAACATGTCGCCTGGCCCAGTTCTATTTTAAGTTACTTTTGTGAGTTTTCTACCCACAAACCTAGCCCCCAAATGCCGCTAACTGGTGGGGGAACATGCCGCCTGGTCTGGTTCTATTTTAGGTCATTTTTCTGACTTTTCTACCCACAAAACAAGCCCCCAATTGCCGCCGCCTGGTGGGGGAACATGCCGCCTGGCCCGGTTCTATTTTAGGTCACTTTTCTGACTTTTCTAACCACAAACCAAGCCCCCAAATGCTGCCACCTGGTGGGGGAACATGCCGCCTGGTCCCGGTTCTATTTTAGGTCACTTTTCTGACTTTGCCACCCACAAACCAAGCCCCCAAATGCCGCCACCTGGTGGGGGAACATGCCGCCTGGCCCGGTTCTATTTTAGGTCACTTTTCTGACTTTTCTACCCACAAAACAAGCCCCCAATTGCCGCCACCTGGTGGGGGAACATGCCGCCTGGCCCGGTTCTATTTTAGGTCACTTTTCTGACTTTTCTAACCACAAACCAAGCCCCCAAATGCTGCCACCTGGTGGGGGAACATGCCGCCTGGTCCCGGTTCTATTTTAGGTCACTTTTCTGACTTTGCCACCCACAAACCAAGCCCCCAAATGCCGCCACCTGGTGGGGGAACATGCCGCCTGGCCCGGTTCTATTTTAGGTCACTTTTCTGACTTTCTTACCCACAAACCAGGCCCCCAAATGCCGCCGCCTGGTGGGGAACTTGCCACCTGGTACCGGTTCTATTTTAGGTCACTTTTCTGACTTTTCTACCCACAAACCAAGCCCCCTAATGCCGCCGCTTGGTGGGGAACATGCCGCCTGGTCCCGGTTCTATTTTAGGTCACTTTTCTGACTTTTCTACCCACAAACCAAGCCCCCAAATGCCGCCACCTGGTGGGGGAACATGCCGCCTGGCCCAGTTCTATTTTAAGTTACTTTTGTGAGTTTATTACCCACAAACCAAGCCCCCAAATGCCGCCACCTGGTGGGGGAACATGCCGCCTGGTCCGGTTCTATTTTAGGTCACTTTTCTGACTTTTCTACCCACAAACCAAGCCCCCAATAGCCGCCGCCTGGTGGGGAACATGCCGCCTGGTCCCGGTTCTATTTTAGGTCACTTTTCTGACTTTTCTACCCACAAACCAAGCCCCCAAATGCCGCCACCTGGTGGGGGAACATGCCGCCTGGCCCAGTTCTATTTTAAGTTACTTTTGTGAGTTTTCTACCTACAAACCAAGCCCCCAAATGCCGCCACCTGGTGGGGGAACATGCCGCCTGGCCCGGTTCTATTTTAGGTCACTTTTCTGACTTTTCTACCCACAAACCAAGCCCCCAAATGCCGCCACCTGGTGGGGGAACATGCCGCCTGGCCCAGTTCTATTTTAAGTTACTTTTGTGAGTTTTCTACCCACAAACCAAGCCCCCCAAATGCCGCCAACTGGTGGGGGAACATGCCGCCTGGTCCGGTTCTATTTTAGGTCACTTTTCTGACTTTTCTACCCACAAAACAAGCCCCCAATTGCCGCCACCTGGTGGGGGAACTTGCCGCCTGGCCCGGTTCTATTTTAGGTCACTTTTCTGACTTTTCTAACCACAAACCAAGCCCCCAAATGCTGCCACCTGGTGGGGGAACATGCCGCCTGGTCCCGGTTCTATTTTAGGTTACTTTTCTGACTTTGCCACCCACAAACCAAGCCCCCAAATGCCGCCACCTGGTGGGGGAACATGCCGCCTGGCCCGGTTCTATTTTAGGTCACTTTTCTGACTTTCTTACCCACAAACCAGGCCCCCAAATGCCGCCGCCTGGTGGGGAACATGCCACCTGGTCCCGGTTCTATTTTAGGTCACTTTTCTGACTTTTCTACCCACAAACCAAGCCCCCAAATGCCGCCGCCTGGTGGGGAACATGCCGCCTGGTCCCGGTTCTATTTTAGGTCACTTTTCTGACTTTTCTACCCACAAACCAAGCCCCCAAATGCCGCCACCTGGTGGGGGAACATGCCGCCTGGCCCAGTTCTATTTTAAGTTACTTTTGTGAGTTTTCTACCCACAAACCAAGCCCCCAAATGCCGCCACCTGGTGGGGGAACATGCCGCCTGGTCCGGTTCTATTTTAGGTCACTTTTCTGACTTTTCTACCCACAAACCAAGCCCCCAATTGCCGCCACCTGGTGGGTGAACATGCCGCCTGGCCCGGTTCTATTTTAGGTCACTTTTCTGACTTTTCTAACCACAAACCAAGCCCCCAAATGCTGCCACCTGGTGGGGGAACATGCCGCCTGGTCCCGGTTATATTTTAGGTCACTTTTCTGACTTTTCTACCCACAAACCAAGCCCCCAATTGCCGCCACCTGGTGGGGGAACATGCCGCCTGGCCCGGTTCTATTTTAGGTCACTTTTCTGACTTTTCTAACCACAAACCAAGCCCCCAAATGCTGCCACCTGGTGGGGGAACATGCCGCCTGGTCCCGGTTCTATTTTAGGTCACTTTTCTGACTTTGCCACCCACAAACCAAGCCCCCAAATGCCGCCACCTGGTGGGGGAACATGCCGCCTGGCCCGGTTCTATTTTAGGTCACTTTTCTGACTTTTCTACCCACAAAACAAGCCCCCAATTGCCGCCACCTGGTGGGGGAACATGCCGCCTGGCCCGGTTCTATTTTAGGTCACTTTTCTGACTTTTCTAACCACAAACCAAGCCCCCAAATGCTGCCACCTGGTGGGGGAACATGCCGCCTGGTCCCGGTTCTATTTTAGGTCACTTTTCTGACTTTGCCACCCACAAACCAAGCCCCCAAATGCCGCCACCTGGTGGGGGAACATGCCGCCTGGCCCGGTTCTATTTTAGGTCACTTTTCTGACTTTCTTACCCACAAACCAGGCCCCCAAATGCCGCCGCCTGGTGGGGAACTTGCCACCTGGTCCCGGTTCTATTTTAGGTCACTTTTCTGACTTTTCTACCCACAAACCAAGCCCCCAAATGCCGCCGCCTGGTGGGGAACATGCCGCCTGGTCCCGGTTCTATTTTAGGTCACTTTTCTGACTTTTCTACCCACAAACCAAGCCCCCAAATGCCGCCACCTGGTGGGGGAACATGCCGCCTGGCCCAGTTCTATTTTAAGTTACTTTTGTGAGTTTATTACCCACAAACCAAGCCCCCAAATGCCGCCACCTGGTGGGGGAACATGCCGCCTGGTCCGGTTCTATTTTAGGTCACTTTTCTGACTTTTCTACCCACAAACCAAGCCCCCAATAGCCGCCGCCTGGTGGGGAACATGCCGCCTGGTCCCGGTTCTATTTTAGGTCACTTTTCTGACTTTTCTACCCACAAACCAAGCCCCCAAATGCCGCCACCTGGTGGGGGAACATGCCGCCTGGCCCAGTTCTATTTTAAGTTACTTTTGTGAGTTTTCTACCCACAAACCAAGCCCCCAAATGCCGCCACCTGGTGGGGGAACATGCCACCTGGCCCGGTTCTATTTTGGGTCACTTTTCTGACTTTTCTACCCACAAACCAAGCCCCCAAATGCCGCCGCCTGGTGGGGTAACATGCTGCCTGGTCCCGGTTCTATTTTAGGTCACTTTTCTGACTTTTCTACCCACAAACCAAGCCCACAAATGCCGCCACCTGGTGGGGGAACATGCTGCCTGGCCTGGTTCTATTTTAGGTCACTTTTCTGACTTTTCTACCCACAAACCAAGCCCCCAAATGCCGCCACCTGGTGGGGAACATGCCGCCTGGTCTCGGTTCTATTTTAGGTCACTTTTCTGACTTTTCTAACCACAAACCAAGCCCCCAAATGCTGCCACCTGGTGGGGGAACATGCCGCCTGGTCCCGGTTCCATTTTAGGTCACTTTTCTGACTTTGCCACCCACAAACCAAGCCCCCAAATGCCGCCACCTGGTGGGGGAACATGCCGCCTGGCCCGGTTCTATTTTAGGTCACTTTTCTGACTTTCTTACCCACAAACCAGGCCCCCAAATGCCGCCGCCTGGTGGGGAACATGCCACCTGGTCCCGGTTCTATTTTAGGTCACTTTTCTGACTTTTCTACCCACAAACCAAGCCCCCAAATGCCGCCGCCTGGTGGGGAACATGCCGCCTGGTCCCGGTTCTATTTTAGGTCACTTTTCTGACTTTTCTACCCACAAACCAAGCCCCCAAATGCCGCCACCTGGTGGGGGAATATGCCGCCTGGCCCAGTTCTATTTTAAGTTACTTTTGTGAGTTTTCTACCCACAAACCAAGCCCCCAAATGCCGCCACCTGGTGGGGGAACATGCCGCCTGGTCCGGTTCTATTTTAGGTCACTTTTCTGACTTTTCTACCCACAAACCAAGCCCCCAATTGCCGCCACCTGGTGGGTGAACATGCCGCCTGGCCCGGTTCTATTTTAGGTCACTTTTCTGACTTTTCTAACCACAAACCAAGCCCCCAAATGCTGCTACATGGTGGGGGAACATGCCGCCTGGTCCCGGTTATATTTTAGGTCACTTTTCTGACTTTTCTACCCACAAACCAAGCCCCCAAATGCCGCCACCTGGTGGGGGAACATGCCGCCTGGCCCGGTTCTATTTTAAGTTACATTTGTGAGTTTTCTACCTACATACCAAGCCCCCAAATGCCGCCGCCTGGGGGAGGAACATGCCGCCTGGCCCGGTTCTATTTTAGGTCACTTTTATCAGTTTTCTACCCACAATACAGGTCCCCAAATGCCGCCACCTGGTGGGGGAACATGCCGCCTGGCCCGGTTCTATTTTAGGTCACTTTTCTGACTTTTCTAACCACAAACCAAGCCCCCAAATGCTGCCACCTGGTGGGGGAACATGCCGCCTGGTCCCGGTTATATTTTAGGTCACTTTTCTGACTTTTCTACCCACAAACCAAGCCCCCAAATGCCGCCACCTGGTGGGGGAACATGCCGCCTGGCCCGGTTCTATTTTAGGTCACTTTTCTGACTTTCTTACCCACAAACCAAGCCCCCAAATGCCGCCGCCTGGTGGGGGAACATGCCGCCTGGTCCCGGTTCTATTTTAGGTCACTTTTCTGACTTTTCTACCCACAAACCAAGCCCCCAAATGCCGCCACCTGGTGGGGGAAGATGCCGCCTGGCCCAGTTCTATTTTAAGTTACTTTTGTGACTTTTCTACCCACAAACCAAGCCCCCAAATGCCGCCACCTGGTGGGGGAACATGCCAACTGGCCCGGTTCTATTTTGGGTCACTTTTCTGACTTTTCTACCCACAAACCAAGCCCCCAAATGCCGCCACCTGGTGGGGGAACATGCCGCCTGGCCCAGTTCTATTTTAAGTTACTTTTGTGAGTTTTCTACCCACAAACCTAGCCCCCAAATGCCGCCAACTGGTGGGGGAACATGCCGCCTGGTCTGGTTCTATTTTAGGTCACTTTTCTGACTTTTCTACCCACAAAACAAGCCCCCAATTGCCGCCGCCTGGTGGGGGAACATGCCGCCTGGCCCGGTTCTATTTTAGGTCACTTTTCTGACTTTTCTAACCACAAACCAAGCCCCCAAATGCTGCCACCTGGTGGGGGAACATGCCGCCTGGTCCCGGTTCTATTTTAGGTCACTTTTCTGACTTTTCTACCCACAAACCAAGCCCCCAAATGCCGCCACCTGGTGGGGGAACATGCCGCCTGGCCCGGTTCTATTTTAGGTCACTTTTCTGACTTTTCTACCCACAAAACAAGCCCCCAATTGCCGCCACCTGGTGGGGGAACATGCCGCCTGGCCCGGTTCTATTTTAGGTCACTTTTCTGACTTTTCTAACCACAAACCAAGCCCCCAAATGCTGCCACCTGGTGGGGGAACATGCCGCCTGGTCCCGGTTCTATTTTAGGTCACTTTTCTGACTTTGCCA
The DNA here is from genome assembly GCF_982586985.1 of Callionymus lyra. Taxonomy (NCBI): domain Eukaryota; kingdom Metazoa; phylum Chordata; class Actinopteri; order Syngnathiformes; family Callionymidae; genus Callionymus; species Callionymus lyra. The sequence goes on from NC_141828.1 coordinate 28,149,619, forward strand.
CCCACAAACCAAGCCCCCAAATGCCGCCACCTGGTGGGGGAACATGCCGCCTGGCCCGGTTCTATTTTAGGTCACTTTTCTGACTTTCTTACCCACAAACCAGGCCCCCAAATGCCGCCGCCTGGTGGGGAACTTGCCACCTGGTACCGGTTCTATTTTAGGTCACTTTTCTGACTTTTCTACCCACAAACCAAGCCCCCTAATGCCGCCGCTTGGTGGGGAACATGCCGCCTGGTCCCGGTTCTATTTTAGGTCACTTTTCTGACTTTTCTACCCACAAACCAAGCCCCCAAATGCCGCCACCTGGTGGGGGAACATGCCGCCTGGCCCAGTTCTATTTTAAGTTACTTTTGTGAGTTTATTACCCACAAACCAAGCCCCCAAATGCCGCCACCTGGTGGGGGAACATGCCGCCTGGTCCGGTTCTATTTTAGGTCACTTTTCTGACTTTTCTACCCACAAACCAAGCCCCCAATAGCCGCCGCCTGGTGGGGAACATGCCGCCTGGTCCCGGTTCTATTTTAGGTCACTTTTCTGACTTTCTTACCCACAAACCAGGCCCCCAAATGCCGCCGCCTGGTGGGGAACTTGCCACCTGGTACCGGTTCTATTTTAGGTCACTTTTCTGACTTTTCTACCCACAAACCAAGCCCCCAATAGCCGCCGCCTGGTGGGGAACATGCCGCCTGGTCCCGGTTCTATTTTAGGTCACTTTTCTGACTTTTCTAACCACAAACCAAGCCCCCAAATGCTGCCACCTGGTGGGGGAACATGCCGCCTGGTCCCGGTTCTATTTTAGGTCACTTTTCTGACTTTTCTACCCACAAACCAAGCCCCCAAATGCCGCCACCTGGTGGGGGAACATGCCGCCTGGCCCAGTTCTATTTTAAGTTACTTTTGTGAGTTTATTACCCACAAACCAAGCCCCCAAATGCCGCCACCTGGTGGGGGAACATGCCGCCTGGTCCGGTTCTATTTTAGGTCACTTTTCTGACTTTTCTACCCACAAACCAAGCCCCCAATAGCCGCCGCCTGGTGGGGAACATGCCGCCTGGTCCCGGTTCTATTTTAGGTCACTTTTCTGACTTTTCTACCCACAAACCAAGCCCCCAAATGCCGCCACCTGGTGGGGGAACATGCCGCCTGGCCCAGTTCTATTTTAAGTTACTTTTGTGAGTTTTCTACCTACAAACCAAGCCCCCAAATGCCGCCACCTGGTGGGGGAACATGCCGCCTGGCCCGGTTCTATTTTAGGTCACTTTTCTGACTTTTCTACCCACAAACCAAGCCCCCAAATGCCGCCACCTGGTGGGGGAACATGCCGCCTGGCCCAGTTCTATTTTAAGTTACTTTTGTGAGTTTTCTACCCACAAACCAAGCCCCCAAATGCCGCCAACTGGTGGGGGAACATGCCGCCTGGTCCGGTTCTATTTTAGGTCACTTTTCTGACTTTTCTACCCACAAAACAAGCCCCCAATTGCCGCCACCTGGTGGGGGAACATGCCGCCTGGCCCGGTTCTATTTTAGGTCACTTTTCTGACTTTTCTAACCACAAACCAAGCCCCCAAATGCTGCCACCTGGTGGGGGAACATGCCGCCTGGTCCCGGTTCTATTTTAGGTTACTTTTCTGACTTTGCCACCCACAAACCAAGCCCCCAAATGCCGCCACCTGGTGGGGGAACATGCCGCCTGGCCCGGTTCTATTTTAGGTCACTTTTCTGACTTTCTTACCCACAAACCAGGCCCCCAAATGCCGCCGCCTGGTGGGGAACATGCCACCTGGTCCCGGTTCTATTTTAGGTCACTTTTCTGACTTTTCTACCCACAAACCAAGCCCCCAAATGCCGCCGCCTGGTGGGGAACATGCCGCCTGGTCCCGGTTCTATTTTAGGTCACTTTTCTGACTTTTCTACCCACAAACCAAGCCCCCAAATGCCGCCACCTGGTGGGGGAACATGCCGCCTGGCCCAGTTCTATTTTAAGTTACTTTTGTGAGTTTTCTACCCACATACCAAGCCCCCAAATGCCGCCGCCTGGGGGAGGAACATGCCGCCTGGCCCGGTTCTATTTTAGGTCACTTTTATCAGTTTTCTACCCACAATACAGGTCCCCAAATGCCGCCACCTGGTGGGGGAACATGCCGCCTGGTCCGGTTCTATTTTAGGTCACTTTTCTGACTTTTCTACCCACAAACCAAGCCCCCAAATGCCGCCACCTGGTGGGGGAACATGCCGCCTGGCCCGGTTCTATTTTAGGTCACTTTTCTGACTTTCTTACCCACAAACCAAGCCCCCAAATGCCACCGCCTGGTGGGGGAACATGCTGCCTGGTCCTGGTTCTATTTTAGGTCACTTTCCTGACTTTTCTACCCACAAACCAAGCCCCCAAATGCCGCCACCTGGTGGGAGAACATGCCGCCTGGCCCAGTTCTATTTTAAGTTACTTTTGTGAGTTTTCTACCCACAAACCAAGCCCCCAAATGCCGCCACCTGGTGGGGGAACATGCCGCCTGGTCCGGTTCTATTTTAGGTCACTTTTCTGACTTTTCTACCCACAAACCAAGCCCCCAAATGCCGCCACCTGGTGGGGGAACATGCCGCCTGGTCCTGGTTCTATTTTAGGTCACTTTTCTGACTTTTCTACCCACAATACAGGTCCCCAAATGCCGCCACCTGGTGGGGGAACATGCCGCCTGGCCCGGTTCTATTTTAGGTCACTTTTCTGACTTTTCTACCCACAAACCAAGCCCCCAAATGCCGCCACCTGGTGGTGGAACATGCCGCCTGGTCCAGTTCTATTTTAGGTCACTTTTCTGACTTTTCTACCCACAAACCAAGCCCCCAAATGCCGCCACCTGGTGGGGGAACATGCCGCCTGGTCCTGGTTCTATTTTAGGTCACTTTTCTGACTTTTCTACCCACAATACAGGTCCCCAAATGCCGCCACCTGGTGGGGGAACATGCCGCCTGGCCCGGTTCTATTTTAGGTCACTTTTATCAGTTTTCTACCCACAATACAGGTCCCCAAATGCCGCCACCTGGTGGGGGAACATGCCGCCTGGCCCGGTTCTATTTTAGGTCACTTTTCTGACTTTCTTACCCACAAATCAAGGCCCCAAATGCCGCCGCCTGGTGGGGAACATGCCGCCTGGTCCCGGTTCTATTTTATGTCACTTTCCTGACTTTTCTACCCACAAACCAAGCCCCCAAATGCCACCACCTGGTGGGGAACATGCCGCCTGGCCCAGTTCTATTTTATGTTACTTTTCTGACTTTTCTACCCACAATACAGGTCCCCAAATGCCGCCACCTGGTGGGGGAACATGCCGCCTGGCCCGGTTCTATTTTAGGTCACTTTTCTGACTTTTCTAACCACAAACCAAGCCCCCAAATGCCCCCGCCTGGTGGGGGAACATGCCGCCGGGCCCGGTTCTATTTTAGGTCACTTTGGTGAGTTTTCAACCCACAAACCAAGCCCCCAAATGCCGCCGCCTGGTGGGGAAACATGCCGCCTGGTCCCGGTTCTATTTTAGGTCACTTTTCTGACTTTTCTACCCACAATACAGGTCCCAAATGCCGCCACCTGGTGGGGGAACATGCTGCCTGGTCCTGGTTCTATTTTAGGTCACTTTCCTGACTTTTCTACCCACAAACCAAGCCCCCAAATGCCGCCACCTGGTGGGAGAACATGCCGCCTGGCCCAGTTCTATTTTAAGTTACTTTTGTGAGTTTTCTACCCACAAACCAAGCCCCCAAATGCCGCCACCTGGTGGGGGAACATGCCGCCTGGTCCGGTTCTATTTTAGGTCACTTTTCTGACTTTTCTACCCACAAACCAAGCCCCCAAATGCCGCCACCTGGTGGGGGAACATGCCGCCTGGTCCTGGTTCTATTTTAGGTCACTTTTCTGACTTTTCTACCCACAATACAGGTCCCCAAATGCCGCCACCTGGTGGGGGAACATGCCGCCTGGCCCGGTTCTATTTTAGGTCACTTTTCTGACTTTTCTACCCACAAACCAAGCCCCCAAATGCCGCCACCTGGTGGGGGAACATGCCGCCTGGTCCGGTTCTATTTTAGGTCACTTTTCTGACTTTTCTACCCACAAACCAAGCCCCCAAATGCCGCCACCAGGTGGGGGAACATGCCGCCTGGTCCTGGTTCTATTTTAGGTCACTTTTCTGACTTTTTTACCCACAAACCAAGCCCCCAAATGCCGCCACCTGGTGGGGGAACATGCCGCCTGGTCCTGGTTCTATTTTAGGTCACTTTTCTGACTTTTCTACCCACAATACAGGTCCCCAAATGCCGCCACCTGGTGGGGGAACATGCCGCCTGGCCCGGTTCTATTTTAGGTCACTTTTCTGACTTTCTTACCCACAAAACAAGCCCCCAAATGCCGCCGCCTGGTGGGGAACATGCCGCCTGGTCCCGGTTCTATTTTAGGTCACTTTTCTGACTTTTCTACCCACAAACCAAGCCCCCAAATGCCGCCGCCTGGTGGGGAACATGCCGCCTGGTCCCGGTTCTATTTTAGGTCACTTTTCTGACTTTTCTACCCAGCATACAGGTCCCCAAATGCCGCCACCTGGTGGGGGAACATGCAGCCTCGCCCGGTTCTATTTTAGGTCACTTTTCTGACTTTCTTACCCACAAACCAAGCCCCCAAATGCCGCCGCCTGGTGGGGAACATGCCGCCTGGTCCCGGTTCTATTTTAGGTCACTTTTCTGACTTTTCTACCCACAAACCAAGCCCCCAAATGCCGCCGCCTGGTGGGGGAACATGCCGCCTGGCCCCGGTTCTATTTTAGGTCACTTTTCTGACTTTTCTACCCACAAACCAAGCCCCCAAATGCCGCCGCCTGGTGGGGGAACATGCCGTCTGGTCCCGGTTCTATTTTAGGTCACTTTTCTGACTTTTCTACCCACAATAGAGGTCCCCAAATGCCGCCACCTGGTGGGGGAACATGCCGCCTGGCCCCGTTTGATTTTAGGTCACTTTTCTGACTTTTCTACCCACATTACAGGTCCCCAAATGCCGCTACCTGGTGGGGGAACATGCCGCATGGCCCAGTTCTATTTTAGGTCACTTTTGTGAGTTTTCTACCCACAAACTAAGCCCCCAAATGCCGCCACCTGGTGGGGGAACATGCCGCCTGGTCCGGATCTATTTTAGGTCACTTTTCTGACTTGCCTACCCACAAACCAAGCCCCCAAATGCCACCACCTGGTGGGGGAACATGCCGCCTGGCCCGGTTTATTTTAGGTCACTTTTCTGACTTTTCTACCCACATTACAGGTCCCCAAATGCCGCCACCTGGTGGGGGAACATGCCGCCTGGCCCAGTTCTATTTTAGGTCACTTTTGTGAGTTTTCTACCCACAAACTAAGCCCCCAAATGCCGCCGCCTGGTGGGGGAACATGCCGCCTGGTCCCGGTTCTATTTTAAGTTACTTTTGTGAGTTTTCTACCCACAAACCAAGCCCCCAAATGCCGCCGCCTGGTGGGGGAACATGCCGCCTGGCCCGGTTCTATTTTAGGTCACTTTTCTGACTTTTCTACCCACAAACCAAGCCCCCAAATGCCGCCACCTGGAGGGGGAACATGCCGCCTGGCCCCGTTCTATTTTAAGTTACTTTTGTGAGTTTTCTACCCACAAACCAAGCCCCCAAATGCCGCCGTCTGGTGGGGGAACATGCCGCCTGGCCCGGTTCTATTTTAGGTCACTTTTATCAGTTTTCTACCCACAATAACGGTCCCCAAATGCCGCCACCAGGTGGGGGAACATGCCGCCTATCCCGGTTCTATTTTAGGTCACTTTTTTGACTTTTCTACCCACAAACCAAGCCCCCAAATGCCGCCACCTGGTGGGGGAACATGCCGCTTGGCCCGGTTCTATTTTAAGTTACTTTTGTGAGTTTTCTACCCACAAACCAAGCCCCCAAATGCCGCCACCTGGTGGGGGAACATGCCGCCTGGCCCGGTTCTATTTTAGGTCACTTTTCTGACTTTTCTACCCACAAACCAAGCCCCCAAATGCCGCCGCCTGGTGGGGGAACATGCCGCCTGGTCCCGGTTCTATTTTAGGTCACTTTTCTGACTTTTCTACCCACAATACAGGTCCCCAAATGCCGCCACCTGGTGGGGGAACATGCCGCCTGGTCCGGATCTATTTTAGGTCACTTTTCTGACTTTTCTACCCACAAACCAAGCCCCCAAATGCCGCCACCTGGTGGGGGAACATGCCGCCTGGCCCGGTTCTATTTTAGGTCACTTTTCTGACTTTCTTACCCACAAACCAAGCCCCCAAATGCCGCCGCCTGGTGGGGAACATGCCGCCTGGTCCCGGTTCTATTTTAGGTCACTTTTCTGACTTTTCTACCCACAAACCAAGCCCCCAAATGCCGCCACCTGGTGGGGGAAGATGCCGCCTGGCCCAGTTCTATTTTAAGTTACTTTTGTGAGTTTTCTACCCACAAACCAAGCCCCCAAATGCCGCCACCTGGTGGGGGAACATGCCACCTGGCCCGGTTCTATTTTGGGTCACTTTTCTGACTTTTCTACCCACAAACCAAGCCCCCAAATGCCGCCGCCTGGTGGGGTAACATGCTGCCTGGTCCCGGTTCTATTTTAGGTCACTTTTCTGACTTTTCTACCCACAAACCAAGCCCCCAAATGCCGCCACCTGGTGGGGGAACATGCCGCCTGGCCCGGTTCTATTTTAGGTCACTTTTCTGACTTTTCTACCCACAAACCAAGCCCCCAAATGCCGCCGCCTGGTGGGGAACATGCCGCCTGGTCTCGGTTCTATTTTAGGTCACTTTTCTGACTTTTCTACCCACAAACCAAGCCCCCAAATGCCGCCACCTGGTGGGGGAACATGCCGCCTGGCCCAGTTCTATTTTAGGTCACTTTTTTGACTTTTCTACCCACAAACCAAGCCCCCAAATGCCGCCACGTGGTAGGGGAACATGCCACCTGGCCCGGTTCTATTTTGGGTCCCTTTTGTGAGTTTTCTACCCACAAACCAAGCCCCCAAATGCCGCCACCTGGTGGGGGAACATGCCGCCTGGCCCGGTTCTATTTTAGGTCACTTTTCTGACTTTTCTACCCACAAACCAAGCCCCCAAATGCCGCCGCCTGGTGGGGGAACATGCCGCCTGGTCCCGGTTCTATTTTAGGTCACTTTTCTGACTTTTCTACCCACAATACAGGTCCCCAAATGCCGCCACCTGGTGGGGGAACATGCCGCCTGGTCCGGATCTATTTTAGGTCACTTTTCTGACTTTTCTACCCACAAACCAAGCCCCCAAATGCCGCCACCTGGTGGGGGAACATGCCGCCTGGCCCGGTTCTATTTTAGGTCACTTTTCTGACTTTCTTACCCACAAACCAAGCCCCCAAATGCCGCCGTCTGGTGGGGGAACATGCCGCCTGGCCCGGTTCTATTTTAGGTCACTTTTATCAGTTTTCTACCCACAATAAAGGTCCCCAAATGCCGCCACCTGGTGGGGGAACATGCCGCCTATCCCGGTTCTATTTTAGGTCACTTTTTTGACTTTTCTACCCACAAACCAAGCCCCCAAATGCCGCCACCTGGTGGGGGAACATGCCGCTTGGCCCGGTTCTATTTTAAGTTACTTTTGTGAGTTTTCTACCCACAAATCAAGCCCCCAAATGCCGCCACGTGGTAGGGGAACATGCCACCTGGCCCGGTTCTATTTTGGGTCCCTTTTGTGAGTTTTCTACCGACAAACCAAGCCCCCAAATGCCGCCACCTGGTGGGGGAACATGCCGCCTGGCCCGGTTCTATTTTAGGTCACTTTTCTGACTTTTCTACCCACAAACCAAGCCCCCAAATGCCGCCGCCTGGTGGGGGAACATGCCGCCTGGTCCCGGTTCTATTTTAGGTCACTTTTCTGACTTTTCTACCCACAATACAGGTCCCCAAATGCCGCCACCTGGTGGGGGAACATGCCGCCTGGTCCGGATCTATTTTAGGTCACTTTTCTGACTTTTCTACCCACAAACCAAGCCCCCAAATGCCGCCACCTGGTGGGGGAACATGCCGCCTGGCCCGGTTCTATTTTAGGTCACTTTTCTGACTTTCTTACCCACAAACCAAGCCCCCAAATGCCGCCGCCTGGTGGGGAACATGCCGCCTGGTCCCGGTTCTATTTTAGGTCACTTTTCTGACTTTTCTACCCACAAACCAAGCCCCCAAATGCCGCCACCTGGTGGGGGAAGATGCCGCCTGGCCCAGTTCTATTTTAAGTTACTTTTGTGAGTTTTCTACCCACAAACCAAGCCCCCAAATGCCGCCACCTGGTGGGGGAACATGCCACCTGGCCCGGTTCTATTTTGGGTCACTTTTCTGACTTTTCTACCCACAAACCAAGCCCCCAAATGCCGCCGCCTGGTGGGGTAACATGCTGCCTGGTCCCGGTTCTATTTTAGGTCACTTTTCTGACTTTTCTACCCACAAACCAAGCCCCCAAATGCCGCCACCTGGTGGGGGAACATGCCGCCTGGCCCGGTTCTATTTTAGGTCACTTTTCTGACTTTTCTACCCACAAACCAAGCCCCGAAATGCCGCCGCCTGGTGGGGAACATGCCGCCTGGTCTCGGTTCTATTTTAGGTCACTTTTCTGACTTTTCTACCCACAAACCAAGCCCCCAAATGCCGCCACCTGGTGGGGGAACATGCCGCCTGGCCCAGTTCTATTTTAGGTCACTTTTTTGACTTTTCTACCCACAAACCAAGCCCCCAAATGCCGCCACGTGGTAGGGGAACATGCCACCTGGCCCGGTTCTATTTTGGGTCCCTTTTGTGAGTTTTCTACCCACAAACCAAGCCCCCAAATGCCGCCGCCTGGTGGGGGAACATGCCGCCTGGTCCCGGTTCTATTTTAGGTCACTTTTCTGACTTTTCTACCCACAATACAGGTCCCCAAATGCCGCCACCTGGTGGGGGAACATGCCGCCTGGTCCGGATCTATTTTAGGTCACTTTTCTGACTTTTCTACCCACAAACCAAGCCCCCAAATGCCGCCACCTGGTGGGGGAACATGCCGCCTGGCCCGGTTCTATTTTAGGTCACTTTTCTGACTTTCTTACCCACAAACCAAGCCCCCAAATGCCGCCACCTGGTGGGGAACATGCCGCCTGGTCCCGGTTCTATTTTAGGTCACTTTTCTGACTTTTCTACCCACAAACCAAGCCCCCAAATGCCGCCACCTGGTGGGGGAAGATGCCGCCTGGCCCAGTTCTATTTTAAGTTACTTTTGTGAGTTTTCTACCCACAAACCAAGCCCCCAAATGCCACCACCTGGTGGGGGAACATGCCACCTGGCCCGGTTCTATTTTGGGTCACTTTTCTGACTTTTCTACCCACAAACCAAGCCCCCAAATGCCGCCGCCTGGTGGGGTAACATGCTGCCTGGTCCCGGTTCTATTTTAGGTCACTTTTCTGACTTTTCTACCCACAAACCAAGCCCCCAAATGCCGCCACCTGGTAGGGGAACATGCCGCCTGGTCCGGTTCTATTTTAGGTCACTTTTCTGACTTTTCTACCCACAAACCAAGCCCCCAATTGCCGCCACCTGGTGGGGGAACATGCCGCCTGGCCCGGTTCTATTTTAGGTCACTTTTCTGACTTTTCTAACCACAAACCAAGCCCCCAAATGCTGCCACCTGGTGGGGGAACATGCCGCCTGGTCCCGGTTCTATTTTAGGTCACTTTTCTGACTTTGCCACCCACAAACCAAGCCCCCAAATGCCGCCACCTGGTGGGGGAACACGCCGCCTGGCCCGGTTCTATTGTAGGTCACTTTTCTGACTTTCTTACCCACAAACCAGGCCCCCAAATGCCGCCACCTGGTGGGGGAACATGCCGCCTGGCCCAGTTCTATTTTAAGTTACTTTTGTGAGTTTTCTACCCACAAACCAAGCCCCCAAATGCTGCCACCTGGTGGGGGAACATGCCGCCTGGTCCGGTTCTATTTTAGGTCACTTTTCTGACTTTTCTACCCACAAACCAAGCCCCCAATTGCCGCCACCTGGTGGGGGAACATGCCGCCTGGCCCGGTTCTATTTTAGGTCACTTTTCTGACTTTTCTAACCACAAACCAAGCCCCCAAATGCCGCCACCTGGTGGGGGAACATGCCGCCTGGTCCCGGTTCTATTTTAGGTCACTTTTCTGACTTTTCTACCCACAAACCAAGCCCCCAAATGCCGCCACCTGGTGCGGGAACATGCCGCCTGGCCCGGTTCTATTTTAAGTTACATTTGTGAGTTTTCTACCCACATACCAAGCCCCCAAATGCCGCCACCTGGTGGGGGAACGTGCCGCCTGGCCCGGTTCTATTTTAGGTCACTTTTCTGACTTTTCTACCCACAATAGAGGTCCCCAAATGCCGCCACCTGGTGGGGGAACATGCCGCCTGGCCCGGTTTGATTTTAGGTCACTTTTCTGACTTTTCTACCCACATTACAGGTCCCCAAATGTCGCTACCTGGTGGGGGAACATGCCGCCTGGCCCAGTTCTATTTTAGGTCACTTTAGTGGGTTTTCTACCCACAAACTAAGCCCCCAAATGCCGCCGCCTGGTGGGGGAACATGCCGCCTGGTCCCGGTTCTATTTTAAGTTACTTTTGTGAGTTTTCTACCCACAAACCAAGCCCCCAAATGCCGCCGCCTGGTGGGGGAACATGCCGCTTGGTCCCGGTTCTATTTTAGGTCACTTTTCTGACTTTTCTACCCACAAACCAAGCCCCCAAATGCCGCCACCTGGTGGGGGAACATGCCACCTGGCCCGGTTCTTTTTTGGGTCACTTTTCTGACTTTTCTACCCACAAACCAAGCCCCCAAATGCCGCCGCCTGGTGGGGTAACATGCTGCCTGGTCCCGGTTCTATTTTAGGTCACTTTTATCAGTTTTATACCCACAATAAAGGTCCCCAAATGCCGCCACCTGGTGGGGGAACATGCCGCCTATCCCGGTTCTATTTTAGGTCACTTTTTTTACTTTTCTACCCACAAACCAAGCCCCCAAATGCCGCCACCTGGTGGGGGAACATGCCGCTTGGCCCGGTTCTATTTTAAGTTACTTTTGTGAGTTTTCTACCCACAAACCAAGCCCCCAAATGCCGCCACCTGGTAGGGGAACATGCCACCTGGCCCGGTTCTATTTTGGGTCCCTTTTGTGAGTTTTCTACCCACAAACCAAGCCCCCAAATGCCGCCGCCTGGTGGGGTAACATGCTGCCTGGTCCCGGTTCTATTTTAGGTCACTTTTCTGACTTTTCTACCCACAAACCAAGCCCCCAAATGCCGCCACCTGGTGGGGGAACATGCCGCCTGGCCCGGTTCTATTTTAGGTCACTTTTGTGACTTTTCTACCCACAAACCAAGCCCCCAAATGCCGCCGCCTGGTGGGGGAACATGCCGCCTGGTCCCGGTTCTATTTTAGGTCACTTTTCTGACTTTTCTACCCACAATACAGGTCCCCAAATGCCGCCACCTGGTGGGGGAACATGCCGCCTGGTCCGGATCTATTTTAGGTCACTTTTCTGACTTTCCTACCCACAAACCAAGCCCCCAAATGCCACCACCTGGTGGGGGAACATGCCGCCTGGCCCGGTTCTATTTTAGGTCACTTTTCTGACTTTCTTACCCACAAACCAAGCCCCCAAATGCCGCCGCCTGGTGGGGAACATGCCGCCTGGTCCCGGTTCTATTTTAGGTCACTTTTCTGACTTTTCTACCCACAAACCAAGCCCCCAAATGCCGCCACCTGGTGGGGGAAGATGCCGCCTGGCCCAGTTCTATTTTAAGTTACTTTTGTGAGTTTTCTACCCACAAACCAAGCCCCCAAATGCCGCCACCTGGTGGGGGAACATGCCACCTGGCCCGGTTCTATTTTGGGTCACTTTTCTGACTTTTCTACCCACAAACCAAGCCCCCAAATGCCGCCACCTGGTGGGGGAACATGCCGCCTGGCCCGGTTCTATTTTAGGTCACTTTTCTGACTTTCTACCCACAAACCAAGCCCCCAAATGCCGCCGCCTGGTGGGGAACATGCCGCCTGGTCTCGGTTCTATTTTAGGTCACTTTTCTGACTTTTCTACCCACAAACCAAGCCCCCAAATGCCGCCACCTGGTGGGGGAACATGCCGCCTGGCCCAGTTCTATTTTAAGTTACTTTTGTGAGTTTTCTACCCACAAACCAAGCCCCCAAATGCCGCCAACTGGTGGGGGAACATGCCGCCTGGTCCGGTTCTATTTTAGGTCACTTTTCTGACTTTTCTACCCACAAACCAAGCCCCCAATTGCCGCCACCTGGTGGGGGAACATGCCGCCTGGCCCGGTTCTATTTTAGGTCACTTTTCTGACTTTTCTAACCACAAACCAAGCCCCCAAATGCTGCCACCTGGTGGGGGAACATGCCGCCTGGTCCCGGTTCTATTTTAGGTCACTTTTCTGACTTTTCTACCCACAATACAGGTCCCCAAATGCCGCCACCTGGTGGGGGAACATGCCGCCCTGCCCGGTTTGATTTTAGGTCACTTTTCTGACTTTTCTACCCACATTACAGGTCCCCAAATGCCGCCACCTGGTGGGGGAACATGCCGCCTGGCCCCGTTCTATTTTAAGTTACTTTTGTGAGTTTTCTACCCACAAACCAAGCCCCCAAATGCCGCCACCTGGTGGGGGAACATGCCGCCTGGCCCGGTTCTATTTTAGGTCACTTTTATCAGTTTTCTACCCACAATAAAGGTCCCCAAATGCCGCCACCTGGTGGGGGAACATGCCGCCTATCCCGGTTCTATTTTAGGTCACTTTTTTGACTTTTCTACCCACAAACCAAGCCCCCAAATGCCGCCACCTGGTGGGGGAACATGCCGCTTGGCCCGGTTCTATTTTAAGTTACTTTTGTGAGTTTTCTACCCACAAACCAAGCCCCCAAATGCCGCCACCTGGTAGGGGAACATGCCACGTGGCCCGGTTCTATTTTGGGTCCCTTTTGTGAGTTTTCTACCCACAAACTAAGCCCCCAAATGCCGCCGCCTGGTGGGGTAACATGCTGCCTGGTCCCGGTTCTATTTTAGGTCACTTTTCTGACTTTTCTACCCACAAACCAAGCCCCCAAATGCCGCCACCTGGTGGGGGAACATGCCGCCTGGCCCGGTTCTATTTTAGGTCACTTTTCTGACTTTTCTACCCACAAACCAAGCCCCCAAATGCCGCCGCCTGGTGGGGGAACATGCCGCCTGGTCCCGGTTCTATTTTAGGTCACTTTTCTGACTTTTCTACCCACAATACAGGTCCCCAAATGCCGCCACCTGGTGGGGGAACATGCCGCCTGGTCCGGATCTATTTTAGGTCACTTTTCTGACTTTTCTACCCACAAACCAAGCCCCCAAATGCCGCCACCTGGTGGGGGAACATGCCGCCTGGCCCAGTTCTATTTTAGGTCACTTTTCTGACTTTCTTACCCACAAACCAAGCCCCCAAATGCCGCCGCCTGGTGGGGGAACATGCCGCCTGGCCCAGTTCTATTTTAAGTTACTTTTGTGAGTTTTCTACCCACAAACCAAGCCCCCAAATGCCGCCAACTGGTGGGGGAACATGCCGCCTGGTCCGGTTCTATTTTAGGTCACTTTTCTGACTTTTCTACCCACAAACCAAGCCCCCAATTGCCGCCACCTGGTGGGGGAACATGCCGCCTGGCCCGGTTCTATTTTAGGTCACTTTTCTGACTTTTCTAACCACAAACCAAGCCCCCAAATGCTGCCACCTGGTGGGGGAACATGCCGCCTGGTCCCGGTTCTATTTTAGGTCACTTTTCTGACTTTTCTACCCACAATACAGGTCCCCAAATGCCGCCACCTGGTGGGGGAACATGCCGCCTGGCCCGGTTTGATTTTAGGTCACTTTTCTGACTTTTCTACCCACATTACAGGTCCCCAAATGCCGCCACCTGGTGGGGGAACATGCCGCCTGGCCCAGTTCTATTTTAGGTCACTTTTGTGAGTTTTCTACCCACAAACTAAGCCCCCAAATGCCGCCGCCTGGTGGGGGAACATGCCTTCTGGTCCCGGTTCTATTTTAAGTTACTTTTGTGAGTTTTCTACCCACAAACCAAGCCCCCAAATGCCGCCGCCTGGTGGGGGAACATGCCGCCTGGTCCCGGTTCTATTTTAGGTCACTTTTCTGACTTTTCTAACCACAAACCAAGCCCCCAAATGCCGCCACCTGGTGGGGGAACATGCCGCCTGGCCCCGTTCTATTTTAAGTTACTTTTGTGAGTTTTCTACCCACAAACCAAGCCCCCAAATGCCGCCGCCTGGTGGGGGAACATGCCGCCTGGCCCGGTTCTATTTTAGGTCACTTTTATCAGTTTTCTACCCACAATAAAGGTCCCCAAATGCCGCCACCTGGTGGGGGAACATGCCGCCTATCCCGGTTCTATTTTAGGTCACTTTTTTGACTTTTCTACCCACAAACCAAGCCCCCAAATGCCGCCACCTGGTGGGGGAACATGCCGCTTGGCCCGGTTCTATTTTAAGTTACTTTTGTGAGTTTTCTACCCACAAACCAAGCCCCCAAATGCCGCCACCTGGTAGGGGAACATGCCACCTGGCCCGGTTCTATTTTGGGTCCCTTTTGTGAGTTTTCTACCCACAAACCAAGCCCCCAAATGCCGCCGCCTGGTGGGGGAACATGCCGCCTGGTCCCGGTTCTATTTTAGGTCACTTTTCTGACTTTTCTACCCACAATACAGGTCCCCAAATGCCGCCACCTGGTGGGGGAACATGCCGCCTGGTCCGGATCTATTTTAGGTCACTTTTCTGACTTTTCTACCCACAAACCAAGCCCCCAAATGCCGCCACCTGGTGGGGGAACATGCCGCCTGGCCCGGATCTATTTTAGGTCACTTTTCTGACTTTTCTACCCACAAACCAAGCCCCCAAATGCCGCCACCTGGTGGGGGAACATGCCGCCTGGCCCGGTTCTATTTTAGGTCACTTTTCTGACTTTCTTACCCACAAACCAAGCCCCCAAATGCCGCCGCCTGGTGGGGAACATGCCGCCTGGTCCCGGTTCTATTTTAGGTCACTTTTCTGACTTTTCTACCCACAAACCAAGCCCCCAAATGCCGCCACCTGGTGGGGGAAGATGCCGCCTGGCCCAGTTCTATTTTAAGTTACTTTTGTGAGTTTTCTACCCACAAACCAAGCCCCCAAATGCCGCCACCTGGTGGGGGAACATGCCACCTGGCCCGGTTCTAGTTTGGGTCACTTTTCTGACTTTGCCACCCACAAACCAAGCCCCCAAATGCCGCCACCTGGTGAGGGAACATGCCGCCTGGCCCGGTTCTATTGTAGGTCACTTTTCTGACTTTCTTACCCACAAACCAGGCCCCCAAATGCCGCCGCCTGGTGGGGAACATGCCACCTGGTCCTGGTTCTATTTAAGGTCACTTTTCTGGCTTTTCTACCCACAAACCAAGCCCCCAAATGCCGCCGCCTGGTGGGGAACATGCCGCCTGGTCCCGGTTCTATTTTAGGTCACTTTTCTGACTTTTCTACCCACAAACCAAGCCCCCAAATGCCGCCACCTGGTGGGGGAACATGCCGCCTGGCCCAGTTCTACTTTAAGTTACTTTTGTGAGTTTTCTACCCACAAACCAAGCCCCCAAATGCCGCCACCTGGTGGGGGAACATGCCGCCTGGTCCGGTTCTATTTTAGGTCACTTTTCTGACTTTGCCACCCACAAACCAAGCCCCCAAATGCCGCCACCTGGTGAGGGAACATGCCGCCTGGCCCGGTTCTATTGTAGGTCACTTTTCTGACTTTCTTACCCACAAACCAGGCCCCCAAATGCCGCCACCTGGTGGGGAACATGCCACCTGGTCCTGGTTCTATTTAAGGTCACTTTTCTGGCTTTTCTACCCACAAACCAAGCCCCCAAATGCCGCCGCCTGGTGGGGAACATGCCGCCTGGTCCCGGTTCTATTTTAGGTCACTTTTCTGACTTTTCTACCCACAAACCAAGCCCCCAAATGCCGCCACCTGGTGGGGGAACATGCCGCCTGGCCCAGTTCTACTTTAAGTTACTTTTGTGAGTTTTCTACCCACAAACCAAGCCCCCAAATGCCGCCACCTGGTGGGGGAACATGCCGCCTGGTCCGGTTCTATTTTAGGTCACTTTTCTGACTTTTCTACCCACAAACCAAGCCCCCAATTGCCGCCACCTGGTGGGGGAACATGCCGCCTGGCCCGGTTCTATTTTAGGTCACTTTTCTGACTTTTCTACCCACAAACCAAGCCCCCAAATGCTGCCACCTGGTGGGGGAACATGCCGCCTGGCCCGGTTCTATTTTAGGTCACTTTTCTGACTTTCTACCCACAAACCAAGCCCCCAAATGCCGCCGCCTGGTGGGGAACATGCCGCCTGGTCTCGGTTCTATTTTAGGTCACTTTTCTGACTTTTCTACCCACAAACCAAGCCCCCAAATGCCGCCACCTGGTGGGGGAACATGCCGCCTGGCCCAGTTCTATTTTAAGTTACTTTTGTGAGTTTTCTACCCACAAACCAAGACCCCAAATGCCGCCAACTGGTGGGGGAACATGCCGCCTGGTCCGGTTCTATTTTAGGTCACTTTTCTGACTTTTCTACCCACAAACCAAGCCCCCAATTGCCGCCACCTGGTGGGGGAACATGCCGCCTGGCCCGGTTCTATTTTAGGTCACTTTTCTGACTTTTCTAACCACAAACCAAGCCCCCAAATGCTGCCACCTGGTGGGGGAACATGCCGCCTGGTCCCGGTTCTATTTTAGGTCACTTTTCTGACTTTTCTACCCACAATACAGGTCCCCAAATGCCGCCACCTGGTGGGGGAACATGCCGCCTGGCCCGGTTTGATTTTAGGTCACTTTTCTGACTTTTCTACCCACATTACAGGTCCCCAAATGCCGCCACCTGGTGGGGGAACATGCCGCCTGGCCCAGTTCTATTTTAGGTCACTTTTGTGAGTTTTCTACCCACAAACTAAGCCCCCAAATGCCGCCGCCTGGTGGGGGAACATGCCGCCTGGTCCCGGTTCTATTTTAAGTTACTTTTGTGAGTTTTCTACCCACAAACCAAGCCCCCAAATGCCGCCGCCTGGTGGGGGAACATGCCGCCTGGTCCCGGTTCTATTTTAGGTCACTTTTCTGACTTTTCTAACCACAAACCAAGCCCCCAAATGCCGCCACCTGGTGGGGGAACATGCCGCCTGGCCCCGTTCTATTTTAAGTTACTTTTGTGAGTTTTCTACCCACAAACCAAGCCCCCAAATGCCGCCGCCTGGTGGGGGAACATGCCGCCTGGCCCGGTTCTATTTTAGGTCACTTTTATCAGTTTTCTACCCACAATAAAGGTCCCCAAATGCCGCCACCTGGTGGGGGAACATGCCGCCTATCCCGGTTCTATTTTAGGTCACTTTTTTGACTTTTCTACCCACAAACCAAGCCCCCAAATGCCGCCACCTGGTGGGGGAACATGCCGCTTGGCCCGGTTCTATTTTAAGTTACTTTTGTGAGTTTTCTACCCACAAACCAAGCCCCCAAATGCCGCCACCTGGTAGGGGAACATGCCACCTGGCCCGGTTCTATTTTGGGTCCCTTTTGTGAGTTTTCTACCCACAAACCAAGCCCCCAAATGCCGCTGCCTGGTGGGGTAACATGCTGCCTGGTCCCGGTTCTATTTTAGGTCACTTTTCTGACTTTTCTACCCACAAACAAAGCCCCCAAATGCCGCCACCTGGTGGGGGAACATGCCGCCTGGCCCGGTTCTATTTTAGGTCACTTTTCTGACTTTTCTACCCACAAACCAAGCCCCCAAATGCCGCCGCCTGGTGGGGGAACATGCCGCCTGGTCCCGGTTCTATTTTAGGTCACTTTTCTGACTTTTCTACCCACAATACAGGTCCCCAAATGCCGCCACCTGGTGGGGGAACATGCCGCCTGGTCCGGATCTATTTTAGGTCACTTTTCTGACTTTTCTACCCACAAACCAAGCCCCCAAATGCCGCCGCCTGGTGGGGTAACATGCTGCCTGGTCCCGGTTCTATTTTAGGTCACTTTTCTGACTTTTCTACCCACAAACCAAGCCCCCAAATGCCGCCACCTGGTGGGGGAACATGCCGCCTGGCCCGGTTCTATTTTAGGTCACTTTTCTGACTTTTCTACCCACAAACCAAGCCCCCAAATGCCGCCGCCTGGTGGGGGAACATGCCGCCTGGTCCCGGTTCTATTTTAGGTCACTTTTCTGACTTTTCTACCCACAATACAGGTCCCCAAATGCCGCCACCTGGTGGGGGAACATGCCGCCTGGTCCGGATCTATTTTAGGTCACTTTTCTGACTTTTCTACCCACAAACCAAGCCCCCAAATGCCGCCACCTGGTGGGGGAACATGCCGCCTGGCCCGGTTCTATTTTAGGTCACTTTTCTGACTTTCTTACCCACAAACCAAGCCCCCAAATGCCGCCGCCTGGTGGGGAACATGCCGCCTGGTCCCGGTTCTATTTTAGGTCACTTTTCTGACTTTTCTACCCACAAACCAAGCCCCCAAATGCCGCCACCTGGTGGGGGAACATGCCGCCTGGCCCAGTTCTACTTTAAGTTACTTTTGTGAGTTTTCTACCCACAAACCAAGCCCCCAAATGCCGCCACCTGGTGGGGGAACATGCCGCCTGGTCCGGTTCTATTTTAGGTCACTTTTCTGACTTTTCTACCCACAAACCAAGCCCCCAATTGCCGCCACCTGGTGGGGGAACATGCCGCCTGGCCCGGTTCTATTTTAGGTCACTTTTCTGACTTTTCTAACCACAAACCAAGCCCCCAAATGCTGCCACCTGGTGGGGGAACATGCCGCCTGGTCCCGGTTCTATTTTAGGTCACTTTTCTGACTTTTCTACCCACAAACCAAGCCCCCAAATGCCGCCACCTGGTGCGGGAACATGCCGCCTGGCCCGGTTCTATTTTAAGTTACATTTGTGAGTTTTCTACCCACATACCAAGCCCCCAAATGCCGCCACCTGGTGGGGGAACGTGCCGCCTGGCCCGGTTCTATTTTAGGTCACTTTTCTGAGTTTTCTACCCACAATAGAGGTCCCCAAATGCCGCCACCTGGTGGGGGAACATGCCGCCTGGCCCGGTTTGATTTTAGGTCACTTTTCTGACTTTTCTACCCACATTACAGGTCCCCAAATGCCGCTACCTGGTGGGGGAACATGCCGCCTGGCCCAGTTATATTTTAGGTCACTTTTGTGAGTTTTCTACCCACAAACTAAGCCCCCAAATGCCGCCGCCTGGTGGGGGAACATGCCGCCTGGTCCCGGTTCTATTTTAGGTCACTTTTCTGACTTTTCTACCCACAAACCAAGCCCCCAAATGCCGCCACCTGGTGGGGGAAGATGCCGCCTGGCCCAGTTCTATTTTAAGTTACTTTTGTGAGTTTTCTACCCACAAACCAAGCCCCCAAATGCCGCCACCTGGTGGGGGAACATGCCACCTGGCCCGGTTCTATTTTGGGTCACTTTTCTGACTTTTCTACCCACAAACCAAGCCCCCAAATGCCGCCACCTGGTGGGGGAACATGCCGCCTGGCCCGGTTCTATTTTAGGTCACTTTTCTGACTTTCTACCCACAAACCAAGCCCCCAAATGCCGCCGCCTGGTGGGGAACATGCCGCCTGGTCTCGGTTCTATTTTAGGTCACTTTTCTGACTTTTCTACCCACAAACCAAGCCCCCAAATGCCGCCACCTGGTGGGGGAACATGCCGCCTGGCCCAGTTCTATTTTAAGTTACTTTTGTGAGTTTTCTACCCACAAACCAAGCCCCCAAATGCCGCCAACTGGTGGGGGAACATGCCGCCTGGTCCGGTTCTATTTTAGGTCAGTTTCTGACTTTTCTACCCACAAACCAAGCCCCCAATTGCCGCCACCTGGTGGGGGAACATGCCGCCTGGCCCGGTTCTATTTTAGGTCACTTTTCTGACTTTTCTAACCACAAACCAAGCCCCCAAATGCTGCCACCTGGTAGGGGAACATGCCGCCTGGTCCCGGTTCTATTTTAGGTCACTTTTCTGACTTTTCTACCCACAATACAGGTCCCCAAATGCCGCCACCTGGTGGGGGAACATGCCGCCTGGCCCGGTTTGATTTTAGGTCACTTTTCTGACTTTTCTACCCACATTACAGGTCCCCAAATGCCGCCACCTGGTGGGGGAACATGCCGCCTGGCCCAGTTCTATTTTAGGTCACTTTTGTGAGTTTTCTACCCACAAACTAAGCCCCCAAATGCCGCCGCCTGGTGGGGGAACATGCCGCCTGGTCCCGGTTCTATTTTAAGTTACTTTTGTGAGTTTTCTACCCACAAACCAAGCCCCCAAATGCCGCCGCCTGGTGGGGGAACATGCCGCCTGGTCCCGGTTCTATTTTAGGTCACTTTTCTGACTTTTCTAACCACAAACCAAGCCCCCAAATGCCGCCACCTGGTGGGGGAACATGCCGCCTGGCCCCGTTCTATTTTAAGTTACTTTTGTGAGTTTTCTACCCACAAACCAAGCCCCCAAATGCCGCCACCTGGTGGGGGAACATGCCACCTGGCCCGGTTCTAGTTTGGGTCACTTTTCTGACTTTGCCACCCACAAACCAAGCCCCCAAATGCCGCCACCTGGTGGGGGAACATGCCGCCTGGCCCGGTTCTATTGTAGGTCACTTTTCTGACTTTCTTACCCACAAACCAGGCCCCCAAATGCCGCCGCCTGGTGGGGAACATGCCACCTGGTCCTGGTTCTATTTAAGGTCACTTTTCTGGCTTTTCTACCCACAAACCAAGCCCCCAAATGCCGCCGCCTGGTGGGGGAACGTGCCGCCTGGCCCGGTTCTATTTTAGGTCACTTTTCTGACTTTTCTACCCACAATAGAGGTCCCCAAATGCCGCCACCTGGTGGGGGAACATGCCGCCTGGCCCGGTTTGATTTTAGGTCACTTTTCTGACTTTTCTACCCACATTACAGGTCCCCAAATGCCGCTACCTGGTGGGGGAACATGCTGCCTGGCCCAGTTCTATTTTAGGTCACTTTTGTGACTTTCTACCCACAAACCAAGCCCCCAAATGCCGCCGCCTGGTGGGGAACATGCCGCCTGGTCTCGGTTCTATTTTATGTCACTTTTCTGACTTTTCTACCCACAAACCAAGCCCCCAAATGCCGCCAACTGGTGGGGGAACATGCCGCCTGGTCCGGTTCTATTTTAGGTCACTTTTCTGACTTTTCTACCCACAAACCAAGCCCCCAATTGCCGCCACCTGGTGGGGGAACATGCCGCCTGGCCCGGTTCTATTTTAGGTCACTTTTCTGACTTTTCTAACCACAAACCAAGCCCCCAAATGCTGCCACGTGGGGGGGGAACATGCCGCCTGGTCCCGGTTCTATTTTAGGTCACTTTTCTGACTTTTCTACCCACAATACAGGTCCCCAAATGCCGCCACCTGGTGGGGGAACATGCCGCCTGGCCCGGTTTGATTTTAGGTCACTTTTGTGACTTTTCTACCCACATTACAGGTCCCCAAATGCCGCCACCTGGTGGGGGAACATGCCGCCTGGCCCAGTTCTATTTTAGGTCACTTTTGTGAGATTTCTACCCACAAACTAAGCCCCCAAATGCCGCCGCCTGGTGGGGGAACATGCCGCCTGGTCCCGGTTCTATTTTAAGTTACTTTTGTGAGTTTTCTACCCACAAACCAAGCCCCCAAATGCCGCCGCCTGGTGGGGGAACATGCCCCCTGGTCCCGGTTCTATTTTAGGTCACTTTTCTGACTTTTCTAACCACAAACCAAGCCCCCAAATGCCGCCACCTGGTGGGGGAACATGCCGCCTGGCCCCGTTCTATTTTAAGTTACTTTTGTGAGTTTTCTACCCACAAACCAAGCCCCCAAATGCCGCCACCTGGTGGGGGAACATGCCGCCTGGCCCGGTTCTATTTTAGGTCACTTTTATCAGTTTTCTACCCACAATAAAGGTCCCCAAATGCCGCCACCTGGTGGGGGAACATGCCGCCTATCCCGGTTCTATTTTAGGTCACTTTTTTGACTTTTCTACCCACAAACCAAGCCCCCAAATGCCGCCACCTGGTGGGGGAACATGCCGCTTGGCCCGGTTCTATTTTAAGTTACTTTTGTGAGTTTTCTACCCACAAACCAAGCCCCCAAATGCCGCCACCTGGTAGGGGAACATGCCACCTGGCCCGGTTCTATTTTGGGTCCCTTTTGTGAGTTTTCTACCCACAAACCAAGCCCCCAAATGCCGCCGCCTGGTGGGGTAACATGCTGCCTGGTCCCGGTTCTATTTGAGGTCACTTTTCTGACTTTTCTACCCACAAACCAAGCCCCCAAATGGCGCCACCTGGTGGGGGAACATGCCGCCTGGCCCGGTTCTATTTTAGGTCACTTTTCTGACTTTTCTACCCACAAACCAAGCCCCCAAATGCCGCCGCCTGGTGGGGGAACATGCCGCCTGGTCCCGGTTCTATTTTTGGTCACTTTTCTGACTTTTCTACCCACAATACAGGTCCCCAAATGCCGCCACCTGGTGGGGGAACATGCCGCCTGGTCCGGATCTATTTTAGGTCACTTTTCTGACTTTTCTACCCACAAACCAAGCCCCCAAATGCCGCCACCTGGTGGGGGAACATGCCGCCTGGCCCGGTTCTATTTTAGGTCACTTTTCTGACTTTCTTACCCACAAACCAAGCCCCCAAATGCCGCCGCCTGGTGGGGAACATGCCGCCTGGTCCCGGTTCTATTTTAGGTCACTTTTCTGACTTTTCTACCCACAAACCAAGCCCCCAAATGCCGCCACCTGGTGGGGGAAGATGCCGCCTGGCCCAGTTCTATTTTAAGTTACTTTTGTGAGTTTTCTACCCACAAACCAAGCCCCCAAATGCCGCCACCTGGTGGGGGAACATGCCACCTGGCCCGGTTCTAGTTTGGGTCACTTTTCTGACTTTTCTACCCACAAACCAAGCCCCCAAATGCCGCCGTCTGGTGGGGTAACATGCTGCCTGGTCCCGGTTCTATTTTAGGTCACTTTTCTGACTTTTCTACCCACAAACCAAGCCCCCAAATGCCGCCACCTGGTGGGGGAACATGCCGCCTGGTCCGGTTCTATTTTAGGTCACTTTTCTGACTTTTCTACCCACAAACCAAGCCCCCAAATGCCGCCACCTGGTGGGGGAACATGCCGCCTGGCCCCGTTCTATTTTAAGTTACTTTTGTGAGTTTTCTACCCACAAACCAAGCCCCCAAATGCCGCCGCCTGGTGGGGGAACATGCCGCCTGGCCCGGTTCTATTTTAGGTCACTTTTATCAGTTTTCTACCCACAATAAAGGTCCCCAAATGCCGCCACCTGGTGGGGGAACATGCCGCCTATCCCGGTTCTATTTTAGGTCACTTTTTTGACTTTTCTACCCACAAACCAAGCCCCCAAATGCCGCCACCTGGTGGGGGAACATGCCGCTTGGCCCGGTTCTATTTTAAGTTACTTTTGTGAGTTTTCTACCCACAAACCAAGCCCCCACATGCCACCACCTGGTAGGGGAACATGCCACCTTGCCCGGATCTATTTTGGGTCCCTTTTGTGAGTTTTCTACCCACAAACCAAGCCCCAAATGCCGCCGCCTGGTGGGGTAACATGCTGCCTGGTCCCGGTTCTATTTTAGGTCACTTTTCTGACTTTTCTACCCACAAACCAAGCCCCCAAATGCCGCCACCTGGTGGGGGAACATGCCGCCTGGCCCGGTTCTATTTTAGGTCACTTTTCTGACTTTTCTACCCACAAACCAAGCCCCCAAATGCCGCCGCCTGGTGGGGGAACATGCCGCCTGGTCCCGGTTCTATTTTAGGTCACTTTTCTGACTTTTCTACCCACAATACAGGTCCCCAAATGCCGCCACCTGGTGGGGGAACATGCCGCCTGGTCCGGATCTATTTTAGGTCACTTTTCTGACTTTTCTACCCACAAACCAAGCCCCCAAATGCCACCACCTGGTGGGGGAACATGCCGCCTGGCCCGGTTCTATTTTAGGTCACTTTTCTGACTTTCTTACCCACAAACCAAGCCCCCAAATGCCGCCGCCTGGTGGGGAACATGCCGCCTGGTCCCGGTTCTATTTTAGGTCACTTTTCTGACTTTTCTACCCACAAACCAAGCCCCCAAATGCCGCCACCTGGTGGGGGAAGATGCCGCCTGGCCCAGTTCTATTTTAAGTTACTTTTGTGAGTTTTCTACCCACAAACCAAGCCCCCAAATGCCGCCACCTGGTGGGGGAACATGCCACCTGGCCCGGTTCTATTTTGGGTCACTTTTCTGACTTTTCTACCCACAAACCAAGCCCCCAAATGCCGCCGCCTGGTGGGGTAACATGCTGCCTGGTCCCGGTTCTATTTTAGGTCACTTTTCTGACTTTTCTACCCACAAACCAAGCCCCCAAATGCCGCCGCCTGGTGGGGAACATGCCGCCTGGTCTCGGTTCTATTTTAGGTCACTTTTCTGACTTTTCTACCCACAAACCAAGCCCCCAAATGCCGCCACCTGGTGGGGGAACATGCCGCCTGGCCCAGTTCTATTTTAAGTTACTTTTGTGAGTTTTCTACCCACAAACCAAGCCCCCAAATGCCGCCAACTGGTGGGGGAACATGCCGCCTGGTCCGGTTCTATTTTAGGTCACTTTTCTGACTTTTCTACCCACAAACCAAGCCCCCAATTGCCGCCACCTGGTGGGGGAACATGCCGCCTGGCCCGGTTCTATTTTAGGTCACTTTTCTGACTTTTCTAACCACAAACCAAGCCCCCAAATGCTGCCACCTGGTGGGGGAACATGCCGCCTGTTCCCGGTTCTATTTTAGGTCACTTTTCTGACTTTTCTACCCACAAACCAAGCCCCCAAATGCCGCCACCTGGTGGGGGAACATGCCGCCTGGCCCGGTTCTATTTTAAGTTACATTTGTGAGTTTTCTACCCACATACCAAGCCCCCAAATGCCGCCGCCTGGGGGAGGAACATGCCGCCTGGCCCGGTTCTATTTTAGGTCACTTTTATCAGTTTTCTACCCACAATACAGGTCCCCAAATGCCGCCACCTGGTGGGGGAACATGCCGCCTGGTCCGGTTCTATTTTAGGTCACTTTTCTGACTTTCTTACCCACAAATCAAGGCCCCAAATGCCGCCACCTGGTGGGGGAACATGCCGCCTGGCCCAGTTCTATTTTAAGTTACTTTTCTGACTTTTCTACCCACAATACAGGTCCCCAAATGCCGCCACCTGGTGAGGGAACATGCCGCCGGTTCTATTTTAGGTCACTTTTCTGACTTTTCTAACCACAAACCAAGCCCCCAAATGCTGCCACCTGGTGGGGAACATGCCGCCTGGTCCCGGTTCTATTTTAGGTCACTTTTCTGACTTTTCTACCCACAAACCAAGCCCCAAATGTCCCCGCCTGGTGGGGGAACATGCCCCCGGGCCCGGTTCTATTTTAGGTCACTTTGGTGAGTTTTCAACCCACAAACCAAGCCCCCAAATGCCGCCGCCTGGTGGGGAAACATGCCGCCTGGTCCCGGTTCTATTTTAGGTCACTTTTCTGACTTTTCTACCCACAATACATTTCCCAAATGCCGCCACCTGGTGGGGGAACATGCCGCCTGGTCCGGTTCTATTTTAGGTCACTTTTCTGACTTTTCTACCCACAAACCAAGCCCCCAAATGCCGCCACCTGGTGGGGGAACATGCCGCCTGGTCCGGTTCTATTTTAGGTCACTTTTCTGACTTTCTTACCCACAAATCAAGGCCCCAAATGCCGCCACCTGGTGGGGGAACATGCCGCCTGGCCCAGTTCTATTTTAAGTTACTTTTCTGACTTTTCTACCCACAATACAGGTCCCCAAATGCCGCCACCTGGTGAGGGAACATGCCGCCTGGCCCGGTTCTATTTTAGGTCACTTTTCTGACTTTTCTAACCACAAACCAAGCCCCCAAATGCTGCCACCTGGTGGGGAACATGCCGTCTGGTCCCGGTTCTATTTTAGGTCACTTTTCTGACTTTTCTACCCACAAACCAAGCCCCAAATGCCCCCGCCTGGTGGGGGAACATGCCCCCGGGCCCGGTTCTATTTTAGGTCACTTTGGTGAGTTTTCAACCCACAAACCAAGCCCCCAAATGCCGCCGCCTGGTGGGGAAACATGCCGCCTGGTCCCGTTTCTATTTTAGGTCACTTTTCTGACTTTTCTACCCACAATACAGGTCCCAAATGCCGCCACCTGGTGGGGGAACATGCCGCCTGGTCCGGTTCTATTTTAGGTCACTTTTCTGACTTTTCTACCCACAAACCAAGCCCCCAAATGCCGCCACCTGGTGGGGGAACATGCCGCCTGGCCCGGTTCTATTTTAGGTCACTTTTCTGACTTTCTTACCCACAAACCAAGCCCCCAAATGCCACCGCCTGGTGGGGGAACATGCTGCCTGGTCCCGGTTCTATTTTAGGTCACTTTCCTGACTTTTCTACCGACAAACCAAGCCCCCAAATGCCGCCACCTGGTGGGGGAACATGCCGCCTGGCCCAGTTCTATTTTAAGTTACTTTTGTGAGTTTTCTACCCACAAACCAAGCCCCCAAATGCCGCCACCTGGTGGGGGAACATGCTGCCTGATCCGGTTCTATTTTAGGTCACTTTTCTGACTTTTCTACCCACAAACCAAGCCCCCAAATGCCGCCACCTGGTGGGGGAACATGCCGCCTGGTCCCGGTTCTATTTTAGGTCACTTTTCTGACTTTTCTACCCACAAACCAAGCCCCCAAATGCCGCCACCTGGTGGGGGAACATGCCGCCTGGCCCGGTTCTATTTTAAGTTACATTTGTGAGATTTCTTCCCACATACCAAGCCCCCAAATGCCGCCGCCTGGGGGAGGAACATGCCGCCTGGCCCGGTTCTATTTTAGGTCACTTTTCTGACTTTTCTACCCACAATACAGGTCCCCAAATGCCGACACCTGGTGGGGGAACATGCCGCCTGGCCCGGTTCTATTTTAGGTCACTTTTCTGACTTTTCTACCCACATTACAGGTCCCCAAATGCCGCCACCTGGTGGGGGAACATCCCGCCAGACCTGGTTCTATTTTAGGTCACTTTTGTGAGTTTTCTACCCACAAACCAAGCCCCCAAATGCCGCCGCCTGGTGGGGGAACATGCCGCCTGGTCCCGGTTCTATTTTAGGTCACTTTTCTGACTTTTCTACCAACAAACCAAGCCCCCAAATGCCGCCACCTGGTGGGGGAACATGCCGCCTGGCCCCGTTCTATTTTAAGTTACTTTTGTGAGTTTTCTACCCACAAACCAAGCCCCCAAATGCCGCCGCCTGGTGGGGGAACATGCCACCTGGCCCGGTTCTATTTTAGGTCACTTTTTTCAGTTTTCTACCTACAATAAAGGTCCCCAAATGCCGCCACCTGGTCGGGTGACCAGGCCGTCTATCCCGGTTCTATTTTAGGTCACTTTTTTGACTTTTCTACCCACAAACCAAGCCCCCAAATGCCGCCACCTGGTGGGGGAACATGCCACCTGGCCCGGTTCTATTTTAGGTCACTTTTCTGACTTTTCTAGCCACAAACCAAGCCCCCAAATGCCGCCAACTGGTGGGGGAACATGCCGCCTGGCCCGGTTCTATTTTAAGTTACATTTGTGAGTTTTCTTCCCACATACCAAGCCCCCAAATGCCGCCGCCTGGGGGAGGAACATGCCGCCTGGCCCGGTTCTATTTCAGGTCACTTTTCTGACTTTTCTACCCACAAACCAAGCCCCCAAATGCCGCCGCCTGGTGGGGGAACATGCCGCCTGGTCCCGGTTCTATTTTAGGTCACTTTTCTGACTTTTCTACCCACAATACAGGTCCCCAAATTGCGCCACCTGGTGGGGGAACATGCCGCCTGTCCCGGTTCTATTTTAGGTCACTTTTCTGACTTTTCTACCCACATTACAGGTCCCCAAATGCCGCCACCTGGTGGGGGAACATGCCGCCTGGCCCGGTTCTATTTTAGGTCACTTTTGTGAGTTTTCTACCCACAAACCAAGCCCCCAAATGCCGCCGCCTGGTGGGGGAACATGCCACCTGGCCCGGTTCTATTTTGGGTCACTTTTCTGACTTTTCTACCCACAAACCAAGCCCCCAAATGCCGCCGCCTGGTGGGGTCACATGCTGCCTGGTCCCGGTTCTATTTTAGGTCACTTTTCTGACTTTTCTACCCACAAACCAAGCCCACAAATGCCGCCACCTGGTGGGGGAACATGCCGCCTGGCCCGGTTCTATTTTAGGTCACTTTTCTGACTTTTCTACCCACAAACCAAGCCCCCAAATGCCGCCGCTTGGTGGGGAACATGCCGCCTGGTCTCGGTTCTATTTTAGGTCACTTTTCTGACTTTTCTACCCACAAACCAAGCCCCCAAATGCCGCCACCTGGTGGGGGAACATGCCGCCTGGCCCAGTTCTATTTTAAGTTACTTTTGTGAGTTTTCTACCCACAAACCAAGCCCCCAAATGCCGCCACCTGGTGGGGGAACAAGCCGCCTGGTCCGGATCTATTTTAGGTCACTTTTCTGACTTTTCTACCCACAAAACAAGCCCCCAATTGCCGCCACCTGGTGGGGGAACATGCCGCCTGGCCCGGTTCTATTTTAGGTCACTTTTCTGACTTTTCTACCCACATTACAGGTCCCCAAATGCCGCCACCTGGTGGGGGAACATGCCGCCAGACCCGGTTCTATTTTAGGTCACTTTTGTGAGTTTTCTACCCACAAACCAAGCCCCCAAATGCCGCCGCCTGGTGGGGGAACATGCCGCCTGGTCCCGGTTCTATTTTAGGTCACTTTTCTGACTTTTCTACCCACAAACCAAGCCCCCAAATGCCGCCACCTGGTGGGGGAACATGCCGCCTGGCCCCGTTCTATTTTAAGTTACTTTTGTGAGTTTTCTACCCACAAACCAAGCCCCCAAATGCCGCCGCCTGGTGGGGGAACATGCCGCCTGGCCCGGTTCTATTTTAGGTCACTTTTTTCAGTTTTCTACCTACAATAAAGGTCCCCAAATGCCGCCACCTGGTGGGGTGACCAGGCCGTCTATCCCGGTTCTATTTTAGGTCACTTTTTTGACTTTTCTACCCACAAACCAAGCCCCCAAATGCCGCCACCTGGTGGGGGAACATGCCACCTGGCCCGGTTCTATTTTAGGTCACTTTTCTGACTTTTCTAGCCACAAACCAAGCCCCCAAATGCCGCCAACTGGTGGGGGAACATGCCGCCTGGCCCGGTTCTATTTTAAGTTACATTTGTGAGTTTTCTTCCCACATACCAAGCCCCCAAATGCCGCCGCCTGGGGGAGGAACATGCCGCCTGGCCCGGTTCTATTTCAGGTCACTTTTCTGACTTTTCTACCCACAAACCAAGCCCCCAAATGCCGCCGCCTGGTGGGGGAACATGCCGCCTGGTCCCGGTTCTATTTTAGGTCACTTTTCTGACTTTTCTACCCACAAACCAAGCCCCCAATAGCCGCCGCCTGGTGGGGAACATGCCGCCTGGTCCCGGTTCTATTTTAGGTCACTTTTCTGACTTTTCTACCCACAAACCAAGCCCCCAAATGCCGCCACCTGGTGGGGGAACATGCCGCCTGGCCCAGTTCTATTTTAAGTTACTTTTGTGAGTTTTCTACCCACAAACCAAGCCCCCAAATGCCGCCACCTGGTGGGGGAACATGCCACCTGGTCCCGGTTCTATTTTAGGTCACTTTTCTGACTTTTCTACCCACAAACCAAGCCCCAAAATGCCGCCGCCTGGTGGGGAACATGCCGCCTGGTCCCAGTTCTATTTTAGGTCACTTTTCTGACTTTTCTACCCACAAACCAAGCCCCCAAATGCCGCCACCTGGTGGGGGAACATGCCGCCTGGCCCAGTTCTATTTTAAGTTACTTTAGTGAGATGGCGCCGCACGAGCAGCAGCTGGTTACAACAGCTCCCTCTTTCTTCTTACTTACTTTTTATTACACTTTTTCCATTTTTTTGGCGTCTTTTTAATTTTTTCTTTAGAGTGGTCGGATCTTGTTGCCGTTGTGCACAAAACGAGACCACTTTTACAACTTTTGCATACGGTTTTCTGCTATTTTCGTCACTTTTGGGAACTCCGTCGGCAGACACGCTCAGCGGGTCTATTGTTTACACAAGGGATCAGCTGTTGGGGTTGCGCAACACCGCTCTCTCTCTCAGCGCGGAATGGACGATTCCCGTGGAAATCAAGAGAAAAAGACGCGGATGCAGAGCAGGTCGGATGAAACAAGAGAAGAAGCGTAGGTTCCGTCCCTTTATTCCATCGATCATCATGGGAAATGTACGTTCGATCGTGAATAAAACGGACGAGCTTGCTGCGCTGACCCGGCATCAGAGAGATTTCCGGGAGAGCAGCCTTCTATGTTTCACGGAGACCTGGCTGACGGAGAAGATCCCAGACTCTGTTGTTTCCCTGGAGGGGTTCAAGATGGTTCGTGCGGACCGGGACATGGATGGAAAGAGGAGAGGAGGAGGAGTGGCGGTGTTTATTAATGAGAGATGGAGCGATCCCGCGCATGTCTCCATTTAAGAACAAGTGTGCACTAAGGACATAGAGTTTGTTGCGGTGGGCATCCGCCCGTATTACATCCCGAGGGAGTTCTCACATGTGATTGTGTTCACTGTTTACATTCCTCCCTCTGCGGACGCAGCCGCAGCGAGCGAGAGGCTGAGCGCCTCAGTGTCGGACCTGCAGCTCAAACACCCGAACTCTCTCCTGCTCATTAACGGAGATTTCAACCATGCCTCACTCTCCTCCATTCTTCCCACCTTCACACAATACGTGAAGTGCCACACCCGGGAGGACAAGACTCTGGACCTTTTATATGCAAATGTAAAAGGTGCCTACACCTCCACCGCCCTGCCCCCCCTCGGCCGCTCTGATCACAACCTGATACGTCTGCGACCTGAATACACTCCCATGGTGAGGAGACAGCCTGCACAGAAAAGAACTGTTAAGATGTGGAATGATGAAGCCAAGGAGAGGCTGAGAGACTGCTTTGAGTCTACAGACTGGAGCGTGTTCTCTCATGGTGATGACATCGACACCTTCAATGACCATTCCACGGATTACATAAAGTTCTGTGAGGGCAACGTCACGCCGACCCGCAAGGTGCGGTGCTTTGCCAACACCAAGCCATGGGTGACCCCTCAACTTCAAGTTCTGCTGAACAAGAAGAAGACGGTGTTTGCTTCAGGGAGCAGAGAGGAGCTTAAGGAGGTCCAGCGTGAACTCAAGAAGGCGATCAGGATGGCCAAGGACGAATATAAGAGGAAACTGGAGGAGCAACTGGCGCAGGGCAACACAAGGGATGTGTGGAAAGGCCTGAAGAACATCTCAGGTCATGGCCAGAGTGGAGCCAGAGCCACAGCAGGGGGAGACCAAAGATGGGCCACTGAACTTAACCAGTATTTCAACCGGTTTGATCAGGGCCCCCCTCCCCCCTCCACCTCTGCCCCTCACTCTTCACAAAGCTGTTTTCCCCCTGCTTCAGCCCCCTCCCCCCAACTGTTCTCACCTCCAAGCCACCTTTCTCCCCCCCAACACGCCCTACTGCCTCAGCTGCCCAACCCCCCACAGCCACCTCTCTCTGTTACATCTGAACAGGTGAGGAGAGAATTAAGGCGACTGTAGATCAGGAAAGCTGCTGGACCAGATGGACTCAGCCCCAGACTGCTCAGGGACTGTGCTGATCAACTTTGTGAGTTGGTCACACACATCTTCAACCTGAGCCTCAAACTGGAGAAGGTCCCGGTCCAGTGGAAGACCTCCTGTGTGGTTCCGGTTCCCAAGGCGGTACACGCGAAGGAGCCGAGCCACTTCAGACCAGTCGCCCTGACCTCCCATCTGATGAAGACCTTGGAGAGGCTGGTACTCCGCGAGCTACGCACGACGGTGAGCTCTGCATTGGATCCGCTGCAGTTCGCCTACAGGCCAAAGATGGGGGTGGACGACACCGTCATCTACCTGCAGCACCGGGCACTGACTCACCTGGAAGCCGCCGGTAGCACTGTGAGAGTCATGTTCTTTGACTTCTCAAGTGCTTTCAACACCATCCAGCCGGCGCTGCTAAGGAAGAAGATGGAGGATGCAGGAGTTGGGACACAGCTGGCAGCATGGACGATGGACTACCTCACCAACAGGCCGCAGTATGTGAGGCTGCAGGACTGCAGGTCTGAGGTGACCATCTGCAGCACCGGGGTGCCTCAAGGGACAGTGCTGTCACCTTTCCTTTTTTCCCTCTACACGGCGGACTTTACCTATGACTCCAGCAGCTGTCACCTCCAGAAGTTTTCTGACGACTCGGCCATTGTGGGCTGCGTGTCTGGGGGGGGGCGAGCTGGAGTACAGGTCAGTCATCAAGGACTTTGTTGACTGGTGTGAGAGCAACTACCTTTGCTTAAACACCGGTAAGACAAGGGAGATGGTGTTTGACTTCAGGAAAAAGTCTCCACCACATCAACCGGTGAGCATCCAGGGCTCGGACATTGAGCTGGTGGACAGCTTCAAATACCTGGGTGTTCACCTCAACAATAAACTGAACTGGTCCACACACATCAACGCCGTGTATAAGAAGGGCCGAAGTCGCCTC
Organism: Callionymus lyra; assembly: GCF_982586985.1. Classification (NCBI taxonomy): domain Eukaryota; kingdom Metazoa; phylum Chordata; class Actinopteri; order Syngnathiformes; family Callionymidae; genus Callionymus; species Callionymus lyra. The sequence continues at coordinate 28,182,408 of NC_141828.1, forward strand.
CACCTCCTGGGGAGACTGAGGTCCTTCGGAGTGTGCAGACCACTTTTAAGGACCTTTTATGACTCTGTGGTAGCCTCTGCTATCCACTACGCTGTGGTCTGCTGGGGAGCAGGCAGCACGGACCGGGACAGGAAGAGACTGAACAGGCTGGTCACGAGGGCCGGCTCTGTCCTGGGCCGCTCGCTGGACTCGGTGGAGGAGGTGGGAGAGAGGAGGACACTCTCCAGACTATCCTCCATCAGGGACAACGCTCTTCACCCACTGCACCTGACCGTGGAGGAGCTGGCCAGCTCCTTCAGTGGCAGGCTCAGGCACCCCCAGTGTAGGACGGAGCGTTATAGAAGGTCCTTCATCCCAACTGGTGTCAGGATATTTAACTCTCTACTTTAAATATCCTGATGCTAATCCGTAGTGTGTTTTTCTTCTCGTGTGCTTTTTATCATATTTTTTTTTCCGATTTTTATTCTATTTTATTTTATTTTTATTCTATTGTATTTTGTTAATAGTGTCAAATTTCTAATTTTGTAAATAATTTGTATATTCTTTTTGTATTATTTTATTTTTGATTTTTCAGAGAACGAGACAAAACATACAAACAACAAAAAAAAACAAAAAAAAACAAACAAACAAAACAGAAACCCGATCACCCCACCCCAAAAAGTGATATGTAGCGTCAACATCATACCAGTCACAATTATAAAGCGACCATTCGGATCAATCTGGGTGGATATGTGCTTGAAGGGCACATTTTTTCGAATCAATATTGCCACACCACGTGCTTTACTAGAAAATGTTGACTGATAAGTTTGTGCTATCCATCCACACCGCAACTTCAAAGTATCTGAATGTTTAATATGCGTCTCCTGCAGGAATATAACGTCACTATGCAAACTTTTCAGATGGGAAAACACTTTTGCTCTCTTAACCGGGTTATTCAAACCTCTTACATTCCAAGAGCATATATTGACGTTATTTTCAATGTTAGTTCCCCCTATCATTGCATGTAATGTTTAAAATGTTGGATCTTGATGTACACAAATTTGAGTAAGTGCTGAAAAACAAAACTAAAACAAGAAAAACAAAAAAAAGTGAACAACCCTTGTATCCCTCTACCCCTACAAAAAGGAGAAGAAAAGAAAAACCCATGATAACGGGACTGTGTGTCCGTAAGGCTATTCAACAGAATAGAGCAAATACAACATAAACATGGCAACCCCCACCCTCTTTTTTCAACTTTACTTTAAAATTAACTTGAAAAAAATAATCAATAACCCAGTTTTTAACATTGGAAATTAAACAGAACAACTAATGAATATATTAACACTATATTCTTGTTAATAACAAATAACGATTTAGTCAGTTAACTATGACAAACAAAGCAAAAAAATATATAACAGGAAGATTATTTTAAGGAACAGCAATTTAAACAAGTCTTTAAGATGTTCATCTTTACCAAGTTTAGTCTGCAGCCGCTGCAGCAGCTTTCATGTGATCGTCAACATACTTGTCAGCATCCTTTGGCGAGTTGAAAACTTTTGTGACACCTCCGAGAGTAAAGATGAGACGAGCAGGGAAGAGAAATCCAATCCGGGCGCCAGCTTCACGTAACTTTTGCCTGACGTTGTCAAATTCTTTACGTTCCTTAATGACGTCAGCAGCGAGGTCCTGGAAGATGCTGATCCGATTTCCCTCGTAGTTAAGTGGACCCTTCGTCCGCGCCGTGTGGATGATCCTCTCCTTCACAGGGTCGTGGTGTATTTTGGCGATCATCGTGCGTGGTTTGTTGGATGATGCGCCGGATGGCGCGCCGATGCGGTGAGCCCGGTCCACCTTAACGCCGCCCGGAAAGTTGTCAGCTCCCAGTAGTTTCGCCAACATATCGGCGACAAATGAAGTGGGGTTGCCCTTCTCGATGTTTTCCGGAAGCCCCACAATCTTGATGTTCTGTCGCCGTGAACGACCCTCCAAGTCACAAAGTTTAGCGCTCAACACCCGGTTCTGTTTCAGCAGCGCAGTACACGTTCTCTCCAGCTCCGACAAGCGTCCTCCATTTTCCTCCTGCACTGCTTCGAGACTAACAATGCGGGAAGTGTTAGCAGCTACCTCCGACTTAACACTTTTAAGCGAAGTCTCCAAACTATCAAACCTTGCGTTCATAGAATGTTCCATTTGTTTAATAGCGTCCATTAAGAGCGAGTAGGAGCCCGGAGCCTCAGTCTTTTCAGGTGTTTCTCCTCGGCTCAGTGAGCTAGGTGAGCTAGCGTCCGTTAGCTCCGGAGGTTGGCACTCGTCTTCGCTACCAGAGCGAATTTCCTGGACTTTTTGACTCTTCTTCTTGCTTTTAGGCATAGTCCCAATCTTTGTCGACTGTTTCGTAGAA